>NC_091286.1:83387607-83710107 GCF_032444005.1 Ranitomeya imitator
TGGGGGCTGGCTGCATTACATTCTATGGGGCTGGCTGCATTACATTCTATGGGGACTGGCTACATTACATTCTATGGGGGCTGTGCTGCATTACATTCTATGGGGCTGTGCTGCATTACATTCTATGGGGCTGGCTGCATTACATTCTATGGGGACTGGCTACATTACATTCTATGGGGCTGTGCTGCATTACATTCTATGGGGACTGGCTGCATTACATTCTATGGGGGCTGAGCTGTAATGCTGGATACAGCTGTAATTATATGTTATATAGTCGTGTTACACTCCCCTCACTTCTTGTAACCTACAAGTGTACAAAGATATTATACAGTCACCATGTGACAAGTGGGCCTATGTGACTTCAAATGCCAGGGCTGAATTTTAGTCCCAGTCCGGCCCTGGTTGTATTTACAGTACAAAGCACACGTATTAACACAATTTTAGTGAATAAAAAAAATTAACATGAATTCTACTTTAATTATGTTCCTTTTAACATATTGAACATCCTGAGCTTTTGGTTTGTAAATAAGATATGATTGTAAGACATGAATAGACATACCTATGACGGTGGCTGTGCTATGGGGCTGATGGTTTCCTCGGTTGTATGCAACTATATACAACTTGTGCTCTGCACTTTCCTCAAAGTCTAAAGGTTTTAGGTTGGAGATACTACCAGACTCTTCTCCAATGTAAAACAAGTTAGAGACTTCCATAAAGGAATATAAGACGATAGCGTTGGGTCCAGTGTCTCTATCCTCAGCAGAAACATTTAACAACTAAAAGAAACAGCAATTAATGGCACATAGGAATATTCTTGTGGTAGAACATAGTATTTAATCTCTCTCTCACACATGCACACACACACACATACATACATATTGTAGGAAAGCAGGCAGTAAGATCCTGGATGGTAGATATGTATCAGTAATATAAGCTGTTCCAGTAACACTAGGTTACTGAGAGTGTTTAATGTAACTGTTTTTCGGGTACTGCCCCTCGTCAGCGCAAAGTGTGAGATTTGGTTTGGCTGGGTGAGAGGCATGTGATCGGGATCCAAACAGTAATGTTTCTCCTTGTGGAGAATGACATACCAAGGTGAGGAGACTTTTAAGCCTTGCAATGCTCCTCTAGGAAATTAATTATTCAAATTGTCTCTTCAGAGAGGAAGGACAGGGAGACTCGATCATCCTGCACTGCCACCCTCACGCTATGGGGCCCTTGGGCAGCGGGGTAGCGAGGAATAGAGGTGAATATTGCATTTTTATTTTTTTTAAGATGGGGAGATGATTATACTGTATAGAGGTCTATGGGGTGTGCATTATACTATATAGAGGCCTTTGGGGGAGCATTATACTATATAGAGGCCTTTTTAGGAGTGCATTATACTGTATGAATGACTTTAGGGACTGCATTATACTGTATGAAGGCCTACAGAGAGTACATTAGACTATATGGAGGCCTATGGGAAGTGCATTATACTATAAAAAGGCCTATGAGGAGTTCATTATGTGGCGCCCCAGGGTCCTGGTCATCACAGTGACATTGCTTTCCTCACGGGGTGAGTGATGTTACGCTTGGAAGTGATGAAAGATCTCTCTTTATCAGGTAATCACAATGCACACAACATGTTCACACTCAAGGCCACAAGGGGGAGCTTTTGATCCTATTCCTAGGTGACTACCCTATATATATTGTGGTTTGTAGGGAAAGTCAGTCAGTTCCTGCCAGAGAGAGACAGAGGCGAGTGCAGACTGAAATAGAGTGTCAGAAGGTCGTAAGGGGACCTGTAGTCTGAAGTACTACAGCCCCTGGAGAAAGAGACATACAGAAGGAAAGAACATCATTCAATGAGCATGAAGGAGAGGGAAGCACAGGAGAGTGATACCAGCTACGAATGAGCTGCCTCCCTCTGAAGGGCAGATAACTGGTAGCCGGAATACCGAGGTTGTAAGGGACTCTATGACTTACAGCAGAGACCGGCAGGACAGCTGAACTGCAAGTTACCTGTCCGCCTCAATACCCAGGAGGCACAGTGACGCATAGAGCCCCGGTCATGATAGAGATCCTGTAAAAAGGCTCGAGTCACCTGTCATACGGGTTTGTATCCTATCCTAAATGGGGGACAGAGAAGAACTGTGAGGACCTTATCAGAAGCCATAGGCAGTAAGGGACTACAACACCACCACGCTAGAGGAAGGCTTTGATCTCCACCTGGTAAAGGGGAACTCTGGATTCGCTTCCAAGCTGGCTGGACCCTGCCTGTACCTGTAATGTGGTACCCTGGACTGTGGCTGCCTGAAGTCTTCAGTAAACCAGGTAAAGAGACTGCAAACCTGTGTCCTCATTTTTTACTGCACCATTCACCATCTTCCATCTACACACCGGGAGCCCTGGGGATATACTTCACCTGTGGGAAGTTATACCATCTAGCTGCCATAACATCACCCCAGACGACCCCTTAAAGCAGCATTGGTACCCACTGACCGAATACCACAGGTATAAACTTTATTCAATTTCTCTTTTACATGGGTGCCCAGGGCCACGGACCGGGTCGCCACCATGACATCCCCCTGTGAACACCTGACCTGGTACCGGGTACCCCATGGCCTTGGCGGGCGACTCAATTATCCTCAAGGACACCGTTCTCTCCTGGTTCTCCTCCTATCTCTCTGACCGATCCTTCACTGTATGTTTTGCTGGTTCCTCCTCCTCTCACCTTCCCCTTACTGTTGGGGTTCCTCAAGGATCAGTCCTAGGCCCCCTACTCTTCTCGTTGTATACTGCCCCTATTGGACAAACAATCAGTAGATTTGGTTTCCAGTACCATCTCTATGCTGACGACACCCAATTATACACTTCTGCTCCCGATATCACACCGACCTTTTTAGAAAACACCAGTGATTGTCTTACCGCTGTCTCTAACATCATGTCCTCCCTCTATCTGAAACTAAACCTGTCAAAAACTGAACTCCTCGTGTTCTCTCCCTCTACTAACCTACCTTTGCCTGACATTGCCATCTCCGTGTGCGGTTCCACCATTACTCCAAAGCAACATGCCCGCTGCCTTGGGGTCATCCTTGATTCTGACCTTTCATTCACCCCCTACATCCGATCACTGGCTCGCTCTTCTTACCTGCATCTCAAAAACATTTCTAGAATTCGCCCTTTTCTTAATTTTGACTCTGCAAAAACTCTGACTGTTTCACTTATTCATTCTCGTCTGGACTATTGTAACTCTCTACTAATCGGTCTCCCTCTTGCAAAACTCTCCCCGCTCCAATCTGTCCTGAATGCTGCAGCCAGGATCATATTCCTCACCAACTGTTACACCGATGCCTCTACCCTGTGCCAGTCATTACACTGGCTACCCATCCACTCCAGAATCCAGTACAAAACTACTACCCTCATCCACAAAGCACTCCATGGCTCAGCACCACCCTACATCTCCTCCCTGGTATCAGTCTACCACCCTACCCGTGCCCTCCGCTCCGCTAATGACCTCAGGTTAGCATCCTCAATAATCAGAACCTCCCACTCCCGTCTCCAAGACTTTACACGTGCTGCGCCGATTCTTTGGAATGCACTACCTAGGTTAATACGATTAATCCCCAATCCCCACAGTTTTAAGCGTGCCCTAAAAACTCATTTGTTCAGACTGGCCTACTGCCTCAATGCATTAACCTAACGATCCCTGTGTGGTCTATTTATAATAAAAAAAAAAATAAAAAAAAAAAGGTTCCTCGCATCATGTTCTCATACACTTTATGCAGTATTAGCCCTCTGTGTCTGTACTGCTACATACTTAGGCAGGTAACTGGTTCATGCAGCTTTACATGAACACCTGAGCCTTACACTATAGCTGGTCCGAATAACTAAAGCAATTGTTACCATCCACCTCTCGTGTCTCCCCTTTTCCCCATAGTTTGTAAGCTTGCGAGCAGGGCCCTCACTCCTCCTGGTATCTGTTTTGAACTGTATTTCTGTTATGCTGTAATGTCTATTGTCTGTACAAGTCCCCTCTATAATTTGTAAAGCACTGCGGAATATGTTGGCGCTATATAAATAAAATTATTATTATTATTATTATTACTATATGGAGGTCTATGGGGAGTGCATTATTCTATATTGAGGCCTATGGGAACTGCATTATACTATATGGAGGCCTATGGGAATGCATCATAATGTATGGAGGCCTATGAGGTGTGTATTATTCTGTATGGAGGCCTATGGGGAATGTATTATACTGTATGGAGGCCTATGGGGAGTGTACTACACTATATAAAGGCCTATGAGGAGTGCATTATACTATATGGAGGCCTATGGGAGTGCATTATACTATAAGGAGGCCTATAAGGAGTACATTATATGCATGACTGTGGGGTACATTATACTATATGGAGGCTATTTAGGGCGCCATCATACAGTGTGGAGATTACAGTGAGGGGGGCCATCATACAGTGTGTGAGCTAATTTGGGTTCTTTGTACAGTGTAGGGCCTATAATACAGTATTGGATTCATCAAACTGTTTGGGGGCTACTAAGGGGTCAGTATACTGTGTGGGGGCATTATAGTGTGTATAAGAGAGCATTATACTGTGTACAGGGGAGCTGTACAAGGAGCAGACTCAGATCATTATTAAAAATTAAGGCGGCACTTTTTATTATAGGGCATTATTACTTTTAGGGGGCAAAATGTGGGCACTTGCATAGGGCACTAATATATTTTAGAGATTTGCTTTACCATCTTGAGGGCACACGGTGCTACACAGTAGGTGCAATAATAATGACACATGGCAGCAGCGGCTCAGTATTGAGGTATTAGCAGGATAAGGAGGTCAACCACTATGAGGTCACCATATGGCAGTAATATCAGTTCTATTGTTCTATGTATAGAGATTTTTATTGGTAATAGCACTGTCATCTGATGAGGTTCTTCTACATCCACCATTACAGTGCAGCGCCATAGTTGTAATCAGGGTTACCTGGTTAGGGGACCACTCAGAAGTGCAGAACCAAAACCCTAGCTATGACTCTGGATTAATGGTATTCTCAATGCACAGGAATATAGGCAGATACTTAGCCATTATGAAATACCAGCTGGGAAGCATATCTGTTTGGCTCCAAACTGTATTCTGCTGTAGGACTCCACCCACCCAAACATAAATACGTTATTTAGAACTATCTTCAGCATAAAGAACGAGGAGTCCTGGAAGTGATGATATGGCATCTATAGTGCCCTGATCTTAACATTATCGAGTTGGCCTACATGAACTGACAGAAGGATTTGGGCAAACCTACATCCACAGAAGATCTTTGGTTATTTTTCCAAGATGTTTAGGACAACTTGCCAGAGATACTTCAAAAACCGTGTGCAAGTGTACCTTGAAGAATTTACACTTTAATGCTGTTTTGAAGGCAAAGGGTGGTCACACCAAACATTCTTTTGATTTAGATTTTACTTGTGTTCCTTCATTTTCCATTTTGTTAATTGATAAAAAAAATTATTAACACTTCTGTTATTTAAAGCATTTTTACTTTGCATTTTTTCCACATCTGCCTAAAACTTTTGCACAGTTCTGTAATCATATTAATAATGTATGCATTAGAGGTATTACCACATGAGGAGGTTCGTTCTCTTTTACTGTAACTTTGTATAGATTCATTTTGGGGAAGGTAGGACTGTTATCATCAACATCCTGAACGGTAACATGGATCAGAACTGTAGAAGACAATGGGGGAGTGCCAGCATCTCGAGCCTGCAAAAAAAAAGAACCTGTTACATAATATCCTTTGTGGTTCCCAAAGATATTTGCCATTTTTTTGCATGAATAAACTACCCATGCTTTTTTGTATTATAATTCTCTTCCTTCCACTCTATAAATTTCTAAATTGTACATTACACTAATATACGGTAAGAGGACTATCTGTACTAGGTGGCGGGGTCAATGTTTTATTTAATTTACTCAAAATGTAAAGATTTAAAAATATATGATAGTGTTATTATCTATATTTGGAGAAAATGATAAACCCCATGTATTTTGTTGTACAGCACAGACCAAAAGTTTGGACACACCTTCTCATTTAAAGATTTTTCTGTATTTTCATGACTATGAAAATTGGAAATTCACACTGAAGGCATCAAAACTATGAATTAACACATGTGGAATTATATTCAGTGAAACAACTGAAAATATGTCTTATATTCTAGGTTCTTCAAAGTAGCCACCTTTTGCTTTGATGACTGCTTTGCACACTCTTGGCATTCTCTTGATGAGCAGCAAGAGGTAGTCACCGAAAATGGTTTTCACTTCACAGGTGTGCCCTGTCAGGGATTTCTTGCCTTATAAATGGGGTTGGGACCATCAGTTGTGTTGAGCAGAAGTCTGGTGGATTGTTATGATCTGGTGATTAAGGAGCGACATGCGTCTAGCTCTGAGCAGGTGGCAACTATACTGACCGCAGTCCCTAAGCTCAACACAACACTAGAAGTAGCCGTGGAATGCTCCTAACTCGGCCTAGGCATCTCGTCAAAGCGTAAGAGCTAACTACCCCTAAAGATAGAAGCAGGAAAACTATCTTGCCTCAGAGAAAATCCCCAAAGGATAGATTAGCCTCCCCCACAAATAATGACTGTGAGAGGAGAAGGAAATTACATACGTAGTATGAAACAAGATTTAGCACAGGAGGCCACTTCTAGCTAAATAGAAATAGTACAGAACAGAACGCTGTGCGGTCAGTAAAAAAACTAGAAAAGGTCCACCGCAGAGAAATGCAAAAATCTCCACACCTGACTAAAGGTGTGGAGGGCAAACTCTGCTGCCCAGAGCTTCCAGCTTAACTGAATAGATCCATACTGAAAAGCTGGACAAATGAGCAAAAACAAAGAAAGTGCTGAACAACAAAGTCCACAACAAGAGAACCGCAAAAGGACAAGCAAGGACTTAGCTTTGATGAACTGGTCAGAGTGTCAGGAAAGTCCTAAGAGCAATGACTCCAGGCAGGAACAATTGACAACTGGCATTGAATGAGGGATAAGGCCAGACTAATATAGCCGAGCCAGAAAGGCGATCAGTGAAAACAGCTGCTGAAGCTAAATCCAAGAAGCAGCCATACTACTCAAAACCACAGGACGGAGCCAAAGAGCAGAACTCACAAAAATGCTACTTACAACCACCGGAGGGAGCCCAAGAGCGGAATTCACAACAGTACCCCCCCTTAAGGAGGGGTCACCGAACCCTCACCAGAGCCCCCAGGCCGATCAGGATGAGCCAAATGAAAAGCACGAACCAAATCGGCGGCATGAACATCGGAGGCAACAACCCAAGAATTATCCTCCTGGCCATAACCCTTCCACTTGACAAGATACTGAAGCTTCCGCCTCGAAAAACGAGAATCCAAAATTTTCTCAACCACATATTCCAACTCCTCCTCAACCAACACTGGGGCAGGAGGATCAACAGATGGAACAACGGGCACCACATATCTCCGCAACAAAGATCTATGGAAAACATATTGGATGGCAAAAGAGGCTGGAAGGGCCAAACGAAAAGACACAGGATTGATAATCTCAGAAATCTCATAAGGACCAATAAACCGATGCTTGAACTTAGGGGAAAAAACCTTCATAGGAACATGACGAGAGGACCACCAAACCAAATCCCCCACACGAAGCCGAGGACCAACACACCGACGGCGGTTAGCAAAACGCTGAGCCTTTTCATGGGACAACATCAAATTGTCTACCACATGAGCCCAAATCCGCTGTAACCTGTCCATCACAGAATCAACACCAGGACTATCAGAAGGCTCAACCTGCCCTGAAGAAAAACGAGGAAGGAAACCAAAATTACAAAAGAAAGGCGAAGCCAAAGTAGCCGAACTGGCCCGATTATTAAGGGCAAACTCGGCCAACGGCAAGAAAGTCACCCAATCATCCTGATCAGCCGACACAAAGCATCTCAAATAGGTTTCCAAGGTCTGATTAGTTCGCTCAGTTTGGCCATTGGTCTGAGGATGGAACGCCGAAGAAAAAGACAAATCAATACCCATCCTAGCACAAAAGGCCCGCCAAAACCTGGAAACAAACTGGGAACCTCTGTCAGACACAATATTCTCCGGAATGCCATGCAAACGAACCACATGCTGAAAAAACAATGGAACCAAATCAGAGGAGGAAGGCAATTTAGGCAAAGCTACCAAATTGACCATTTTAGAGAACCGGTCACAAACCACCCAGATAACAGACATCCTCTGGGACACAGGAAGATCCGAAATAAAATCCATGGAAATATGCGTCCAAGGCCTCTCCGGGACGGGCAAAGGCAAAAGCAACCCACTAGCGCAGGAACAGCAAGGCTTGGCTCGGGCGCAAGTCCCACAGGACTGCACAAAAGCACGGACATCACGTGACAAGGAAGGCCACCAAAAGGACCTAGCAACCAAATCTCTGGTACCAAAAATCCCAGGATGACCAGCCAACACTGAACAATGGACCTCAGAAATCACCTTACTCGTCCATCTATCAGGAACAAACAGCTTCCCCACATGACAGCGGTCAGGCCTATCAGCCTGAAATTCCTGAAGCACCCGCCGCAAATCAGGGGAGATGGCAGAAAGAATCACCCCTTCCTTAAGAATGCCAACCGGCTCAAGGACTCCAGGAGAATCCGGCATAAAACTCCTAGAGAGGGCATCTGCCTTAACATTCTTAGATCCTGGAAGATATGAGACCACAAAATCAAAACGGGAGAAAAACAGGGACCACCGAGCCTGTCTAGGGTTCAGCCGCTTGGCCGACTCAAGGTAAATCAAATTCTTATGATCGGTCAAGACCACAATGCGGTGCTTGGCTCCCTCAAGCCAATGTCGCCACTCCTCAAATGCCCACTTCATAGCCAACAACTCCCGATTGCCGACATCATAATTGCGTTCCGCAGGCGAAAACTTTCGGGAAAAGAAGGCACATGGCTTCATCAAGGAACCATCAGAATTCCTCTGTGACAAAACGGCCCCTGCCCCAATCTCAGAAGCGTCAACCTCAACCTGAAAAGGAAGAGAAACATCCGGTTGACGCAACACAGGGGCAGAAGTAAATCGGCGTTTAAGCTCCTGAAAGGCCTCAACAGCCTCAGAGGACCAATTAGTCACATCAGCGCCTTTCTTCGTCAAATCGGTCAGGGGTTTAACCACACTAGAGAAGTTGGCAATGAAATGGCGATAAAAATTAGCAAAGCCCAAAAATTTCTGAAGGCTCTTCACAGATGTGGGTTGAATCCAGTCATAAATGGCTTGGACCTTAACAGGATCCATTTCTATAGACGAAGGAGAAAAAACAAACCCCAAAAAAGAGACCTTCTGAACTCCAAATAGGCACTTAGACCCCTTCACAAATAGAGCATTATCACGAAGGATCTGGAATACCATCCTGACCTGCTTCACATGAGACTCCCAATCATCGGAAAAAATCAAAATATCATCCAAATACACAATCAGGAATTTGTCAAGATAATTGCGGAAAATATCATGCATGAAAGACTGGAACACAGATGGAGCATTAGAGAGTCCAAATGGCATCACAAGGTATTCAAAATGACCTTCGGGCGTATTAAATGCAGTCTTCCATTCGTCACCCTGTTTAATACGAACAAGATTATATGCCCCTCGAAGGTCAATCTTGGTAAACCAACTAGCCCCCTTAATCCTAGCAAACAAATCAGAGAGCAAAGGTAAAGGATATTGGAATTTGACCGTGATCTTATTAAGAAGGCGATAATCAATACAGGGTCTTAAGGAGCCATCCTTCTTGGCAACAAAAAAGAATCCCGCTCCCAATGGTGACGAAGACGGCCGAATATGCCCCTTCTCTAAAGACTCCTTAACATAGCTCCGCATGGCGGCATGCTCTGGCACAGACAGGTTGAAAAGTCGGCCCTTAGGGAACTTACAGCCAGGAATCAAGTCAATAGCACAATCACAGTCCCTGTGTGGTGGAAGGTAACCGGACTTGGGCTCATCGAATACATCCTGGAAATCTAACAAAAATTCAGGAACATCAGAAGAGGGGGAAGAGGAATTTGACATCAAAGGAACGTCACTATGTACCCCTTGACAACCCCAACTAGTCACAGACATTGATTTCCAATCCAGCACTGGATTGTGTACTTGTAACCATGGAAAACCCAGTACAACAACATCATGTAAATTATGCAACACCAGAAAACGGCAATCTTCCTGATGTGCAGGAGCCGTGTACATAGTCATCTGCGTCCAGTACTGAGGTTTATTCTTGGCCAATGGTGTAGCATCAATACCCCTCAAGGGTATGGGACTCTGCAAAGGCTGCAAAGAAAAACCACAGCGCCTAGCGAATTCTAAGTCCATTAAGTTCAGAGCAGCGCCTGAATCCACAAATGCCATGACAGAAAAAGATGACAATGAGCAAATCAGGGTCACAGACAGGAGAAACTTAAGGTACCGTCACACTAAGCGACGCTGCAGCAATACCGACAACGATCCGGATCGCTGCAGCGTCGCTGTTTGGTCGCTGGAGAGCTGTCACACACACAGCTCTCCAGCGACCAACGATGCCGGTAACCAGGGTAAACATCGGGTTACTAAGCGCAGTGCCGCGCTTAGTAACCCGATGTTTACCCTGGTTACCATCCTAAAGGTAAAAAAAACAAACGCTTCATACTTACCTTCCGCTGTCTGTCCTCCGACGCTGTGCTTCTCTGTACTGGCTGTGAGCACAGCGGCCGGAAAGCAGAGCGGTGACGTCACCGCTCTGCTTTCCGGCCACTGTGCTCACAGTGAGTGCAGGAAAGCACAGCGCCGGAGGACAGACAGCGGAAGGTAAGTATGAAGCGTTTGTTTTTTTACTTTTAGGATGGTAACCAGGGTAAACATCGGGTTACTAAGCGCGGCCCTGCGCTTAGTAACCCGATGTTTACCCTGGTTACCAGCGAAGACATCGCTGAATCGGCGTCATACACACCGATTCAGCTATGTCAGCAGGAAGTCCAGCGACGAAATAAAGTGCTGGACTTTCTGCAGCGACCAACGACATCACAGCAGGATTCTGATCGCTGCTGTGTGTCAAACTGAACGATATCGCTAGCGAGGACGCTGCAACGTCACGGATCGCTAGCGATATCGTTTAGTGTGACGGTACCTTTAGGCTGCACAGTACTAATGGTAACAGATCTAGCGACCCTCTTAATACGCTTAGGGCAATCAGAAATAGTATGAACAGAATCACCACAGTAAAAACACAGCCCATTCTGACGTCTGTATCCCCTCTGTTCCGCTCTAGTCAAAATCCTATCACATTGCATGGGCTCAGGACTTTGCTTAGAGGACACTGCCATATGGTGCACCACTTTGCGTTCACGCAGGCGCCGATCAATCTGAATGGCCAGAGACATAGATTTGCTCAAACCAACAGGCGTGGGAAACCCCACCATAACATCTTTAACACTAGAACTACTGATGGAGTCATTTTGACTCCTTTCGTTTTTTATTTCTCTTCTGTGACTACATTTTTCAGAATTCCGGCTTGAAACTCGGTGACTTTTCCTCAAATATGATGTGAAAAAAGATTTTGTGAGAATAAATAATTTTGGTAAAAAATTTGCGCGTTTTTTTCAAAATTTACCAAGAACTACTGAAGGGAGTCATTTTGACTCCCTACTATATTTTGAGGTCCTTTTGTCACTAAATGTTGCTATAAAGTTTTGTGCATAATTTTTTCACTCTGTCTTATTTACCCTGATGTTCATATAGATGTAGTTCAATTTACATGTCAACTTTTCACATTTTCCTTGTGTTTTACCTGCTTGTATTACTGTGTAATGCTGAACAAAATAGCTTGTGTACTCTAGGCTCTTATCTTATGCTAATGAAGGGTGGTGTTTTTCTAAGGTCCTAGCAGGAGACAGTATTCTGGATAGTAACTTTACTTTCAGTTCAGCTGAAGAGACAAAGAGAACAGACGCAGACATACGAGCTCTGAAGACTCATACAGGTATGAATTGTTATGAAATAGTTTAGCTGTCTGTCAACTGATTCAGCCCACCTACTTTTGAAGGTGGCAGAACAGTTATTATTTCTTTTAGTTTTCATTTCATTTCTATTTTTCAGCAGGGAACTATATAGAATTATGGAATTTGTGAGGAATATGGAGAGAAGACGTTTGATAAAGCCTCAGGATATTCTGGCTACTTTGCAATCCATACCGGAGGATGAATCGGAATCCGAATTGCAGGAACATGTATTTGATTCTGACAGTGATGAAGATTTCATTCCTCAGAACATATCAAGTGAATCTGAAGACTCAGAAGGATCAAATCCAGAAGGTAAGTAGTTATGTGTATTTATTTGTTCTTCCACACACTGAGTTAGGGCCTGTGCACACTAGCAGAATTCTGGCTGAATAGCCATCTGGATATTCTTGCCGCAATACAGGCCGTACCTGCCCGCTCATGCCTGAAGCTCCGCTCCGAACCCCGGGCTGGAGCCGCTGTCAGGGACAGAGCAGCGCTTGCTTACGCGCGAGCACGGCTCCGTCCCAGACAGCGGCTCCAGCCCGGGGTTCGGAGCGGAGCTTCAGGTATGAAACTCCGCTCTGTACCTGAGCGGGCAGGTACGGGCCGGATTGTGGTGAGAATATCCGGTTGGATATTCCGCCGCTAATCCAGCCAGTGTGCACGGACCCTTACAAAACAAAAATTCTAAATATTCATCAACTTTTTTCCAGATATTCCAAGCACATCAACTAGGGATCGGGCTCATGCAGTTATGTTGCCTCGTGACCATCCTCCTGGTCGTGGACAGAAAAAATCAGCAAAACGTCCCAGAAATGAAAGAACAACAGATAACGATGGCGGCGAAGGTAATGCAACAACGAACACCAGAGAAGGCGAATCTGAAGGAATACTAGTTTCAGCGGATGGTATTCAATGGAAACCTGTTGAAATTGGACAACACTTGCCTGGTAGGCGTGACAGCCAAAATATTCTTCGAGAAGCACCTGGCCCTACAGGATACGCCAGAAGAAATATCATTATCGATAGTCCTTTGAGCGCATGGCGTTTATTTTTTGATTCATATATATTGACACATATAAAGAACTGTACGCTTGCAGAAGCATGCAGGAACAATAATTTACAGTTTACTCTATCTGATGAGGAGCTAGATGCATTCATTGCGATATTCTATGCTCGTGGAATATCTGGCACGAACCGTCACTCGATTAGCAGTATTTGGTGTAATGACTGGGGAATACCGTTTTGCAAAGCGACAATGTCTAGGGACCGCTTTGTTGAAATTATGAGGTTTCTCAGATTTGATGAGAAATCTACTCGATCGGAGAGACTGCAAACGGACAAGTTTGCTCTATTTTCTACTGTGTGGGACAGGTTTATTGAAAATTGTATTGCGTGTTACAAACCTGGCCAATACATAACGGTGGATGAGCAACTTTTCCCAAGCAAAACTAGGTGTCCATTCACGCAGTACATGCCTTCCAAACCAGATAAATATGGCCACAAATATTGGCTAGCTGTTGATAAGGAGAGCAAATATCTGGCAAATGGCTTCCCTTATCTAGGCAAAGATGACACACGCCGTGCTGAGGACCGTTTAGCTGACCATGTGGTAATGAAGTTATTGGACCCGTTTTTGAAAAAAGGTCGCAATGTTACAACCGATAATTATTTTACTTCATTAAAATTAGCTAAACAGCTAAAAAGCAAAGGAACAACCATCGTGGGAGCGTCTGATTCCGCTAAAAAAAACTCCAGAAACGGTAAAGTTTTACAATGAAACAAAATATGGAGTAGATGTAGTGGATCAGATGGCACGAAAATATACCACACGAACATCCACAAGGAGATGGCCTGTTCATGCATTTGAAAATGCCTTAGACTTTGCGGGTATAAATGCATGTATAATATTCAAGGAGATTACCCACCAAAAAATGTCACGCAAGGCATTTTTGCAAACGCTTGTGGAGAGTTGAGTGGTCCTTATGTCACAGATAGGGAAAAGGGTTCCACGTCCCAAGTTTCTACATGTTCAGAAGTGATGGTTCAAACAAAATTTTGCCAGATCAAAGAAAAGTGCAAGAAAAATAGATCTGTCGGCAATTGTAAGACTTGTGGTAAGTCTTTGTGTGGGCAATGTACTGCCATAAATCAAAGGAAATGCCTAAAATGCGAAACACCAAATGTTTAGAAGGTGAATTCTGCGCCATATTTTAATTTTTATGCTCCTCCACCTACATTTTCTCTGCTTTTTGTTCTTCAGTTGTTGTTTATATGTGTGCACTTGAATAAAAAAAAATGTTTGAAAAACGTCTATTATAATTATTGTTATTTTCTGTAGAAAAATAAGAAAAGCAGAAAAAAAACAATCAAAAGCATTACTGTTGGATCTCACAATAATAATACATTACAAAAAATATAATTATTAATAAATAACCACAAATGAAACTCTAAAAATAAACGAAAACAAGCAAGGAGTCAAAATGACTCCTTTCAGTAGTTCTAGGCGGGGTCACGAGTCCAGTAGTCCTAGTGTTTAGGGCTTCAGAAAGACCCTTTCTGAAAATTGCTGCCAGAGCGTCCTCATTCCATTTAGTGAGCACAGACCATTTTCTAAATTTCTGGCAGTATAATTCTGGCGCTTCCTGACCCTGACACAGGGCCAACAGTGTTTTCTCAGCATGCTCTACAGAGTTAGGTTCGTTACCAGCCTCAGAAATTGCAGGTTAACATCAGCTCAGATTAGAGACCAGGTCAATGCCATACAGAGTTCTAGCAGCAGACACATCTCTACAACAACTGTTAAGAAGAGACTTTGTGCAGCAGGCCTTCATGGTAAAGTAGCTGCTAGGAAACCACTGCTAAGGACAGGCAACAAGCAGAAGAGACTTGTTTGGGCTAAAGAACATAAGGAATGGACAATAGACCAGTGGAAATCTGTGCTTTGGTCTGATGAGCCCAAATTTGAGATCTTTGGTTCCAACCCCGTGTCTTTGTGCGACGCAGAAAAGGTGAACGGATGGACTCTACATGCCTGGTTCCCACCGTGAAGCATGGAGGAGGAGGTGTGATGGTGTGGGGGTGCTCTGCTGATGACACTCTTGGGGATTTATTCAAAATTGAAGGCATACTGAACCAGCATGGCTACCACACCATCTTGCAGTGGCATGCTATTCCATCCGGTTTGCGTTTAGTTGGATCATCATTTATTTTTCAACAGGACAATGACTCCAAACACTCCTCCAGGGCTATTTGACCAAGAAGGAGAGTGATGGGGTGGTACGCCAGATGACCTGTCCTCCACAGTCACCAGACCTGAACCCAATCGAGATGGTTTGGGGTGAGCTGGACCGCAGAGTGAAAGCATCTCTGGGAACTCCTTCAAGATTGTTGGAAGACCATTTCTGGTGACTACCTCTTGAAGCTCATCAAGAGAATGCCAAGAGTGTGCAAAGCAGTCATCAAAGTAAAAGGTGGCTACTTTGAATAACCTACAATATAAGACATATTTTCAGTTGTTTCACACTTTTTTGTTAAATATATACTTCCACATATGTTAATTCATAGTTTTGATGCCTTCAGTGTGGATTTTCAATTTTCATAGTCATGAAAATACAGAAAAATCTTTAAATGAGAAGGTGTGTCCAAACTTTTGGTCTGTACTGTATATAGAATAAAATATTTGCAGCAAGGTGGCTTAGTGATTAGACAGACTGAAACAGGTTTCACTCAAGAATATCCTTGTATTTGGCACCATCCATCTTTCCCTCAACTAGGACCATTTTTCTTGTCTCTGCTGCCGAAAAACATCCCCACAGCATGATGCTGCCACCGCCATGTTTCACTGTGAGTATGGTGTTCTTGGGGTGATGAGCTGTGTTGGTTTGACGTCAAACATAGTGTTTACCTTGGTGGCCATAAAGCTAATTTCTGGTCTCATCAGACCACAGCACCTTCCTCTATACATTTAGGGAGTCTTTCACATGTGTTTTGGCAAACCTAAAAAGAGCCTTACAATTTTTGTGTGTAAGTAAAGGATTTTTTTTCTGCCCACTTTTCCATAAAGACCACCTCTACAGAGTGTACGGCTTATTGAGGTCCTATGGGCAGGTACTGCAGTCTCTGCTTGGGAATTCTAGCGCTCTTTCATGATAATGGATTTGATGATGCTCTGTGGATCACCAGAGATTGGGATTTTTTTTATACCCTGACTTGTACTTCTCAACAACTTTGACCCTGACTTGTTTGTAGATTTCCTTGCTCTTCTTGGTGTTGTTTGGTTAGTGGTGCCTCTTGCTTAATTGTGTTGCAGCCTCTGTGGCTTTTCAGAAAAGGTAAAGTGTATATACTGACAGCCATGTGACACTTAGATTGAACACATGTGGACTTCCGTTCACTAAGGATGTGACTTATGCAGGTTATTGCTTGCACTTGAAATTTTTAGGGTCTTCATAGCAAAAGGGGTGACTACATATGCACATGGCAATTTTTAGTTATTTGATCTCATGAAATTAATTTATGGCTCAGTGGTTAGCACTGCAGCCTTGCAGTGCTGGGGTCCTTTGTTCAAATCCCACCAAAGACAACATCTACAAGGAGTTTGTATGTTCTCCCCATATTTGCGTGGGTTTCCTCCAGGTTCTCCGGTTTCCTCCGACACTCCAAGGACATAGTAATAGGGAATCTAGATTGTGAGCCCCATTAAGGACAGTGATGATAATGTATGTAAAGCGCTGCGGAATAAGATAGCGCTATATAAGCAAAGCATAAATAAATAAAAATAAAAATATGTTTATATTTTTCTCACTTCACCAACTTAGACTATTTAGTGCTGATGCCACACACACACAAATATTTAAAAATAGGTTGTGTAACAAAATAAGTAAAAAGCCAAGGGTGTGAATACTTTCACAAGTCACTGTAAATATGGCCGACTAATATTCCTGATGTTGGAATCAAAACACATTGCACTTTAAACACAATAAAGGGAAGTTTTATAACAATTCAAGTATTTATGGTTCAGTCTGCCGCATGAATATCCCGCACTGGATCCCACTTCCGATAACCTTCTTATACCTGTGGAATATTACATCTATAGTTTCTTGGATTTGTTCTGTTGGTGCAACAAGTGGATGAGTAAGACTGACTCTGTGATATATCTGCAATGGTGTTGTAATCCAAGTACAACGCCACCATGTGAGAAGACCACCTTTCACTTTCATCAATTGTCTATTAACAATCATACATTTGTTTTGTTAATAAATTATACATTAGTCATAGTCAATAAATGCATCAACGGCATATTGCTATAATATGCTATTATTGTTCGATATGTCGGGGCAAGAAGACTACTATGGCCCCTCTCCCCTCCAATTACCGTACTTGATTACTAGAATGAAGTGGCAGCAGGGCAAGCAATGCACCAAGCTATTTAGACTTCTATTAGGCTAGGGTCACATTGCGTTAGTGCAATCCGTTTAGCGCTAGCGGATTGCGCTAACGCAATGTTTTTTATTGGGCTGCGGTCGGGGTCGCGGTAACGTCCCCACTCTCGCAGATCCCCGATCTGCGAGAGCGGGGAACGGACCGCGGGCGCGCCTCGGACGCTGCAAGCAGCGTCCGCGGCGCGCCAGGAATCACCGGCGCGTCGCTAGCGCGTGCCGAACATGGCACGCGCTAGTGAAGCGCGTTCCCATTGCCTTCAATGGGCGCGTTAACGGCCGCGTTGCACGGCGTTAATTTCACCGTGCAACGCTGTCCGTTTAACGCGGTCCCATAACGCAATGGGAACCCAGCCTTAGCTATGCACTGCATGGAGAAAGTCCAGTGACCCAAAAGAAGTGTATCAATGATTTCCTAGTGCTGATGCTACCATATTATTTCAATATGTCCAAGACAAAAAATGGTCTGGAAAAGATTATTGGCACCTTTCCAAAAATGTCAGTAAACAACTTTGTTTCAAGCACATGATATGAAAATCACACCTGAAACCAGATAAAACGAGAAGTTGACTCAATCTTTGCATTGTGTCGGTGTGTGCCATACTAAGCATGGAGAACATAAAGAGGAGAAGAAAACTCTCTGAGAACCAAAATTGTTGAACAATATCAAAAATCTTAAGGTTACAAGTTGTGTTCATAAATGCCCAATCTATCAAAATATAAAGTAAATTAATCAGATTGGTAAACGGCGTAACAAGAAAAAAAAATCAAAACTCCAGAATTGTGTTTTTTTGGCCCATGCAACTTTGCAATAAAATGCAATAAAATCGTATCTACTCCAAAATGGTATCAATACAATGGTCAGCTCGGGGCAGAAAAAATAAGCCAGCGCCCAGCCCCAGATCAGTAAAAATGGAAACGCTACGGGTCTCGGAAAATGGCGACATAATCACTTTTTTTTTCTTACAAATTTGGGGTTTTTCTTTCACCACTTAAATAAAATAGAACGTGTACATGTTTGGTACATGCATACTGCTACTGACTGAATCCCCCCCCAAAAAAAAACACTTGTGGAATTGCACTTTTTTTGCACTTTCACAGTACTTGGAATTTTGTTCCCCGTTTTCCAGTACGCTATATGGTAAAATCAATGGTTTCATTCAAAAGTACAACTTGTCCCGCCAAAAAACAAGCCCTCATACGACTTTATTGACGGACAAATAAAAAAGTTATGGCTCTGGGAAGAAGGGGAACAAAAACAAAAGCGGAAAAATCTCAAGGTCGTAAAGGTGTTAAGATTTAATCAGTGTAACAGATAATTAAAGGAGCTCTGTCATTAGATTTCACAATTCAAACTGCATACATTATTAGATAAATATCTTCTATCTAATGAGGTTGGTGTTCTTATTTTGAAAATGCATGTCAGAATGACTACATAATACTCCATTAAAGTTTTTTTTTGCTAATATTAATTTGAGTATTTTGGGAGGCCTAGGTCTAGCGGGACTGATCAAATGCTCTGTCATGGGATCCTTCACTGGTATCACATGATCTGAGTGAGCAGTTCCAAGAACCTTTATTACATGCAAGCCATAAAACAATCCAACACACAGAGGATAAAATAGTCCAGGAACATGGATACAGTACAGTAATGGGATAAATGCCATGGGAGATGAGTCACAATCCTTCGCTTACTGATCGATAAGACAGTGAGGCTCCAGATACTTCTCCATATAAGCTCCTCCAGCGGTATTTCCAAGGCAAACCAGGTTTCTCAAAGTCCCTCTTCGGTGCTCGCCATAGCATCAGCATCCCACAAAGGATCTATCTTACTTGTCTCACTCCTCAGAAGGATAGAAAATTCCTCTTTATAGCCACATTTGTGTTTCAGGTCATCATACACAAATCAGGGGGTGGTGACAGGGGTTCATCTCTCATTGTTTGAGTAATTACGGTAGTTAACCTGCATAGTTTCTTCATCCTCTGCTCCTCTGATGTGGCAGGTATTTTACCCAGTCCTTTTCAAAGTCAGCAAAAGCCTGAAGCATATCTTATAGGGTTCATTTAAAGTGTTCACATAGTCTGTTGGTCTGTGGGTTGTATGAGTTGATGCGAATGGCTCAAACACCACAGGTATGCCAGAAGGTGTGGACCAGGTGTGACATGAACCGAGTCCCTTAATCCGATAATATTTCACTGGGGAATCCTAACTGGGTAAAGATGGTAACAAGAGCCTTGGTTACCTTTACTGCTGTAATACTAGACAGGGCCACATCTTCTGGATACCGAATGGCATAGTCCACCACTTTCGTGTTGTATTTTTTCCCCAACTGGCTGGGGTGGGCCAGAGGTCCTATGATGTCCATAGCTACACATTGAAATGGTTCTTCAATTATGGGCAAGGGTGGCTGGAGTACCTTATGTTGAGCTCCTAAGATGCCGCATTCGCTGGCACACATCGCAGGTGAGGCAATGGGCTACTGACTGCGAGATGCCAGGCCAGTAAAAACTTTGGGTAAGTCTCTTTTCAGTCTTTTTCCTTCCTAGATGCCCAGACAAGGGGATGTGATGGGCCATTTGGAGTAGCTGTGCTCTATACTTCTGAGGGACAATGAGTTGCTTGATCGCGGCTTTAGGGATGCCCTTGTCACTGATCTTTGCTACACGACAATACAATCCCTTTTCTCGGGTGGAGCTATCCCCATTATCTCCCACATGCCCTGCTTCTTCCCTTAGCCTAAGGGCTGCCAAGGTAGTGTCACCCTCTGTTTCTCTTCTAAACTCCTCTCTATCTCAAGACTCTCCTAATGTAGTAGAAGGGGACGGATTGCTTACCAACTCTAATAAGAGTCGTGGTGGTTGCTCCCGGTGAAATCCGGATAGCGTGATGCTTGAAGGGTCTGTAGTCGGGTGACGGATCCCACAAAATGGCAATGTAACTATTTCTCAGCCAGGATGGAGTGCGTGGGGCTTCCTCTAAGTTCTTGAGGGACAGGTGGATTGCAGGTGCCCAGGTTGTCAGCACCTATAACATCTCCTCTCTGTGATTCCCCCTGGTCGTGGTCGGAACTGTTGGGGTCCGGGATTGTGAGGCGTGGCTGTCTTCATCCTGGAGATGAGTGGAGGGGCAGATATAAATGGAGGGGGTCAAGGGACAGGAGCAGCCTGTGATTTATTGTCCAGAAGGCTCCTCTATTGCGGTCGGATAGTAAAGGCCTCATCGGCCAGGGCTACAGCTCTATCCAAGGTGCGCGGCATGTGCTCCCGGAAACATTCCTGTATTTCTGTGAGGCACTTGGACACCTGTATAACATCTTCCACAGTGAAGGCATTTTCCTCTTCCAGCCATCTCCGACATGCCTGGGACATCTTATGATCATACTTCCTAAAGGATCCCCCCGTGGTGCACGGTAATCCAGGATAGCCTGTTTTACAATGTTATAATCCCAGTTCTGTTGTGAGTCAATGGTTCATTAAGTCTCCACCACGCTTTCGTTCAGGATTCCCACTAACAAACGCATCCAGCTAGAGTGGTGCTCAAAGTCCTTGTAGAACCCCCTTCACATCTTCAGAAGCCTCATCAAATGCCTTGATGCCCGTCCGGGTGATCTGTACAGGCTGTACAGGCTCGCGGATCGTTGGGTTTACACTCCAAATCACATTACTCCCTCTTTCAGGCTCCATTGCTTCTTGTCTCCCCTGTGCTCGACAAGCAGTCTCCTCTTTATACTCCTGAAAGACGCCTGGGCCCAGAACCACCATTTCTTCTTCATACCACACCAACCACTGGCTTTTTGTGATGGGGATCTCAGTTTCCAGTGCTTGTCCATTAGATGATGTCCAGGCTAGCCCCCACCAGTACATCAATTAAGGCCTTTTGTCAGTCCCTGGCAGCTCAGGCCAAGATCTCTGGCTTTCTCCTGTAGACTAGATACGGTCCAGTTTCTATATTCACTCTGTGGGTTGTTCTCCATTGGGTTATGCTCTGTTAATCTCACTGCTGGCATCAGCTGTCATGGGGACCTTCACCAGTATCATACAATCAACAGAGCGAGAGATGACTGAACAGTACCAAGAACCTTTATTACATGCAAACTGAAAGGTCCATAAAACAATCCAACACACAGAGGATAAAATAGTCCAGGAACACGTATATAGTCCAGTAACGGGATAAATGCCATAGGAAATGACAGTCACAATCAGGCTCGGACTGGCCCATAGGGTAACAGGGGAATCCCCCGGTAGGCCCTTGTGCAGATCTGGGCCCCCAACTCCACTGTATTGGCAGTACTTGGCATAATTCACTTGACTCACTCTGTACAGGAAAAAACAGTATCTCATCATTCATTATTAACCAAACTACCCAGTTTATTATTATAGAGATATAAGTAAATTTGTGAACGAGGGTAGTGTAATTATTTGTATGCAGGTGAAAAGTGGGCCCCCAAAGTCAATGTTACAGGTGGGCCCTTAGCACCCCAGTCCGACACTGGTCACAATCCTTTGCTTAGAGATCGATATGGCAGTGCGGCTCCAGATACTTCTCCATATAAGCTCCTCAAGCAGTATTTCCAGGGCAATCCGGGTTTCTCAAAGTCTCTCTGGGGTGCTGGCTATAGCATCAGCATCCCACAAAGGATCTATCTTACTTGTCTCACTCATTGGAAGGATAAAAAAATCCCCACATTTGTGTTCAGGTCATCGTCCATGGGTCAGGGGGGAGGTGGTAGGGGCTCATTTCTCATTGTTTGAGTATTTAATCAACCTGCATAGTTTGTCCTCCTCTGCTCTGCAGGTAAGCAAGCCACAGGGTCCCATACAATGGTCAATCAACATATTATCAATCATCGATTGTTCAATGATCCTGCATCCCTGTCTTGCAAAGATAGCAGACAATACCCTGTAGGAGCTGACATAAGAAGCAAACAGCAGCCATTATTAAATATTAAGAGTCAACTTTTAATACTCATATGACAACAGTCTATGGTTCTTGACCTACTGAAAATAGACATCTGGATGATTAGGATGAAAATGCTGTGTTATCACATTGGAGGGGATACACAGAATGATACAGAGCAACAAGACAACACTCCTAAAATCAGTAAAAATATGAACATAGACAGAAAGATACCCCACAAACCATATCACACCATCACATGCTCATTTTAATATCATAACTATACAGCAATTATAATGTGAATCTACAAAGTTCATCAGGTCTAATAGATCTTTGAATTATGTATAGTATATTGTTTGTATTGTGAAACCTGGTAACAAATTCTCTTTAAAAGGAATCTGTTACCACGTTTTTGCTACTGAATTTGAGTGCACCATGGAGTAAGGAAATTGAGCCTGATTCTAGGGATGTGTCACATACTCAGCAACTTGCTGCAGTTTCAATATAATCAGTATTTTATCAGCAGGAGATAAGCACTAGTGGACTAGGTCTCATGTGCAGAACAGTCAGGCTAATCTGTGTAACCCCGCCCACCCCCACTGATTGGAAGCTTGATGATTATGTACAGTGTTCACAGGAAACAGCCAATGAGGTGTGTGGGCGGGGTTATACACAGCTCAGTATTTTGGCAAGTGTTACATCTACAGGAGAGAAAACTGGGATCCTATCAAAACTGCACCAAGCGGGGGCGTGGCCTAGCTTCTGCCGAGAGAAGACGCAGGGGCTGTGAGCTCTGCCACAGTATATCGATTAACGCGGCAGAAACTCATCTTTTTGAGCCAAAATCGAATACCTCGGGCAACATCTGTCAGCTAACTTTCCTAGCATCAAGAAGAGACTTCAACCAGCTCTCTGACTAAAATATAGCTGGGCCACCACACAAGCCCTTCTTTGCCCATGAAGTGTGCGGCCGCCATTTTGGAGCTCCACTGATAGACCATCTAATACAGCTCCCCATCTCCGGGAGGGAACCCTCCTTACAGAAGGCAGACACAAGGGAAGGGGGAGGCGAATCCCCTCAACGCTCGGTTGTGGAGGCTGGGGTGAGAGCCTGATCCCCCTGATCCCCCTCACCGCCTGGTGATACCTGGCTGGCTGGACGCTGGGCCACGGCGCCTGGGCAAGAGAGGGCGCCTACACCTCCGAGGTCACCGCCGGAGGCGACAAGGAGTCGAGGAGGACGCTGCGACCGCAGGAGGAATCCGCGGCGAGAGCCCTCACCGCCGCGCTGGTCCTGCGATCGCCTGGAATGGAGTCCCCTCCTTCTGCGCTGCGGCCGACACGGAGAGACGGCGGGCGCCCGCTCCGGAGCCTTGTGGAGGGGGGCGCTGCATCCAGGCATGCAGAGCAGCTGACGCCAGGAGACCGCAGAGGGAGGCAGGGGACCCGGAGGTGAGCCGCTCTACTGCAGAGCCTGACGCGGCTTGCCGGCGCTCGGCCACTGCACCAAGACACAGACCTGCAGCGACCGCTCCGGACCTCTAAAGCAGGAACACCGCTTCTGACCCCGCAGCGAAGTGTAATCCCAGCCGGGGACGCTGCTCCTTACCGCCGGCGCTAAAGACTAGACTCAGATAGTCCCGGCGCTCTTCCTACACAGGAAGGCGCAAGGTAAGCCCGGCAACGGGAACCCCTCTCAGGCACCAACGCTGCCCACACAGTCGCTGTATTAGCGCTATTCCCTGTTGAAAGGGGGGGGCTGGATCGGGTTGTGACCACATAGGTGGGATAAGAGACCCCTGAAGCACCCACTATTGTGTTCACTGCCCTGACTGTTTTCCCGCCACTGGGAGGTGGTCGCCATCTTGGGGACAGTTCCCCTCATGAGGAAGCACCCACGTGACTTAGCACATCTGAAGCCTCCGGTGCATCTATATGTTGGTGTGTTCTTCCCCTTCTTTTTGCTGAAGAAGTGGTACAGTTTGCCTGTCATCGTGCCACATCAGACTATCATTGTGTCTTTATCATATTAAAACTGGAAAATAATTTACCAGCATATCACCTAATAGAACCAGGTCATACAAACTTAGATCTCTGGCGACATCTAGTGCTGGGTCCGATATTAACAGCAAAAAGTCCTTCCCCTCCTTGCCAGAGGCACTATACATGCTCATCTCAACACTTAAAATATAAACCCACGCACCTCGCAGGGGGCTTGCTGATGGGGGGCCGCGGCTAATGTGGTGATTGCTGCACCCCCATGTTCCCCTAAATATTTATTTGGGCTATCAATAGTAGCAGCAGACATTTATGGGCAAAAATAAAAGGAACTCTGGAAACCCCACAAGCTTACATAAGGAACCTCTCTCGGAGGATATGAAACGGTTTCTAAATCAGCCGCTCCAAACAAAGAACACGAGATCAACAATGTCGCAAGCCTCGCATAAAAACAACTCTTCTCCAAAAGAGTCACAGGCTCCACATGTTTCTCCCATAAAATCAGCAGATAGCAGTAAAGGAGACAAAGACTCGCCTGAATACATGAATATAGCTGAGCTAAGCAAATATATTAAAGCTCTCCCAACAAAAACAGATCTAGAAGGCTTTGCATGTAGGCTTGAGAACTCGTACAAAAAAGAGATACATAATCTACAGATGGAGTTTACATCACGCATAGAGGACGTAGAAAAGACGCAGGAAGATATCTCACAGGAACTCCAAGCGCACAGAGAAATCTTAATGGATCATACTATAAAACTATAGGAAATGTCTTATGGTCTCGAGGACCTGGAAAACCGCAATAGGCGTAATAATATTCGCATACGAGGCCTACCAGAATCCGTCAGCCCTCAGGACTTAGATCGCACAGTTCAGAGAATATTTCTGGACATTCTGGGAGATTGCGAGGATAGTACCATCGAATTTGACAGGATCCATAGATCTCTTGGTCCCAAACCCACCTCTGATTTACGCCCTAGAGATGTCATTTGTAGGGTGCACTACTTCAGAACCAAGGAGGCCATCATGACGGCCTCTAGGAAAAAGGGATCTCTCCAGTTTGAAGGCAAACCAATTCTACTCTTGTCAGACTTATCCAGGCGTACCTTATTTTTGCGCAAAGCCTTGAAACCCCTGTTAGCGGTCCTTAAGGAGCGAGACATCCCCTATAGATGGGGGTTCCCATTTCAACTAACGGCATTCAAAGGTGGCAAAAGCGCATACTTCCGCCGAATTGGGGACCTGGCCAACTTCCTAGGAACATTTGAACTGCCGTTAATAGATCTTCCAGAATGGCCTTCAACCCCAACACTTCCGGATGCTCCTCCAAGGTGGCTCAAGGTTCCTCAATCCAAGAAAAGGCTCTCCAATGAGGTCCCTTCTGATCCTCCATGAAGTCCTTTTTTCCTTTTTGTTTTCTCCATTTTTCTTTTTCTTGTTTTAACTAGTTCCTGTTTATCATTGCAATACGTCTAGAAGCCCTGCTGCGGCTAAATAAGTCCTATGTTGGTGTATTGTTACGGGCCGGTTCTCCTGGTTGGACGGACGGACTTACTGTCAGCCTGCCATGGGGATTTGGTTTAAGTTCTGAATTTCTGAGCACATGGTGTCGCGAATGTTATTACTGTTATAGTTCCCTGTCAACATGCGAGACATCTCGACTCTATTAGGGTTACTGTTAATACCATTACTACTCTGGTTTGTTTGGATACTATGTGCTGGTAGACCCTTGTTCATAGGACACATCAGGTTCGCGGGGAGGTGGGGGGGGGTCGGTGCTCTCCTCGGCTTCCTTTTTCCACTTGAGGTGCACGGGTTGGGGGTGAGAGGGGAATTTTCTTTTCCCCTTCTAATTGCCCCAGCCATACTGGTGCAAATCCACACTTGGTGCGTCAATCTTAACGCACCTTTTTCTATGTTCTTCATGTATTTTTACCTTTTCTCTACCCTGTCTTTCTTCCCTCTTCCCTATTGTTTTCCCCCTACCACACTTGGCTGTCCTATGTCCCGGCGGGCGGGATGCGCGATACCGCAAGAGGCTATCAAAACTTTAGATTATGGATAAAATAAAATTCTGCTCCTTTAACGTAAAGGGGCTAAATATTCCAGAGAAAAGGAGGCGGGTCTTGTTTGATAGTCCTAAACATCGAGTCTCAGTGCTTCTGCTCCAGGAAACTCACTTCAAAACTGGAGTGGTACCACACTGTGTCACCAAAAATTACCCCAAATGGTATCACAGTCCTAACCCGTATTCCAAATCAAAAGGTGTCTCAATAGCTTTCCACAAATCCTTCATGCCTGAAATCCTAGACTCTTTAATCGACAAAAATGGCAGATATATCTTCCTACGCATCTCATGGGCCACATATCAACTTGTAATAGCTAATGTTTATTTTCCAAACCAAGGGCAACAGACTTTTGGAGCTGACTGCAAAAGGCGTCTTGAGGAGTTTGCTGGCTCCTCTCCTGTGATACTTGGAGGCGACTTTAACATCCCAATGAACCCTGCAGTGGATGTCTCTTCGGGTAAGTCCTCCTATTCCTCATCTTCTATTAACAAATTCAGAACCCAATTACGCAGCTTGAGACTGGTAGATGTCTGGAGGGTCCTGAACCCTACAGTCAGGGACTATAGCTTTTTCTCGAAAATCCACAACACATATAGTAGAATAGACTACTTTTTTGTCTCACATAAATTACTTGACTTACAGATAGAGGCATTCAAAAAAGATTACCGCACACTCAAGACTGGTAAGATGCAAAAGGTGTATGCCAATTTTATTGAAGAAAACAAAACAAAAAAGAAGTGGTTGCCACATTCATATTCATTTGAAATAGACAAAAAACCCGACGTTTCGACCCTCCCGGGTCTTACTCATGGGGTTACTGCAAAGCAAAGAAACTGTATAAGACAATGTTTTACATAGGGCAACATTATAGAAAGAAAAAAAAAGGGGGGGGGGAGAAAATTACAAGAGGAGAACAAAACAAGAAAACAAAACAGTACATGCAATAATAAAACACCAATAAGAGAACGAGAAGAACTATTATTTACAAAGCAACCTAGAAGGCGAGGTAGTATGGTCAGGAACAACAAAAGGTTCTAGTAACAGGGTACAATAATAAACAAGGTATAATAATAGAGAAGCATGGTAATGAACTGTACAGTGTATTACCTCAAGTCCTTTGACATAGATGCATAATAGTGGCAGTGGTAGGGGGTGTACGACCGATCCCTTGTTAAGGCACAACCTGTCATAGTGGCAAGATGACATAATAATTAAATAGGAATGAAGAGTAGGGAATGTCGATAGAGCCTAACGGAGGAGGGTGGGATCCAGACACGTGTATCCAGTGTGGCATATATTAGAGAGTAGTGTCAGGTTATAGAGATAGGAGAGGAATAATAATGCTATGGGGGCCCAAAAGGGCAGATAGGAGATAATGGAGTTAGTCCAGCCATAGAACTGATGGGTGTAGGGTACTGGGATAAAGTACCATAAAGGGGAACCACAAGAGCATTTGAAACTAGCAACACACGGGACAGAGTAAACTTATGCTGTACCTTATAATAAAGCCAGTCCGGGCAGAAGTGTCCCGGGAGCACAGAATCTGGGTGGTGAGGGCCGTTAGACACCTAGTGGGTCTGTAAAAATAGGTACAGGTACGAGGGGTCAGAGGATGATATCAGGAAAAAAGTGGCCGTAAATGGCCAGAGAAGAGGCGGCATATGTATACCTGAAAAGGGTCCCTGGGAGGATTAGCGGCGCATCCCGCGCCTTGCTGCGATGTCCTGGGGGGAGACCCGGAAAGTGAGAGTGGCTGGGGCTGCCGCCCTCAAATAGCGCCGCACAGGAAGTACCGGACTGGAAGTGACATCAGAGCCACGCCTCTGCACTGAGCTCTGTGTGAGAGTATGGGCAAGAAGTTGCCCTTGAGTGGGAGTGGCTAAGCCTCACGGTCAGTTTACCAGCACCTCCTTGTCCCTGACCTGAGTGCACACCATTTTCCTTGTTTACAGATAGAGGCAGACGTGGGGTCGATACTGTGGTCGGACCATGCACCTATTTACTTATCACTTTCATTTCATACCGCCTTGAGATCGGGATTTTCCTGGCGTTTGAATGAAAATCTACTCCTGGATCCAATGTGTAAGTCCGAGATTGAACAGACAATCGCGGGTTTCGTGGCCGACCATGAGGGGGACACCACGTCTCCCACTGTGAGATGGGAGGCTTTGAAATGCGTAGTAAGAGGTGTTCTCATTTCCCATGGTGCCCGGCTGAAAAAAGAGAGAGCGGCGGAAATAATTAATCTAACAGATCAAATCCATCAATTAGAAAATCAACATAAACGAGATCTTGAAGCCAGTACATTTGCCCGGCTTACTTCAGTCAGGCAGAAATTATTGACTATCATAGATCAAAAATCCAAGTGCCTTAGAGAGAGACTTAAAAGCCGCTTTTACCAACTCGGCAATAAAAGTGGTAAACTTTTAGCCAAAGCTCTCAACAAACGCAACCCTAATACCTACATCCCCTTTATCAAAAACAAAGAAGGGAAAAAAGTGTTCAACACTAGAGACATCCTTTCCAACTTTAGTAGATATTACGAATCTCTGTACAATATAGCAGGACACTATAAAGATGCACCTCCACAATCTCTCCATAACAAAATTAAATCATACCTACAGGAACACAAATTGCCCATATTGCCTGAGGAGGACTTAACTGATCTCGAAAAGGAATTTTCTACGGAAGAGGTTTCCGAAACCATTAGCGCCCTAAAACAAGGGAAAAGTCCGGGCCCTGATGGGTTCTCAGCAGGCTTCTACAAATCATTTAATGTGTCGCTCTGCCCATTGTTCTTGGAGGCCTGTAATTTTGTCTCTCTTGGGGGTTCCTTCCCTACTCAGTCACTCGCCGCCCACATCACGGTGCTTCCCAAACCTGGTAAAGACCTTTCTACGTGTAACAATTATCGGCCGATTTCCTCGATAAACGTAGATATCAAAATTTACGCTAAAATGTTAGCAAATAGATTATGCCCCCTTTTGCCTAAACTAATAAATCAGGACCAGGTGGGATTTGTCCCAGGACGAGAGGCAAGGGACAACACAATCAGAACTATCTCTCTGCTTGACAGGGCGGGTAGGGAGGGGGACCCCCTATGTATCATGTCAATTGACGCTGAAAAAGCTTTTGACCGGGTTCATTGGAAATTTATTTTTCAAACCCTAGAGGAAATTGGCTTAAAGGAAAATATGATGCGCAGGATTTCTGCTCTATATACCTCTCCTAGTGCCCAGGTCAAGGTCAACGGCGCACTTTCAAATGTGTTCCCGGTCAGAAATGGTACAAGGGAGGGGTGCCCACTCTCTCCCCTCTTATATATACTAACAATGGAACATCTGGCAGTGGCATTAAGAAACAACCCCTCAATTAAAGGGATAAAATTGCGTTCCGAAGAACACAAGATAGCACTCTTTGCAGACGATATTCTGCTTTACATCACGTCTCCATCTACAAGCTTACCAAACATTACCTCGGAACTACACAAATTCGGCCTCCTAAGTAACTTTAAAATGAACGCCCACAAATCCGAAATCTTAAACATTTCATTACAACTCCCCTTGGTCGAACAACTAAAGACGACCTTCCCATTTAGATGGCGTTTTGACTTCCTCACCTACTTAGGCGTTAAAATTACCAGCCAGACATCCAAATTGTTCGAGACCAATTTTACAACAGCCCTACAAAAGGTCAACTTAGATTTGGAAAAATGGCACAGGCTTCAGTTATCTTGGTTAGGTAGGATAAACGCAATTAAAATGGACCTCCTACCACGCCTCTTATACTTCTTCCAAACAATACCTCTATACCTGCCAGCATCCTTTTTCTCCCGCCTTAAACAAATAATCACCCGATTTATATGGTTTCACAATCGGGCGCGCATTTTCTACGCGTCATTAAGCAGATCAAAGCTGACGGGTGGTCTGGGCCTCCCAGACCTCGCGATCTATAGTTACGCATCAATTGGAACATGCATACTGGACCTCTACCATAACAAAAATAGTAAGAAATGGGTAAAGCTAGAGAATGATTTGAATGGTTGTGACTCTCAGGTTGTTCTCTGGTCCGGGGGTAGGAGGATGGGGTCTGGTGCCGATTTGCCCTTCCTTACACGAAATATATTGCTCCTCATTAAAAATAGAAACTCAGATCTTAAGATCTCAACTCTCCCGGGCCCTTTGATCCCAATCTATGATAAGCCTGCCTTCCCTGCGGGGATAAATAGAGAGATGTACTTAAACAAGAGAAAAGATTCCAAACCCATTCTTCATGATTATTTAAAAGAGACCGGGATGAAATCCCTTCAGGAACTATTTCCGGAGGAGGAAGCACCCTCTGCCGATTGGTTTTTCTACGAACAACTTAAAAGCTTTATTTACGCGATCTCTAAACAAATCAATATTGGCAGACCGCTAACTCCTTTTGAGACGCTTTGCACATTAACGAACCCTCCGGATCATACTGTCTCGCTGTTATACAAAATATTCCAGGGGGGAAGGGCTCCACTGCAGGGTTCACCAGCATTCTTTTCGAAATGGGAGGGCGATCTGGGAAGGCAATTACTGCCTGAGGATAGGGAGAAAATTCTTCTCTTCACGTTTAGATCGTCACTATGTGCGGTGTCGCAGGAGAGGAGCTACAAGATCTTGACAAGATGGTACAGATGTCCCTCTATGGTACATGCGGTGTTCCCCATGACTCCTGACACTTGTTGGAGATGCTTAAAGGAGATAGGCTCTTATATCCACATTTGGTGGGACTGCCCCCCCATAAAAGCCTTATGGTTGGCCGTCTTTGAGCTCCATAACAAGATGTCTATCACACAGATCCAACCCTCTTCAAGCCTAGCATTATTATCCTTATTTGTCGATTTCTCGATACAAGAAGGGCATCCTTAGACACTTTCTTACCGCGGTTAGGAATTTGATCCCACGCTTTTGGAAACAAGAAAAATTTCCCTCACGTGCGGAGTTCGTGGCAGAACTCAATGACATCTATAGAATGGAGCAATTAATAAATCAATCCCCAGGCAATGTAGATAAAACCTATACCACATGGGCCCCATGGATAGCTTTCAGGGAAACCCCTGACCTGGATCTATGGATTTCTGGAGCCTGATGCAATGCATGGCTCGCTCTCGTTTGTTACTAGATTGCTTCTCGGTCCGCGCCCTGACCGCTGGGATGGGACGATAGCCACACTTCTCCCCAACATACCCCATTTCCCTACCCAATCCTCTCCTTTTCTTTCTACCCCCCTTTCTCTTCTTTATCTTAATCTTTTTGTTTGTCTTTCTCCCCTCCTTTAGTTTGAATAAACATTGTGATTATTGAAGAATTATATTGAGATTTATATTGGTTATTAATCACTCCAGTTATTCTTTATGGTTAATATTTTATAATACCAATCAGTAGTATTATTCATCAGAATGTTAAAGTGCAAGATGCATGGTGTTGCTGTAATGCATTTCTTGATTAACGTGTAATTCTACCTGGTATTCTGTTGATCTACGTGATTGTACCGTTCACTTTTATTCTTCGCTTCACTTAATAAACATGATTTATAAAAAAAAGTGCACCAAGCAGCCCAGTCAGTGATACATCACAGGACTCGAGCTATTTGTCATCATGCAGCCGACAGATTTAATGTAAAACTTAATTATGCCTCATAGACACAGCATAAATTCCCATTGTTCAGCCATTTGTAACATTGCCCTTCTCTGCTAGCATGAACACAAGATACTTCCAGAGAATTTGTACTCACAATTACTTTAAGGTCATAGTTATCAGTACTTTCTGCATCTAATGGCTTTATGTTCATTAATTGGCCAGTGGAACTGTTAATATAGAAGGTGCTATCAAAATCATTTTCCAAAGAGTACGTTATGGCACCGTTCTTCCCAACGTCTACGTCAGTAGCAGTGATATTGTCCAAATCCAGGAAATTCTTATTTTCTAGACATGTTACATTCAAGTTTATGATTGGTGAAAAGACTGGCGAGTTATCATTCACATCCATTATGGCGATGATGACCTGCGAAAGAAGTAACAAATACCTTAACATATTGAGGCTGATATTAGTGAAAAATATCTTTACCGGACCCCCTTAAAGGGAGCCTGTCACCATGAAAATGCAGTCCAATCTGCATACCCCATGTTACAGAGCAGAAGGAGCTGAGCAATATGTAGCATTGTGAGAAAAGATTCAGTATAACCCGTGTATTAATCATTTACACCTCTGCACTTTCTGGGTTTTTTGGTCCTATGAGTGACTGACAGCTATCTCTGTACGCATTTATACATGGAAGGCTGTCAGTCATTGGTAGGAACCGCACACTGGACTAAAAATCTCAGAAATGGCAGATGAATAAATTACTAAAACAAAGGTTATGCTGAATCTTTTTTAACAAAGCTGTATATCAATCTGTTCAACTCCTCCTGCTCTATAATATGGTGGCTGCAGACCGAACTGCATTGTAATGGTGACAAGTTCCCTTAAATCTTCATCATTAGAGCAAATAGGGCTTTATCCTTAAGGTACCTTCACACATAACGATTTCGTTAACGATATAGTTGCAACGTCACACTTTTTGTGACGTAGCAACGATCCCGCTAACGATCTCGTTATGTGTGACAGCGACCAACGATCAGGCCCCTGCTGGGAGATCGATGGTCGCTGGGGAATGATCAGGACCTTTTTTTGGTCGCTGATCACCCGCTGTCATCGCTGGATCGGCGTGTGTGACGCCGATCCAGCGATGTGTTCATTTGTAACCAGGGTAAATATCGGGTTACTAAGCGCAGGGCCGCGCTTAGTAACCCGATATTTACCCTGGTTACCATTGTAAAAGTAAAGAAAAAAAACACTACATGCTCACATTCCGATGTCTGTCACGTCCCCCGGCGTCAGCTTCCCTGCACTGACTGTCAGCGCAGGGCGTAAAGCAGAGCACAGCGGTGACGTCACCGCTGTGCTCTGCTTTACGGCCGGCCGCCGCTGACACAGTCAGTGCGGGAAGCTGACGGCGGTGGACGTGACAGACATCGGAATGTGAGTATGTACTGTTTTTTTTTTTTACTTTTACAATGGTAACCAGGTTAAATATCGGGTTACTAAGCGCGGCCCTGCACTTAGTAACCCGATGTTTACCCTGGTTACCCGGGGACTTCGGCATCATTGAAGACAGTTTCAACGATGCCGAAGTCATTCCCCGGATCGTTGGTCACTGGAGAGAGCTGTCTGTGTGACAGCTCCCCAGCGACCACACAACGACTTACCAACGATCACGACCAGGTCGTATCGCTGGTCGTGATCGTTGGTAAGTCGTTTAGTTTAACGGTACTTTTACAGTTTTTTTCTGTTTAAATTCTAAATTTATTTTAAAAGATATAAATATAAATTTGGAAGAGTCATTCTTTTTGAAAGTAGTAACATGAATTTGGGGCCAAGTAGTTGAAGCTTCCATACCCTATTAAGTGGAATTAAGAACTCCATTTTCATCCTCTCTCTCATTATTTAATTCTAGACAGGAGCAGACACAGACAGAAGAGGCCCCTGTGCCAGAACAATATATGGACCCTTGCTGTCCAATATCTCATCATAATACACAATTCCACTTGCTCTGGAGGTTGTAGTGGGGCCCCTTATCTATTGGGCCCCTATGGGGCTGCACTTGTTGCACCAATGTTATGTCCGCCCCTGATTCTGGTACAAGAGCACAGGCATTATTAATCACAGAAAAATCCGTCTTACCTTCACGGCGGCTGTATTAGGAGGATCCTGTGAGTCCACTGCCGTCACAAGAACATTATAACTGTCTTGCTCCTCGCGATCTAATATGGCGCGTGTAACAATTGTGCCGCTCTCTGTTATGGAGAATAGTTTTGCATATGTTTGAACAAAATACATTACTGCCACATCCGGTCCGGCCGTGACCGCCACGGAGCCAACATAAGTGCCTTCTGGCATCCCCTCCAGAAGACTAAAGCTGTAGTTGGAATTCACAAACTCTGTTTCGCCTTCTGAAACGTTTATAATTACAGAAGCTAAAATAAAGCAATATGGAAAATGATATGAATATTTAAAATATTTAAATGGGTTTTCTACTCCTGATTTTTTTTTTTTTTAAATCACCATGCAGCAGGTAGCACGTATAAAAAAAATCCTACTCACCTGACCGACGCCTGCAGCTCCTCTTTCACTGCTGCTGGATATATTGCTGTTCTCTGTGCTTTTGTGTTCAGGAAAGAACATGTGACCAATGCAGTCAATCAACCAACAGTGCCGCCACGGCGCCAGTGATGGGCTGCAGTGGTCACCTGCCTGTTCCTGTCAGAAAAGAAAGCACGTGGACCAGTGTTGGCCCTGGCTAGTGTTAGTAAAGGAGTGGCCAACAGCACCAAGGGGAATATGATTTGAGGGTTCTTTTGTGTTTTGGTGTTTTAGAGCCTGCTACAGGTGTATTTAAAAATTTAGGAGTCAGCAACATTTTAAAGATTTTTTTTAATAAGTCAATAAGTATGCCTGAAAATAATAAACTTGGTCAACATCTTATTAGAGAAATCTACTTTTTTCTCCTCCTAGACTGATCAGTTATTTCCAAAATGTTCAATTCATGGGTAAAATCTGTCTGTCATGAAAACAGATGTTCACATTACTAGATAATAGGAGATTACAGTTGGTGCTCATAAAGTTCTATGGAGAACTGTAACTGTTATATGTTATAAAAGTATTATTGTTTTCATTTGTACTTGAACTGTTGTACAGAATTGAATTATGATATATAAAAAATTAAACAGCGATTACTCTTTAACATAGTGATAATTTAGTAATTACCTACAGCAACTCAATTTCTGATTATTTTTTTTAAAACTTAGACGAATAATATATATATAAGCATCCTACCTGCAAACAATCTGTCGGACCATCTTTTGTTAATTTGTTTGTTTTTAACCTAATTAACCCCTTAATGAACACATTTTTAAAATCTGACCACTGTCACTTTATGAGTTAATAACTCTGGAACTCTTCAACAAATTCCACTGACTCTGAGAATATTTTTTCATGATATATTGTACTTCATAATAGTGGTAAAATTTGTTCGATATGACTTGTGTTTATTTGTGAAAATATCGGAAATTTGGCCAAAATTTCCCAAATTTTGCAATTTTCAAAATTTTATTTCTTATTCCCTTAAACCGGAAAGTTACATTACACAAAGTAGCTAATAAACAACATTTCCCGCATGTCTACTTTATATCTGCATCGATTTTGATACATTTTTGTTTTTTTGTTAGGAAGTTAGAAGGGCTAAAAGTTGATCAGCAATTTCTTATTTTTCTAAGAAAATTTACAAAACTATTTTTTTAGGGGCCACATCACATTTGAAGTGACTTTGAAGGGCCTATGTGACAGAAAATACCCAAATGTGACACCATTCTAAAAACTGCACCCCTCAAAATACTTAAAACCACATTCAAGAAATTTATTAACACTTCAGGTGCTTCAGGAATTAAAGCAATGTGGAAGGAAAAAAAATCAACATTTAACTTTTTTCACAAAAATTTTACTTTAGCCCCAAGTTTGTTATTTTCACAAGGATAACAGTAGAAAATGGACCCCAAAAATTTGTTCTGTAATTTGTCCTGAGTACGCCGATACCCCATATGTGGGGGAATACTACTATTTGGGTGCACAGCAGGGTTTGGAAGGGAACGAGCACCATTTGACTTTTTGAACACAAAAATGACTGGAATCAAGAGCAGACACCATGTCTTGTTTGAAGGGCCCATAATGTGCCTAAACAGTGGAAACCCCCCACAAGTGACCCCATTTTTGAAACTAGACTCCTCAAGGAATGTACCTACATGTGTGGTGAGCACCTTGAACCCCCAGGAGCTTCACAAAAGTTAATAACGTAGAGCTGTGAAAATAAAAAAATCCCATTTTACCTGCAAAAATACTCTTTTAGCCCCAATTTTTTTATTTTCACAAGAGTAACAGGAGAAAATATTGGACCTCAAAATTTGTTGTGCAATTTCTCCTGAGTATTGCGATACTCCATATGTGGAGGAAAACTACTGTTTGGGTGCATGGCAGGGCTCGGAAAGGAAGGCGAGACGTTTTGGAACACAGACTTTGATGGTATGGTCTGCGTACGTCATGTGGCCTTTGGGGAGCCCCTGATGTGCTTAAACAGTAAAAAAAACTCAATAACTTACCTCATTTTGCAAACTACACCCCTCAATGATTTTATCCAGGGGTATAGTGAGCATTTTGAACCCACAGGTACTACACAGAATTTGATATCATTCTGCTTGCGTCGAGAAACACGTGATGGTGTCTCCGCAGCTTCTTTACATGCATCTGCATATTTCCCATAAGGGATGGGGGCAGTTTTCTGGAATCACTGCGTTGAGAAACACGTGATGGTGTCTCCGCGATGTTGGATGTTTTGGTCTCCCCGAGGCCAATCATCTGTGCCTTTATAGCCTTTTTACTAGGCACTGCTCCTAATAGCCAGATTCCTACTCCACACTGATGAGGGGCAAAAACCCCGAAACAGCTGTCTGTGGATGGATACCATGCTTGTCATAGGTGGCTTTCCTTCATAGGATGCTGCCCTTCCCGTGGTTGTTCCTTCCCAGGGAAAGGCCTGGCTGTTCACTGCTTGCGTCGAGAAACACGTGATGGTGTCTCCGCAGCTTCTTTACATGCATCTGCATATTTCCCATAAGGGATGGGGGCAGTGTTCTGGAATCACTGCGTTGAGAAACACGTGATGGTGTCTCCGCGGTGTTGGATGTTTTGGTTTCCCCGAGGCCAATCATCTGTGCCTTTATAGCCTTTTTACTAGGCACTGCTCCTAACAGCCAGATTCCTACTCCACACTGATGAGGGGCAAAAACCCCGAAACAGCTGTCTGTGGATGGATACCATGCTACTCTATTACCATCTCTCTATTACCCCTCCATAGAGAGAGAGAATTTTAGTCTAAGAAGAGGTTTCACAGGTACCCATTCAGATGGAGACGTTTATTCTCAGCGAGGAAAGGCAAGTTTAGGACCTGGTATAAGAGAGATGCCGTAAAGAGGCTACCAGGTACACATAAAATTGGCCATTTTTATGCGCTAAACGCTCTCATTTTTCATATTTCTAGTGCAGTAATGCAGTTCAATTTTCGTGTTTCATGTTTGCATGTTTTAGCGCTGCAGTGTGCTGCCTTATTTATTTGAATGTAAATTACCCATGTTTCATAATAATTTAATCAGTTTTACAAGAAGATTAGGGAGGTCAAGTAAAGAACGCAATGATATTTTCACATTTCAGTCCAAATTGAAAGCAACTTACCAGTGGATGATAACGCGGGAGAACCGTGATCAATTGCAATCACAGGAATGACAATATTAGTTCCAGAAATAGCAAATACAGGACTGGTTAAAAAGATGTCTCCATTTTCTTCATTAATGGCAAATCCCCTATGAGGCTGCACAAACCTAAATGTATTTTTACATGTATAAATTAAATATATTTAGAAATGTCTAAATGCGTAAATGAAATTAGTAGCAGCAAGCTATGATGCAAAAAAGACCTAAAACGTAATTTAATTAGACTTCTAACATCAGTTATGTGTTACCTATAAGAAATGAGGGAATTGTTCCCGATATCCAGGTCAGTAGCGGACACTGACATAATTTTATCTCCTGCTTTTGCTTTAGTTAAGAGCAGATCGGCAGAGTAGTCTTCTTTTGTAAAAGTTGGGACATTGTCATTAACGTCTTGTATGACAATCACTGCATCTGCGAAGCTCTAGGAAGGAAAATAATCATATTACGCTTATAATAATCTGAAGACACCAACTTCAAATTTTATACTGGAAGAACCCAAAATAATGAAAATTCTTTACAATTATATTGTGAACTTAGCAAAGGGACCTTCCATCTTTAGTGGAAAAAGCAACCACAACAAGATGAATAAGGTAAGAACCTAAGGTTGGCTCCATCACCAACTCTTCAAGAGGACCCATCACCGGGTGGCCAGTTTCTTCTCTTATTTTATTTCTGTGACTCTCCTGATTATTCCATAGTTTTTCTTTATTAAATTCACAGTATTGTTCCAGAGATTTGGGCCTTTTTATTTAGTGCTACTTATTGGGCTCTGTGCCCTTGATGAAATTTTGGTGAGCTTTTGACGCTGTGTATTTTTGCTGCATCAAAAATGCAGCATCTTACATTTCCCAGCAAAGTGGATGTGATTTATAGAAACCTGCTGCCCACTGTGCTTTTTTGTTTTACTCAGCGTAAACTGACTTGTGGTGCTTGTTTCATGCCGACAATGAATCTTGCGGGTATGCTAAGCTTTATGTGCAGATTTTCCCCAGATTTTTCATTAGGTGCGGAAAACCCGCAGGTAAAGAGTGCACCGTGTGTGCTTCCGTGGCGAAAATACATCAAAAACGCATGCAATCTACACATTACTATATCAATAAAGTTTTGTCAAAGCCAAAAACCAGGAAGTATCAGAAAATAAGGAGCTTTATTCAAAGTATGGCCGGGGTCACACTTGCGAGTGTGATGTGAGAGACTCGCAAGAGTCTCTCGCATCAATACCTGGCACTACCGCCAGCACTCGGACCGAAGCGTGCGGCTGCATAGAAATACATGCAGCCGCACGCACCGGTCCCAGGGCCGACAGCAATGCCGAGTATTGATGCGAGAGACTTGCGTGAGTTTCTCGCATTACACTCGCAAGTGTGACACCGGCCTCAGACACACTAACAAGAGACAAAAACCACAGGGTCAAAAAATGCGATAAAAATGCCTGTCAAAAAACAACCTAAAACCACAATAAAAATATGCAGGTTACTAAAGGGGTTGTCAGGTCTTAAACTACAAGTCTGCAGTCACTCTATATGGCTGCAGATTTGTGAATCCCCATATAGTGTGCACTGCTCGCTGAGTATTCGGCAGCTCCAGGAACAGCAGTCATGTGACCGCAGGTATGCGATATGCATACTCCCAGCCACAATCCGACTAGATATTCGTGGCCTTGCTGAATGCAAGTGTATTGAGCTAGGCCAGAACAGTCTAGTAGGAATGTGGCTGGGAGTATGCATATCACAAACTTGCGGTCACAAGGACTGCACCGGAGGAACCTCACAGCGCGCAGTGACTGCAGACTTATAGTTTAAGAATGGACAACCCCTTTAATAGGTGCAGAAATGGTGAAGAACATCTGCAACATCACAAATCACCAAAAGTTCATTGTGTGAACTTTGCCATAGGCCACATGCACACATTGAGTATTTGGAGAGTTTTGTACCTCAGTATTTGCCAAAACCAGGAGGGGAACAATCAGAGGAAAAGGAAACACGTCACCACTTCTGCATTTATCACCCACTCCTGGTTTTGGCTTACAAATACTGAGGTTAAAACCTCCCTAAATGCTTAATGTGTGCACGTGGCCTTATGGTTTTTACTAGAGACAAGGATAGCAGAGTAATAACGCAGTGCATCTGTTACAAGCAAATCCAAAGCAGAATGCAGGCTGCTACATTCATGTCTTTTCCACGATTCTTGGGTTAATTTCCCACACACTTGGCAGCTTTACAAGGCTGATGAAGAGAGGGACGGCTGTTTGTTCTCCTCTCTTTCCAGGAGCCCATTGGCAGCCATATGGCCATCTCTGAGGAAAATTCGCCCTTGGTTCCAGGTAATGTTACACAAAGAGGTGTATCTTTCATAATAGATGTAAGGTTATAGTGGTGTTTTCCCATGAACAGGGCAACATTTTTGGGCAACCCAACTGCACAAATATTGGATATTACTGTATTAGCCTATGAAGATATGTGCCCACAGCTATGAGTATGTAATTATTTCTGAATGTTTGGAAAGATTTTTTTTTTCATATTACCTGAACATATTACCGTATATCTATATTCATTTCATCACATTACCTTTCTCGGAGGACTTCCTCTATCTGATGCTATTAAAACTATTTCAAATTTGTCCTTTGCTTCTCTGTCCAGAGGTCCAGAAGCAAAAATATTACCATTCTGAAACAGAAATAACAAGGCAAAAATAAATCTGGAGAATAATGCATCATGTCATACCATGCTAAGTATGCAATTTAAATTTTGGCAAAGTTATTTACCTAAATTTTATAAGCTGGTAGATTTGTACCTTTTGGTGGTTCTCAAAGCTATAAAAAATTATAATAATTGAATCTATCAACATGTTTATAAATACTACATATATACTACACATACAGTGGGGGAAAAAGTATTTAGTCAGCCACCAATTGTGCAAGTTCTCCCATTTAAAAAGATGAGAGAGGCCTGTAATTGACATTATAGGTTGACCACAACTATGAGAGTCAAAATGAGAAAACAAATCCAGAAAATCACCTTGTCTGATTTGGCAAGATTTATTTTGAAAATTATGGTGGAAAATAAGTATTTGGTCATCTAAAAACATACAAGATTTCTGGCTCTCACAGACCTGTAACTTCTTCTTTAAGAGGCTCCTCTGTCCTCCACTCATTACCGGTAGTAATGGCACCTGTTTGAACTTGTCATCAGTATAAAAGACACCTGTCCACAACCTCAAACAGTCACACTCCAAACTCCACTATGGTGCAAATTGTAGCCCTGCACCAGGCTGAGAAGACTGAATCTGCAATAGGCAAGCAGCTTGGTGTGATGAAATCAACTGTGAGAGCAATAAGAAAATGGAAGACATACAAGACCACTGATAATCTCCCTCGATCTGGGGCTCCACGCAAGATCTCATCCTATGGGGTTAAAATGATCACAAGAATGGTGAGCAAAAATCCCAGATCCACACGGGGGGACCTAGTGAATGACCTGCATAGAGCTGGGACCACCGCAACAAAGGCTACCATCAGTAACACACTACGCTGCCAAGGATTCAGATCCTGCAATGCCAGACGTGTCCCCCTGCTTAAGCCAGTACATGTCTGGGCCGTTCTGAAGTTTGCTAGAGAGCATTTGGATTATCTAGAAGAGTATTGGGAGAATTTCATATGGTCTGATGAAACCAAAGTAGAACTGTTTGGCAGAAACAAAACTCATCGTGTTTGGAGGAGGCAGAATGCTCAGTTGCATCCAAAGAACACCATACCTACTGTGAAGCATGGGGGTGGAAGCATCATGCTTTGGGGCTGTTTCTCTGCAAAGGGACCAGGACGACTAATCCATGTACATGAAAGAATGAATGGGCCAATGCATCGTGAGATTTTGAGTGCAAATCTAATTCCATCAGCAAGGGTATTGAAGATGAAACGTGGATGGGTCTTTCAGCATGATAATGATCCCAAGCACACCATCAGGGCAATGAAGGAGTGGCTTCTGAGCCTCTCCGCAAGATAAATTTGCATGCTGCGGTCTGGAAAGACGCGCCGCATGTCTGTATCCGCAGGGAAGACACAGGCGCCGGGGAACGCATAGTGAAATCCCATCCACTATGCTGAAACATCTGGCCACTGCGGATTGGACGCTGTGAATGTACGCAGCGTCCAATCCGCAGTGTTTACTGACAGTAGGAACATACCCTAATGCCTGAATTGTGATGCTACACAAACTGATATTGCACAAGAGCAGATTAGCAGTTTTCATTTTTTTTTCAAATTCTGTCGTCTTTGATATCCAATAAATCTTAATATTTTAGTGTGAAAATGAATGTGCTGCGTACAAAATTAGCTGCATTAATACTGCGATGAATACTGGCATTTTTTGACCTATTGGTCAGTGGTGGATTAATAAATGGTATTTCTAAGTGCCACTTAGCATGGTTTCATAGTGAATACTCCCAATAAATAGTCTCAGCTTTTTTTCACAAGTGGTGTTTGCACAATCATTTTGAAAGTTGAAGAGGGAAATTATTAATTAAACTGCACAAGTGGGAGCAAGTTTTGAGGCATTGTTCAGATGCGATCTGGGGTGGGAATGATGGCAGAATTCAAACATCCTTATAATGCCAATACCAATATTAGTAAGTACTAGTGATGAGAGAACGTGCTCAGATGAGGTGTTATCCGAGAATGCACATGTGCTAACCGAGTGTCTTCGGCGTGCTCGAATAATATGTTCTAATCTTCGCAGATGCATTTCTCACAGCTGCAAAACATGCAGAGATTGCTAACAAACAGGAAATCTCTGCATGTGTTGTGGCTGTAGAACAGTTGTGGGACATGCAGCTGCGGGAACTAGAACCTATTATTCGAGCACGCCGAAGACAATCGGTTAGGACTCCAGCATGCTCCAATAACACCTCATCCAAAGCACGTTCTCTCATCATCACTAATAAATATGATAAAGATCATAACACACTCCCTTTGGGGGGAATTTATCATGAGAAGAATTTATGAAATCTGTTTTAACTATTTGTGCAAAATTTAACAAAGTGTGACACAATTTTTCGTCAACTCATCGTCGACGCATGTCCTACTGAGTGAGAATTGTGACTTTTTGCATCTCTATAGGTCAGGATCTCACAAGATCTCATGCGAGAGAATCCGATCGATTATGTAAAGGTCACTCGCCTCAAACTCTGATCAGATTTTCAGCTTACATGTAGTGTGATCCAATGTTATCAGATCATAGGACAGGTGAGGACAAGATGACAAGCAAAATTTCTCCATCTTCTCCATTCTGTGAGTCTGCGGAACTGATGCTGAATCGTCATGAAAAAAAGCACTGGTCAACACTGCCCAATAGAATAACACTGATCCGAGTGCTATCCGATAAAATATTGGATAGCATTTGTCCAATGTATACACTCATGTGAGCAATTCATAAATCTGGCTTAAATCTATCCACAGCTACTATCCCACCACAACCAAATTCCCTCTATGTCTATAGAGATGATATGGAGATTTATATCACAAAAAACAGAAGCTTAAACATGGCTAAAGTTATAAAAGAAATTAATCATCACAACATTTTTGATTTGTTTAATTTAAAAACAAAATTGCATTCCAGGGCTCATACTAATAATCTTACTTCTTGCACTCTGAAACTCTTATCTCCACTTTCGGCATCTGTAGAAACTGTAACATATCCATTTAATCCTGCATCCAAGTCAGTTACATTTAACTTCGCCACTAGCACGGGTGAGGTGTCCGTGTAGTTCCCTTCAGGTATCGTGTAACGGAGGGGCAGGTTATTAAATTCTGGATTGTTATCGTTGACATCAGTAATTGTTATGATGACCTTCGCGCTGGAATTTAGACCACCAAATAAGGCATCAAACACCCAGACCTGCAAAATATGTCCTATCAAATAGTCTACTCAAAATTATTTCATGTCAACAAGCATAAGCAAGTGCAATGTAGTGTAATGGTCAAGAAATGCTTTCCACAATATTTACCAAAATTTGTTCCATGGGGGACAGTTTTTTAGTATATTGAGACCAAACTACATTGGTGAAACCAGTCGTGAGGGAAACTTTAAGGTGCCCAAGGCACTACGGGCAGACATGACTCATTGGCATGTATTATTTGCCACATCTTTGATAAAACAAGGTGCAGCGTAGAGTCAGTGATGGTCCAGTGAAGTATTACTATCCAGTCCCAGGTAATCTAATGGTGCAATGTCCAACCACTAGTAACACAATGCATTTTGGCACAATTCCTAGTCATCCACTGCTTGCTGTCCAATGTCCAACTCTTCTTTAGTTCCTGAAGACTACGCGGACAATATTCAGTTACTAACAGAGTTCACCTTTTTCTGCTAGGAGAAACATCCTTAGACCATAAAAAATAGAGAGTAATAATAGACGGTGCAGAACAAGGGACAGTGAGGTATACTGATTTTTTTTCTGCGTGCTGTGAGAGGGGAGGAAGAGCATCTCAGAGTGATAAAATGTTACTAGAACAAACAAAACTTACCTGGACATTTATTCTTGGTGTTGCTTCTCTGTCAAGCTCGCCATGATTAAAATACATCACCCCGTTCTTGTCCACCTTGAACATTGTATTATTGGTTCGGAAATATCCATTGGATAGCCCATCCTAAAATGTAAAAACCTTGTTATGGATAAAATATTCGTCATGGTTTTCCTTTTCAATATCTTCCAAAAACTATTTTGAAAATATTACAAAAAAAAATGATGGCAAAGTCAATCATATATATCATAAAAGTCTGTTTAGTGGGGGTCCAGCTTGTAAGGCAGCAGGGCTAGCCTGGAGTGTCAGATACATTTCCTTACTAACACTAAAGCTCAATAAGGTTATGCCAACATGAACCCAAAAAATATTACCCTGATTTCCAAAGCACCAGGGCAATCGGGAAGAGCCAAGGCAAAGCGCCAGAATTGGAGCATCTCATGTGATGTGCCACTTTTGAGGCGGCTGTGAGCTGGTATTTTTAGGCTGGGAAGGGCCCAGTAACCATGGACTTCCAAGCAGGATCATATCGGCTCTCAGATGTCTGCTTTACCTTTGCTGGTTACTGAAAATAGGGGGGATCCCACGTTTTTTTTTCCATTTGTTTATTTATTAGGTTAATAGATGTACAATAAGCTCCACATGCAAGGCACTAATATGTCGTGGGTTTGTGAAATTATAAATCTGCTGGATATCTATCTATCTATCTATCTATCTATCTATCTATCTATCTATATATCTCTTTATATAAGCTTGCTTTTTTTTGTTTTTCAACTAGCTTTATAAGCTACAAAAAGCAATCATTGTGCAACAAAAACACAGATAAGAAAGCATAAAAATCGTGCTTATTTTCCTTCCCAGATATGCAGAAATGTTTGCATCCAAATAGTCAACATGTGCATATCTTTTACAGTCCCTAATAAAAGGGTATTACCATCTCCAAGATCCTATCCTAATTGTTAGTGGGTATAATAATAATATTAGCATATACTTCTAATATTATTGTTACACCTACTACATATTCGAATTTGATCTTGAAGGTGGAAATACCCCTTTACATAAGAACTGGCATTTCTTTTTTTTTTAATTCAGTCTTTATCACAAACAATTATCAGTGTCAGTTGCACCTTGCACGAAGAGGGTCCATGGTCACAGTCATCAAATAAAGCGGCACTTGTACTTTTAATATTGCACAAGAGCAGAACTCACATCGCTACTGTCACAGGCAATCTCTCGTCTCTGGTTTCAGTGAGGCCATCTTTCACTCTAGTATTTGTGACTACTCTCCACATCAGTCGCTTTTTGCACTCCATTGTCCGCACAGAGCCACTTGCACAAATGGACAATACCCTCCTGGATTACTAGTCTATTTCACCTATCTTTGGCACACTTGCTGCTTCAGTTGTAGCTGTCTGTTACTGATCTACATCATCTAGCTTTAACTATGGTAACTAATTCAATTAAAGTGGCTTTACATCACTAATGGGTGAGTAGAGCTTTTGAGTGCAAGTAAAAGGATATTCTCATCTCCAAGATCCTATCCCAATATGTAGTAGTGGTAGTAATAATAATAATATTAGCTAATACCTCCAATTAGAAATGTAGTATAGTTCTTCTGATTCGCTATGTCTCTTACCCCAAGTGCAGGGCATTGCAATAGCTACTGTAGTGCATTACATGGGGTAAAGGTACCTTCACACTGAGCGACTTAACAACGATATCGATAGCGATCCGTGACGTTGCAGCGTCCTGGATAGCGATATCGTTATGTTTGACATGCAGCAGCGATCAGGATCCTGCTGTGACATCGTTGGTCAGAGCAGAAAGGCCAGAACTTTATTTCGTCGCTGGATCTCCTCGCCAGAGACGGACTACACCTCAACAAACCTGGGAAACACACATTCGCCAGAAGACTCGCTACACTCATCAGGAGGGCGTTAAACTAGAAGAAGAGGGGATGGGAAGAAAAACATTAGACTGGAACAAAGAAGACCCAGGAAAACATACTCAGAAGGGAGGTAAGAACATTTCTAAAACAATCCACAGCGAGGAGATTGGAACAAAACAAAATCCTCTAAACTGCATGCTCGCAAACGCCAGAAGCCTGACAAACAAGATGGAAGAACTAGAAGCAGAAATATCTACAGGTAACTTTGACATAGTGGGAATAACCGAGACATGGTTAGATGAAAGCTATGACTGGGCAGTTAACTTACAGGGTTACAGTCTGTTTAGAAAGGATCGTAAAAATCGGAGAGGAGGAGGGGTTTGTCTGTATGTAAAGTCTTGTCTAAAGTCCACTTTAAGGGAGGATATTAGCGAAGGGAATGAGGATGTCGAGTCCATATGGGTCGAAATTCATGGAGGGAAAAATGGTAACAAAATTTTCATTGGGGTCTGTTACAAACCCCCAAATATAACAGAAATCATGGAAAGTCTACTTCTAAAGCAGGTAGATGAAGCTGCAACCCATAATGAGGTCCTGGTTATTGGGGACTTTAACTACCCGGATATTAACTGGGAAACAGAAACCTGTGAAACCCATGAAGGCAACAGGTTTCTGCTAATAACCAAGAAAAATTATCTTTCACAATTGGTGCAGAATCCAACCAGAGGAGCAGCACTTTTAGACCTAATACTATCTAATAGACCTGACAGAATAACAAATCTGCAGGTGGTCGGGCATCTAGGAAATAGCGACCACAATATTGTACAGTTTCACCTGTCTTTCACTAGGGGGACTTGTCAGGGAGTCACAAAAACACTGAACTTTAGGAAGGCAAAGTTTGACCAGCTTAGAGATGCCCTTAATCTGGTAGACTGGGACAATATCCTCAGAAATAAGAATACAGATCATAAATGGAAAATGTTTAAGAACATCCTAAATAGGCAGTGTAAGCGGTTTATACCTTGTGGGAATAAAAGGACTAGAAATAGGAAAAACCCAATGTGGCTAAACAAAGAAGTAAGACAGGCAATTAACAGTAAAAAGAAAGCATTTGCACTACTAAAGCAGGATGGCACCATTGAAGCTCTAAAAAACTATAGGGAGAAAAATACTTTATCTAAAAAACTAATTAAAGCTGCCAAAAAGGAAACAGAGAAGCACATTGCTAAGGAGAGTAAAACTAATACCAAACTGTTCTTCAACTATATCAATAGTAAAAGAATAAAAACTGAAAATGTAGGCCCCTTAAAAAATAGTGAGGAAAGAATGGTTGTAGATGACGAGGAAAAAGCTAACATATTAAACACCTTCTTCTCCACGGTATTCACGGTGGAAAATGAAATGCTAGGTGAAATCCCAAGAAACAATGAAAACCCTATATTAAGGGTCACCAATCTAACCCAAGAAGAGGTGCGAAATCGGCTAAATAAGATTAAAATAGATAAATCTCCGGGTCCGGATGGCATACACCCACGAGTACTAAGGGAACTAAGTAATGTAATAGATAAACCATTATTTCTTATTTTTAGGGACTCTATAGCGACGGGGTCTGTTCCGCAGAACTGGCGCATAGCAAATGTGGTGCCAATATTCAAAAAGGCCTCTAAAAGTGAACCTGGAAATTATAGGCCAGTAAGTCTAACCTCTATTGTTGGTAAAATATTTGAAGGGTTTCTGAGGGATGTTATTCTGGATTATCTCAATGAGAATAACTCTTTAACTCCATATCAGCATGGGTTTATGAGAAATCGCTCCTGTCAAACCAATCTAATCAGTTTTTATGAAGAGGTAAGCTATAGGCTGGACCACGGTGAGTCATTGGACGTGGTATATCTCGATTTTTCCAAAGCGTTTGATACCGTGCCGCACAAGAGGTTGGTACACAAAATGAGAATGCTTGGTCTGGGGGAAAATGTGTGTGAATGGGTTAGTAACTGGCTTAGTGATAGAAAGCAGAGGGTGGTTATAAATGGTATAGTCTCTAACTGGGTCGCTGTGACCAGTGGGGTACCACAGGGGTCGGTATTGGGACCTGTTCTCTTCAATATATTCATTAATGATCTGGTAGAAGGTTTACACAGTAAAATATCGATATTTGCAGATGATACAAAACTATGTAAAGCAGTTAATACAAGAGAAGATAGTATTCTGCTACAGATGGATCTGGATAAGTTGGAAACTTGGGCTGAAAGGTGGCAGATGAGGTTTAACAATGATAAATGTAAGGTTATACACATGGGAAGAAGGAATCAATATCACCATTACACACTGAATGGGAAACTACTGGGTAAATCTGACAGGGAGAAGGACTTGGGGATCCTAGTTAATGATAAACTTACCTGGAGCAGCCAGTGCCAGGCAGCAGCTGCCAAGGCAAACAGGATCATGGGGTGCATTAAAAGAGGTCTGGATACACATGATGAGAGCATTATACTGCCTCTGTACAAATCCCTAGTAAGACCGCACATGGAGTACTGTGTCCAGTTTTGGGCACCGGTGCTCAAGAAGGATATAATGGAACTAGAGAGAGTACAAAGGAGGGCAACAAAATTAATAAAGGGGATGGAGATCTACAATACCCAGATAGATTAGCGAAATTAGGATTATTTAGTCTAGAAAAAAGACGACTGAGGGGCGATCTAATAACCATGTATAAGTATATAAGGGGACAATACAAATATCTCGCTGAGGATCTGTTTATACCAAGGAAGGTGACGGGCAGAACGGGGCATTCTTTGCGTCTGGAGGAGAGAAGGTTTTTCCACCAACATAGAAGAGGATTTTTTACTGTTAGGGCAGTGAGAATCTGGAGTTGCTTGCCTGAGGAGTTGGTGATGGCGAACTCAGTCGAGGGGTTCAAGAGAGGCCTGGATGTCTTCCTGGAGCAGAACAATATTGTATCATACAATTATTAGGTTCTGTAGAAGGACGTAGATCTGGGGATTTATTATGATGGAATATAGGCTGAACTGGATGGACAAATGTCTTTTTTCGGCCTTACTAACTATGTTACTATCTCCCGCAGACATCGCTGAATCGGCGTATGTGACGCCAACCCAGCGATGTGTTCACAGGGCCGCGCTTAGTAACCCGATATTTACCCTGTTTACCAGTGTAAATGTAAAAAAAACCAAACACTACATACTTACATTCCGGTGTCTGTCGCGTCCCTCGGCGTCAGCTTCCCTGCACTGTGTCAGCGCCGGCCGGCCGTAAAGCAGAGCACAGCGGTGACGTCACCGCTCTACTTTACGGCTGGCGCTTAGACAGTGCAAGGAAGCAGAACGCCGAGGGACGCGACAGACACCGGAATGTAAGTATGTAGTGTTTTTTTTTTTTTTACATTTACACTGGTAACCAGGGTAAACATCGGGTTACTAAGCGTGGCCCTGCGCTAAGTAACCCGATGTTTACCCTGGTTACCCGGGGACTTCGTATAGTTGGTCGCTGGAGAGCTGTCTGTGTGACAGCTCTCCAGCGACCACACAGCGACGCTGCAGCGATCGGCATCGTTGTCTAGATCGCTGCAGCGTCGCTTAATGTGACGGTACCTTAAGTGACATAGCGAATCAGAAGAACTATACTACATTTCTAATTGGAGGTATTTGCTAATATTATTATTACTCCTACTACATATTGTGATAGCATCTTGGAGATGAGAATATCCTTTTTCTTGCACTCAAAAGCTCTACTCACCCAGACATTGGTTATTACAGCCAGACAGCATGCAATCACCTTCTTTCCCAGCTCCTATCTACTCACAGGGGAACACTCGCTATCAAGGCGTTCTGTTCCTCAACTCCTTTACAGGCCACTGGTCTGCTATGACTTATACAGCCACAGAGGCAATCTGTGAGTTATTCTTTCTTCCCCCTTCCAGCTATGATCTTTTAAAGGACAAGCGTGACACCCGTGTGAGTGAAATGTAGCAATGCGAAGCCACACAGGAATTATTACATGAAATCTCTCACTGTGACGAACTCCTTTTACTAACAGTCATCTAATAAATGGAGTAAACCATTTGGGGTGCTGCCAATAAATACTCTGTATTTAAATGCAACAGTTCCTTTACTTGGTTGGCCATGTGGCCATATAATTGCATCCTTCTTACATGTTTACAGTTGTGCTCAAAAGTTTACATACCCCCGCAGAATTTTGGCTTTCTTGGCCTTTCTCAGAGAATATGAATGATAACACCAAATCTTTTTCTCCACTCATGGTTAGTGGTTGGGTGAAGCCATTTATTGTCAAACTACTGTATTTTCTCTTTTTAAATCATAATGACAACCCAAAACATCCAAATGACCCTGATCAAAAGTTCACATACCCTGGTGATTTTGGCCTGATAACATGCACAGAAGTTGACACAAATGGGTTTGAATGGCTACTAAAGGTAGCATCCTCACCTGTGACCGGTTTGCTTGTAATCAGTGTGTGTGCATAAAAGCTGAGTGAGTTTCTCAAATCCAGACAGACTCTTGCATCTTTCATCCAGCCACTGACGGTTCTGGATTGTAAGTCATGGGGAAAGCAAAAGAATTGTCAATGGATCTACGGGAACAGGTAGTTGAACTGTATAAAACAGGAAAGAGACACAAAAAGATATCTAAGGAATTGATAATGCCAGTCAGCAACGTTCAAACTGTGATTAACAAATGGGATATCAGAGGCTCTGTAAAAACAAAACCATGGTCAGGTAGCCCAACAAAAATGTCATCCAAAACTGCCAGGAAAATTGTTTGGGCTGGAAAGAAAAACCCACAAATAACATCAGCAGAAATAGAAGACTCTCTGAAAACTAGCGGTGTAGCTATTCCAAGATGCACAATAACGAGGCACTTGAAGAAAATTGGGCTGCATGGTCGAGTCGCCAGAAGAAAGCCATTACTGCTCAAATGCCACAAAGTATCTTGCCTACAATGCGCACAACAGGACAGAGAGAAGCCTCAAAACTTCTGGAACAAGGTAATCTGGAGTGATGAGACCAAAATTGAACTTTTTGGCCACAAACATAAACGTTACATTTGGAGAGAGGTCAACAAGGCCTATGATAAAAGGAACACCATTCCTACTGTAAAGCACGGAGGTGGATCGCTGATGTTTTGGGGATGTATGAGCTACAAAGGCACAGCAAACTAGGTCAAATTTGAAGGAAAGATGAATACAGCATGTTATCAGTAAATAATGGAAGAAAATTTGCACTCATCAGCCCAGAAGCTGGGCATGGAACATACTTGGACATTCCAACATGACAACAATCCAAAACACAAGGCCAAGTCGACCTGTCATTGGCTACAGCAGAACAAACTAAAGGTACTGGAGTGGCCATCTCAGTCTCCTGACCTCAATATCATTGAGCCACTGGGGAGATCCCAAGCGCAAAGTTGATGCTAGACAGCCCAGAAATTTACAGGAACTGGAGGCTTTTTACCAAGAAGAGTGGGCAGCTTTACCATCTGAGAAAATAAAGACCCTCCTCCACAACTACCACAAAAGACTTCAAGCTGTCATTGATGTTAGAGGGGGCAATACACAGTATTAAGAAATGGGGTATGTGAACTTTTGATCAGGGTCACCTGGATGTTTTGAGTTGTCATTATGATATAAAAAGAGAAAACAGAGTAGTTTGACAATAAATGGCTTCGCCCAACCACTAACCATGAATGGAGAAAAAGGTTTGGTGTTATCATTCATATTCTCTGAAAAAAAGCTGTGCCTGCTTCTAGCCTCCCATAGAGGCTATTGAAGCATGGCAAAAGTAAAAAAAAAAAAGTTAAAAAAAATGTGAAAAAAATAAAAAAAATATAAAAGTTTAAATCACCCCCCTTTCGCCCCAATCAAAATAAATCAATTAAAAAAAAAATCAAATCTACACATATTTGGTATCGCCGCGTTCAGAATCGCCCGATCAATTTAAAAAAAGCATTAACCTTATCGCTAAACAGCGTAGCGAGAAAAAAATTTGAAACACCAGAATTACGTTTTTTTGGTCGCCGCGACATTGCATTAAAATGCAATAATGGGCGATCAAAAGAACGTATCTGTACCAAAATGCTATCATTAAAAATGTCTTCTCGGCACGCAAAAAATAAGCCCTCAACCGACCCCAGATCATGAAAAATGGAGACGCTACGAGTATTGGAAAATGGCGCAATTTTATTTATTTATTTTTTTTTATTTTTAGCAAAGTTTGGAATTTTTTTTCACCACTTAGGTAAAAAATAACCTAGTCATGTTAGGTGTCTATGAACTCGTACTGACCTGGAGAATCATAATGTCAGGTCAGTTTTAGCATTTAGTGAACCTAGCAAAAAAGCTAAAACCAATGATGTCGTTCAAAAGTACAACTCGTCCCGCAAAAAATAAGCCCTCACATGGCCAAATTGACGGAAAAATAAAAAAATAAAAGTTATGGCTCTGGGAAGGAGGGGAGTGAAAAACGAACACGGAAAAACGAAAAATCCCAAGGTCATGAAGGGGTTAAAGGGGTAATAGATTTCATTTTCATTTAATGATGATTAGTCTCTAAATTCGGGTATGTACTTTACTGGCTTTTTCAGGACTCACCATATCATGATAATTTCTAGGAACCCCTTTAATATATATTGATACTATTGTTGTACCTGGTCCTTGTCTGTGACTCTAAGAACAAGAATAATTGATCCAGATGGTGAGTTTTCAGGTAATGATGCCTCATATGTGGATTGAGAAAACTGTGGAGTGTTGTCATTTTCATCCAAAATAGTGATCATTACCACCGAATCTGCACTTTTCAGTTGATTATTCTGCTGAGTAGCCTAATGTAAATGATACAGTTGTTATTTATCTATAATTAAGGTCTGCTACACCCAAAAAAAACACATTCAAGAAATCTACAATGTCCTCTGGTTGAGGTCCTTTGTCATCATTCCTCTGTCTTCTTCTAAGGCTATTCTAATTGTGACTTTCCGGTTACTTCCAATATCATTGTTACCATACCCCCAACTTTTGAATAAGGCAAAGAGGGACAAAGGTGCCTGTTGGGCTCCCACAGGTGCCCCTAATATTGTATCTACTATGCCCCTTGTATTGTATCCACTGTCACATGGTATTCATCCTGCATTGCCCATTCATTGTGTCTTCTTGCTCCAATAATTTTCAGAAAAAGGATCCAGCTCAATGGATATCATTTACTTGAAGTTGCCAGGTGCATCAGAAATGCATTGGTGTTTCTGCTGATTGACCGTCTCTGAATGTAACAATGTTTTTATAACTTTCCAAATATAGTTTAATGTTTTATATCCATTGAGCTGGATCCCTTTTCTGTAAATTATGACCGTTTTTGTCCCTGGCAGTGATGCTGCTCTGAACTCTGGAAAGAAATGGACTGTTTCGGTGAGGTGGCTTTCCTTTCTGTGGTATTGTAACGATACCTACAGTACTTGTACTATGCCTGCTGTCCCCTATTACCCCCCTCCAATGTATTGTTCCTACTGACCCCCTTTTCAAAGACCAGTATTTCTTTCATGGCTATCACTAGTGTTTTCAGATATCAAACTTTCAGAAAAAATACCCTCTTAGGGTATGTGTCCACTTTCAGGATGGCCGGCGGTATCGCCGGAGCGGCTTAGCCGCTCTGCGGTAAGCCCCGCCCCCTTTCTGGGACGCGATGATGCCGGATGTGTTCACAGCACACATCCGGGATCATCGCTCCCCACCATAGGGCCCTGTGCTATATCTTGCGGCGACGGAGCGTCGCCGCAAGATATACGGACATGCTGCGATCTGAAAAGACGCGCAGCATGTCCGGAGTCGCAGGGCCGCCGCGTGCGTGTTACCACGCATAGTGGAGACGGGATTTCATTAAATCCCCTCCACTATGCTGTAACATCTGGACGCTGCGTGTCTGACGCTGCGGCTCTATGCAGCGTCAAACACGCAGCGTTTCCTGCACGTGGACACATACCCTAATGCATGAGGAAGAATTATCAATAATTCTGTTGTTATCAACAGCACGTTACCTTAATTTCCACAGTGATAAGACTGACTGTTTCCCTGTCGATTTCCTTATTAACAGAAATAATTCCATCTGAATGGTCAATAGAAATAAATTTCGCAAACTCAGTCGGGTACACTGCAATAGAAGAACAAATATTGTACCATGTGAATGTTTGCTGCACCGCAGTGGGGATGTCACATCGTAGTTGTGAGGTCATGAGCCGATGTGGAGTGGTGGTCTTCTGTCACCACCCATTGTTTACATCCGCTGGAAGCAAACACCTGATCCATGGGTTTTCTGCATAGTGGACTGTTAACTAATCTGACATCTGAAGTCATCAATATCAAAGGGTTAGAAAACCTGTCTAAGAATGAGATGTGAGAATCACATGAAAATCTCAAATCGCAAAACCATTTTCTCTTCTATGTAGTAGGTCTACGTCCTGGCCGACTAGTTGAGGAACATTAATATTTTACACTTTACCCCTTTAAACAGCTGCAAGATTATTGTACATCTTCAACAACACTTACCCTTTCTGATTGAATAATATACGGTCTCATTTATACCAAGATCACCATCAACAGCTTTTATTGCTTCAGGATGAGTAGATATTCTGCCTGTCTAGAAATTAGAAAGTGATAACATTTTCATAAAAAAGTAGACTGAATGAACACTTCACTGTAAACACTAACACATAATTTTGCTTTTTGCCTTCACTATGAAGACCACCCGTCAGCAGGTAACAGATGGTCGGTTCTTGGTTTTATTTGATTCTTGTTGCCTCCCTGAGTAATTATTTTTTTCAAAATCTAACATAGGTTCTATAGAGATGGCCTTTTTATTTAGTGCTACTTTTTTACTGTCTTTACCAAGTGGGTAGTGCTCACAGTATCGTAAAACAGAGCAGCCTAAAGACACGCCCTAGAGGATCCTGTGAGCAGCACTCCCTTGTAAGGACTATAAAAAGCAGCTGTAGATTAAAAAAATCTCATATCTCTGGAACCTTACTGGGGATTTAAAAAAATAATAATCAAAATACTCAGGAAGGCAGCAGATATAAAATAAGAACAAAAACTGTCAACTTTTGAGCTGGGGACAGGTTCTCTATACAGATAATGTGTCAGATGTTTTTTTACCCCCATTACCGCCAAGATTATATTATCATTATACTCCATTACTGTGTAAAGGTATATTTTATAGCCTGAGAACTGTTTCGGTTTGGTGGAAAAGATGTCAGAAGTATAATGCCAATGTCCACTGTATATTAATCACCTGTTTGCAGTTTAGGAGGTGGAGATGCTCCGGAGACAAGTCAAGCTACAATTTAGCTTTATTGTCAACCGCGAGGACAGTGCACCACCCCAAGAACAGAGCTCAGATTTGGCAGGATTAGGACACCCTTAACTTGACTTTTCTGAGGAGAGCCTTCACTTCCTTGACTGAAAACAGCCATACGGTATGGTATGACCTGGCCTACTATGAACACCTTTACAAAAAACAGGAGTTGAAAGATCAAGTTAGTTGTGGTGGTGGTGTGGGAGCATAAAGCATTGGACACGTTCTATTTAGCAATAAGTAATATATAACTGGAGGTAAATAACGTCTCACCTGATTTTCAGATATCGAGCCTTCATATAGAGGAAAAATAAAATGAGGGTTCATAGTATCGACATCTTGTATGTCTATAATCACAGGCACCACGTTAAAATGGCCCGAAGGGTCCTTCATTGAATATAGATAGAAAATGCATCAATATATATACACTTGAAATTCTTGTGAAATACATAAAGCAACATTACTACTATCATTATTATGTATGCGTTAGTACTGCCTACATCTAATCTCATGACTCCATACATCTAGTGATATGAATATTAGGAGCACATACTGTATACATAGTACATACTAATTGTGGCCGTCTTACCTCAGCTCCGGCATAAAGCTCAAATCTGTTAATCATGTTGTATTCTAAAACTTTTGCCAATGTTATCTCTCCATTTAATGGATTCATGTGAAAATAATCATTTTCTGGTCCCTGTATTAAGGAAAGATACTCTATAAATAAAGAAATAAGCGGTTTCGGGCATAATTTGGATCATAAATACTTTGGTAATTCTATATATGCCTGTTAAGAAGATTTCAATACATCTGCATTTGTTTCTGGGTCTCATGTATTCATCTTACAAAAAAAGTGAAGGCTGTGCATGTGGATATCCCATGTCCTTAGGATCTTCATGAGTTGGCGCTTTCTTTCACTTCCTCCTCCATATAAATTGGGCATATGAGTGATAGATTTATCCTCTGCCCAACTGCTTCACCTGTGTGTGTGTGGGGTTGGGGGGGCGTGAAAATAATGGCCATAGAGAAAGAGGTTTGAGTTTTCTGATTACTCATGCAGTGGTACGTGAAAATTTGTGAACTAATTTTTTATATTTCTGCATAAAACTACATTAGGTTTTCATACAAGTCCTAAGTAGTAGATAAAAAGAATAAAATCAAACAAATTGGTCAAAAATAATATACTTTTGAATTTGTTTATTGAGTAGAATGATCCAATATCACATGAGTGGCAAAAGTATGTGAATCTTCAGGATTAGCATATAATTTGAAGGTGAAATTAGAGTCTGGTGTTTGCAATCAATGGGTTGCCAATCAGGGTGAGTGTGTGACCTGTTTTATTTAAAGAACAGAGATCGATCAAAGTCTGATCTTCATAACATGCTGGCCTAAATGTATCATGGCAAGAACAAAGGAGGTTTCTCAGGACCTCAGAAGAAAAGTTTATGAGGCTCATTAGACTAAAAAAGGTTGCAGAATCATCTCTAAAAATGTCAGCATACACCAATGCAGAGTCAGACAGATCATGTATAAATGGAGGAAATTCAAGACCATTATCATGCAACACCCCAGGGAACCGGTTGTTGCAGTGATGTTGCCTTCCTTTCGGGGAGGGTGATGTCACGCTTGAAGGCAAGAGAGATTCTCTCTATCAGGAAAGGCACTCACGTTCAACACATCTGAATCTAGGCCAGGAGGGGGAGCTCAGGACCCGGATTCAGGGGAGCTTCCTTAGACTTTATGTATCCTGGTCCGGAGGAAGAGTCAGTCAGTCTGAGAGAGTCTGAGAGAGGAGAGCAGAAGGACATCTGGAGCAGACGTAGGGGCCAAGCAGCCACAAGGGAGATGCTACCCCTAGAAAGAGAGATATCGTGAGGAGTTGAATAATGGAGGTGCTTAGAGTGAAGAAGCACAGAGAAGGAAGAGGCTCAGCAGGGGAACAGTGGAAGGACACCCTGGGAGCTAGAGCGCAGAAACTGGGTACCGGGAGCCCGAGGTCGTGTTGTTCTCCAGGATGAGCAGCAGAACCGGAGGGCATAGGACTGTATGTCAATTGCCTGCATCAAGTCTGAGGTGAAGCAGTAACCTTAGAACCCAGGTCATGATAGAGACCCTATAAACATGCTCGAGCTGCCTATCGTACATACATCTGTCTTAGGACAATAAGCTTCAAGCGGTAGAGACCTAATCAACTAAATAGCGCAAGTAGGAAAGGCTTACAGACCTCACCTGGTAGAGGCATCTCCTATTGCCTCCAAGCCGGCCGGACCACAGCTACCCTGCACTTGGTACCCTGAACTGAGGACTACTGCCATCAGTAAACCAGGTAAAGACTGCAAACCTTTGTCCTCGTTCTTTGCAATACCATCCACCACATCATCGGTGCACTACACTTGGAAAGCCCTGGGGACCCCACTTCACCTCTGGGAAGCGTCACCATCTTACTGCATACCATCACCCCAGAGGACCCCTTTAAAATGCGTCGGTCCCCACTGACCGAACACCACAGGTGGCGTCACGAACAATAGACTTTATTCACAAATCCCCTTAAAGACTTTTCCCTTTAATTGGGCGCCCAGGGCCATGGACCGGGTCGCAGCCACCGGGACATCTCTTTAAGACCGGACCGGGTACCGTACCCTGCTGCCCTGGCAGGCATTCCAATCACTCTCCACAAGAGTGGTTGACCAACAAAGTCGTATAAAGGTCACGGAGGTCACAAGGAACCCAAGGTAACCTCTAAACAACTAAAGGACTCTCTCACATTAGCTAATGTTAATGTTCATGAGTCCACTATCAGGAGGACATTAACCAAAAGTGGTGTTCAAGGCAGGACTGCAAAGAGAAAGTCATTGCTCTCCAAAAAGAACACTACTGCTCATTTACAGTTTGCTATCACCTGGGCAAGCCAGAAGGCTATTGGAACAATCTTTTGTGGATGCATGAAACCAAATATCGTAGTTACTTACCGATAACGGTATTTCTCTGAACCCATGACGGCACTAACGAGAGAGGGATCCGCCCTCAGGGACAGGAAACCCACAGGTTAAATAGGCGGGACCTCTCCTCCACCTCAGTTGGTTTACAGAGCCTTGCAGGGAATTTCTGCTGTAACTTAATTGGTTATTTTTACACAACAAAATATAACTGTATAACTTATATAAGCTCCTCTATATATATATATATATATATATATATATATACACACACATTTTTTTTTTTTTTTATGCACACCTCGTGACTTAATTTATAAGTAGTGTGGACACCCATACGTGAAGGGAGGGAATATACAGGTGCCGTCATGGGTTCAGAGAAATACCGTTATCGGTAAGTAACTACGATATTCTCTTACCCCATGACGGCAATAACGAGAGAATTTCAAAGAATGAAAAATTTTAGGGTGGGACTACTGCCTCAAGAACTCTCCTACCAAAAGTTAAGTCTGAGGGAGAAGATAGATTAAGCTGATAGTGCTTGAAGAATGTAGAGGGGGAAGACCAAGTGGCTGCTCTACATATTTGATCTATTGATGCTCCACCACGTTCAGCCCAAGAGGTTGCCACCGACCTGGTTGAATGAGCCTTAATTGTGTCCGGAGCTTGTTCTCCGGAAGAGGTATATGACATCTTGATGGCATCTCTTACCCACCTCGCCAACGTGGCTTTCGATGCCTTGTGACACTTATTTGGTCCCTGAAAGCAGACAAACAGAGCCCTCCCTTTCCTACACTCCCTTGTGGCTGATAGATAGTGTGTTAGACATCTCTTTACATCTAGAGTGTGTAGAGCCTCCTCTTTTTTGTTTTTTGGATTGGGGCAAAAAGATGGTAACGCTATCTCTTGAGATCTGTGGAATTTTGACGCCACTTTGGGAAGGTAAGAAGGGTCAGTTTTGAGGATTACTCTGTCATCTAATATTTGTGTTAGAGGTGGGTAGGCTGATAAGGCCTGCAGATCACTAATCCTGCGAGTTGAGGTTAGGGCCACCAATAAACAGGTTTTCCAAGATATTATTTTTAGTGAAGCCTGAGATAAAGGTTCGAACGGCGCTTTAGTTAGTGCTGAAAGGACTAGGTTCAGGTCCCAGGGAGGAGCGGTGAGATGTATAACTGGTCTGGACCTAGTAGATGCTCTAATAAATCTTTTTACCCAGTGATTCCCCGCCAAATCCTGGTTGTAAAGGGCACCCAATGCTGCAATCTGAACCTTCAGAGTATTTGTTGCTAGGCCTTTCTCTAAACCTTTTTGAAGAAATTCTAAGATTTCCTGAATTGGCATCTGATTTGATAGGATAACTCCTGACGTGGAGAGGAACTTTTTCCAGACTTTGCCGTAGGCTCTGGTAGTTATAGGTTTTCTACTGGCCAGCAGGGTAGAAATTAGATTTGAAGAAAACCCCCTTCCAGAACGGAGCTATCAGTATCACTTTGGCTCTGTCTTCCCTGATTTTCTTCAAGACTAAGGGAATTAGAGCTATCGGAGGAAACACATAAGCTAGATGGAATTTCCATGGAATTAACAACGCGTCTATAGCCACTGGACTCCCCCGAGGATCTATCGAGCAGAAGGCCTCCGTTTTCCGATTTTGATTGTTTGCAAATAGATCTATATCCGGGGCCCCCCAAAGATCCACTATGCGTTTGAATATACTTGTATTTAACTCCCATTCCCCCTGTTTTACTTGGGTTCTGCTTAGAAAATCTGCAGTTTGATTTTCTGACCCTTTTATGTGAAGGGCTGTCAGGGAGGACAAGTTGGCTTCTGCTTGTGACATGATGAAATTTGTCACTTTCATTAGGGATTGAGACCTCGTCCCTCCCTGATGGTTTAAATATGCTACTACTACCCTGTTGTCCGTCAGTACTCTCACGTGGTGGGAACGGAGGGAAGTTAAAAAATGATTGATGGCGTACAGAACTGCTAAAAGCTCCTTCATGTTTGAAGTAAGGTCTTTTTCTTCTACTGACCAAGGACCTTGGGCAATTTGCCTGTTTAGGTGGGCCCCCCACCCCCAAGGGCTTGCGTCTGTGGTCAGGATTATCGAGACCGGCCATACCCATGGAACCCCCCTCCTGAAATTGGATGGGTCTGTCCACCAAGCTAAGGAAGTTTTTGTCCGAGAGGATATTTTTAATTGCTTTTCTAAATTTCCTCCTGCGTGGGATACCGCCTCTAGTATTTCCCACTGGAGATCTCTCGAGTGGCTCTGAGCCCACTGTACCGCTGGGATACAGGATGTCATCGACCCCAGTATGGACATGGCTCTCCTTAGAGAGATCAGAGGAGAGATACTCAACTGATTCACTAGATGTATCATGTTGGATACTTTTTCTTCCGGCAGACGACACTCTTGCTTTGTTGAGTCTATTAATATCCCCAAGTACAACTGTACTTGAGATGGGATAAGCCTGGATTTTTCCAGGTTCAAAAACCATCCTAGATTCGATAGGGCTACCATCACTCTGTTTAGTTGCTGGCTGCAATGTAGAGAGGAACTGCCCATCACTAGGAGGTCGTCCAGATAAGGCACAATCAATATGTTTTGTTCCCTTATATGGGCCATTACTTCCGCCATTAATTTTGTGAATACTCTCGGGGCAATGGCTAGACCAAACGGAAGAGCCTTGTATTGGTAATGTTTCAGTTCCCCTTGTATCATTACTGCAACCCTGAGATATTTCCGGAAATCCAGATGGATTGGCACATGATAGTATGCGTCCTTTAAGTCTATAACAGTCATGAAACAAGACGGGATAAGGGATCTGACACATGATTTTATTGTCTCCATTTTGAATTTTTCTATTACCAGGTATCTGTTTAGTTGTTTTAAATTTATAATTACTCTGAAAGTTCCGTCCGGTTTTGTTCGAAGAAAGAGCGGAGAATAAAACCCCCTCGTCTCTTCCTGTTGTGGAACTTCCTGTAAGACTTTCTTCTCCAGAAGACTGAGAACTTCTCTCTGGATGCTCAGCTGCTCGATCTCTGACTTTCTTCGTGGTGTGACCACAAACTGATTGTGTGGCATTGTGTGAAAGCTTAGTTTTAGGCCCGTCTTTATGATGTTTAGAGTCCAGGCACTTCCAGAAATTTTTTCCCAGGTTGGAAGAAAGTGGGTCAGTCTCCCTCCTACCTGGGGCACACCCTCATTGTGGCTGTTTTTTATTATCCGGCTTGTTGAACATGAAACCTCCTCTTTTGAATTTTCTGTCTTCCCACCCCTCCTTTTGATTTTTTGGGGGGCGTCTTTGTGTGAACCTCCTTCCTCGAAAGGGCCACCTATAAGATTGATTTAGGAATCCCGGAAAGGCTTTCTTTTTATCAACCGCTTTTTCGAGGACATCGTCTAGGGTGGGACCGAACAAATATTCACCTTCACACGGAATGGAACACAACTTAGCTTTAGTTTGCAGGTCCCCCGGCCAGCACTTTAGCCATAATGCTCTCCTAGCCGCATTTGAGAAGGAAGCCGATCTTGCCGTCAGTCTAACTGAGTCTATTGAGGCATCTGCTAAATATGCAGCGGCCCCTCTCATCGCTGACACGGAGTCTAGTATAGACTCTCTTGGGGTTTTATTTTTTAATTGAGTCTCTAAATGATCCAGCCAGACCATTAGTGCTCTAGCTGTACACGTAGCAGCTATACCGGGTTTTAGCCCCCCGCTGGCGGCCTCCCAGGACCCTTTTAGGAAGACATCGGCCTTTTTATCCATAGGATCCTTGAGGGTCCCCATATCTTCAAAAGGCAGAGCGAACTTTTTAGAGGCTTTCGCGATGGCGACGTCTAATTTTGGCGCTTTTCCCCATGAGGCGCAGGCTGGGTCATCAAATGGGTATTTCCTTTTGGGTGTTAACAGTACTTTTTTGTCTGGTCTTTTCCACTCCTTTTTTATAAGGGCTTGAATTTTTTCATTTAATGGGAACACTCTGTACTTCTTTTGTTCCAGGCCACTAAACATAAGATCTTGTACAGATTTTTTGGAATGAGTGTCTGCCAGACCCATTGTCGCCCTAACCATTTTCACCAACGCATCCATTTCATCTATTGGGAAACAGATGCGACCGCTTTCTGAAGATGCGGAGGAGGATGATGAAGCTGTAGAGCTATCAGAATCCCCACTCGTACTATCTCCCTCGCTGGAGCTGTAATCTGGAGATTTTTCTTTATGTTTTCTCTTACGGTTTTTTACGCTTTTTAATGCGTCTGCTACTTGGGTTTTAATTAAATCTTTTAATTCAGATGTGAAACTTGGTGCCTCCTCATCAATGGTGTTCTTAATACATGACGCACAGAGTTTTTTAACCCACGAATCTGGCAAATCTGCTGAACAAAGTGGGCACACTTTATGTTTACTTTTCCCTTGGCATTTCTTTCCCTAGGAAACAATAAACCCCTATTAGAATATACACTTTCACGGAGGTCACTTACCCTCCTAATGTGAGGAAGATACCGGTTGTGGCTTTGAGGATGCCTCCTCCACTTGAACCACCGTCTCCCTCCTGGATCCACCAGAGCCTCTGCTGCGCTGGGATCCTGAGCTGCTGCGCTGCGTAGGTTTCCGTGACGAATGGCGCTCCTTCGGATTCTTTGTCACAGGGGCCTGTGAAATTTCTTCCACCGACTGCTCTATTCCACTCATGGTGGTAATTACTGAGCAGCGGTATGCCCCTTTTTTTCCGTTTTTTATGCTGACAGAGCGGCGCCAGGTAACTTCCGGTTTACCCAGAGGTACCTTGCGCCGACCCCGGAAGTGACCCCCGCGCCTGCGCAGTAAGTTGCCGGACCTCGCGCGCGCGCTCACTACTTGCCGGCTCACAGGAGGGATGGAGCTTCTGCAGCCGCCGCTGCAATCTGCGTCCTGCCGCTTGTCGGTGACCGGCGTCACCACCCCCTGTGCGCCTCATGGACCGGCGGAGGAAACCTCCAGGTAGCCGCCGCTACCTATTACCGACCACTCCATTGAAAAGAGAAGAGGCAGGCTCGGTAACCTCTTCACTGCCTCCCCTCCGCGCATATCCACGAGGCCCGCCGACCCCGGAACGCGCCTTCAGGGAGGAATCCACCTGAGACCGTGGCAGGGCCCCCCGCTGCCTGAACTCGGCCTGATGGTCCCTGGACTCCTGGATGGTGAGTTGTGGGATCCCCGTCGGGGACAGGAAACCGAACTGAGGTGGAGGAGAGGTCCCGCCTTTTTAACCTGTGGGTTTCCTGTCCCTGAGGGCGGATCCCTCTCTCGTTAGTGCCGTCATGGGGTAAGAGAAATAGGGCTTTTTGGTTTATTTATGTTTGAAGAAAGAGGAAAAAAAAATTATTAAAGCATAAAACCTCATACGATCTGTGAAACACAGTGGTGGTAGTCATAGTTTGGGCCTGTATTGCTGCATCTGGCTCTCAATGGCTTGCCATTACTGAAGGAACAGAGAATTCTGAATAATACCAAGAAATTCTAATGGAAAATGAAAGGACACAGGTATATGAGCTAAATCTCAAGAGGAGCGTGGGTCATGCAGCAAGTCAATGACTCAAAGTACAGAGCAGACTAGTCGTTCTACAAAAGAATGATTAACGAAGAATAAAGTTAACATTTTGGATTGGCAAAGTCAAAGTCCTGACCTTAATTCTATAAAAGCGTTGTGGAAGGACCTGAAGCAAATAACTCCTGTAGCGGCTTACTCTAGATCCATGTGGGAGCCGGTAGGTGAGTATTAATGAGCTTGTAATTTTTTACAAATTCAGTCCCCTGGGTAAGCTTTTATCTTTCCCGGCCAACATCTTTAAACCTCCCTGAATCTGAATACTCTCCAAATCAAAACATTAGGTTAGTGTGTCGGCTGTGTAATGAAGCCAGCACCCACAAGTAATGGCACTCGCAGAGCTCTTAGGTTACTGTGGTGATGAATTATTTTGTTGGAAGGATCCTCGAAACAAGATGTAAAAAAAATCAGAAGTCAATAAAAGGGCTTAAGGGATTTTCTGGGATTTTTAACCCCTTCATGTCCCAGCCTATTTTGACCTTAATGACCTGGCCAATTTTTGCAATTCTGACCAGTGTCCCTTTATGAGGTAATAACTCAGGAACGCTTCAACGGATCCTAGCGATTCTGAGAGCGTTTTTTCGCAACATATTGAGCTTCATGTTAATGGTAACTTTAGGTCGATAATTTTTGTGTTTATTTGTGAAAAACCGGAAATTTGGCGAAAATTTTGAAAATTTTGCCATTTTCAAATTTTGAATTTTTATTCTGTTAAACCAGAGAGTTATGTGAGACTAAATAGTTAATAAATAACATTTCCCACATGTCTACTTTACAACAGCACAATTTTGGAAACAAAATTTTTTTTTGCTAGGAAGTTATAAGGGTTAAAATTGGATCAGCGATTACTCATTTTTACAACAAAATTTACAAAACCATTTTTTTAGGGACCACTTCACATTTGAAGTCAGTTTGAGGGGTCGGTATGCCTGAAAATACCCAAAAGTGACACCATTCTAAAAACTGCACCCCTTAAGGTGCTCAAAACCACATTCAAGAAGTTTATTAACCCTTTAGGTGTTTCACAGCAGCAGAAGCAACAGGGAAGGAAAAAATTAACATTTAACTTTTTAGTCACAAAAATGATCTTTTAGCAACAATTTTTTTTATTTTACCAAGGGTAAAAGGAGAAAGTGGACCATGAACGTTGTTGTCCAATTTGTCCTGAGTACGCTGATACTCCATATGTGGGGGGAGCCACTGTTTGGGCGCACGGCAAGGCTCGGAAGGGAAGGAGCGCCATTTTATAATTTTGAATGAAATATTGGCTCAAATCTTTAGTGGACACCATGTCGCGTTTGGAGAGCCCCTGTGTGCCTAAAGATTGAAGCTCCCCAACAAGTGACCCCATTTTTGAAGATGGCGTTGCCCATCCTAGATGCCGGACAGACACCGGGAGGGACCCCGGGACTTTGGAGGTAAGGGGGGATGGAATCGGATAGCGGGGGTGGCGCCGGACAGGACGGAGGGGAGAGGAGGGCGCGGAGGACAGGATGGAGGGGTAGGAAACACTGACAGCGGCTGCAGATCGCCGCTGTCAGTCGGTGGGGAAACATGGCCGATGATATTGCAGCATCGGTCATGGCTGGATTGTAATATTTCACCAAGTTTCATTGGTGAAATATTACAAATTGCTCTGATTGGCTGATTCACTTTCAACCAATCAGAGTGATCGTAGCCACGTGGGGGCAAAGCCTCCCCCCTGGGCTGAAGTACCACTCCCCCTGTCCCTGCAAATTGGGTGAAATTGGAGTTAACCCTTTCACCCGATCTGCAGGGACGCGATCCCTCCATGACGCCACATATGCGTCACAGGTCGGATTGGCACCGACTTTCATGACGCCTACGTGGCATCACAGGTCGGGAAGGGGTTAATGATGGCTAATATTTTGGATTACCGTAACCATGAATAATCCTCAAATCCCTATGATCAGTAGAGAAAAGGGCAAGAAGCAACCTAAATGAATGCATAGGGTGGAATAATCTGCAAATAATTCATGACACAGACAACAATGCACGCTACCGTATGAAGGGACGTAGCACGTTCTCATATCTGCAATGTTATAGCTTCCACCAAACAATGGGACCTCTTATTAGTAGATCAGGGTGTGGGGGGATTTCATTGGTTGTACTACCATCAATCATATGTTTACAGTATATATCTAATTAATAAGCGATATATGTGGGGATCAGTACATAAATAGACAATGACCTTCTAATTCTTGGAAGTTCAAGCTGATTATCTGAAAGAGATATCCATAAAAATGATTACAGAAAATACTATAACCAATATGGTGTCAATGAAAGACTTACCGACAGACTGTACTTAATGACAGATGCATCTTTATCTTTGGCTTCTACTTTTAGTATTGTCGTATTTACTTCACAAGTCTGAGAGGGAAACACATAATAACTAACATTACTTACCCTGCCTTAAAGGAGTATTTGCATGTTTGTAAGTTATCTCATATGTCAACATTTTTTTTTTTTGGGGGGGGGGGGGGTGCGTGGAGGGGGAAAAAAGGGGTATAAATTGAGATGACCAGACACAAATCAGAAATGACCTAAAGTATTTGTCTAAGCTAATAATAATAAAAATTACATGGCTGGTTTCAGATTTAATAGGCAGTAACTGCTGGAGTCTTCTGAACTCGGACTAGCAAGAGGTGATTATATGACAGATGGGGGCCATTGAATAATGATGCAGATGGAGTCACAGTGTGCTTTGACGTGCATCGTTTTCGGCCGTATACGTCTACTGGAGTTGGACTGCTAAGGAGGGATCTACCTCCGATGAACTTTGGAACGCTTGATCATCATAGCACCCACCTCATATGATGAGTAAAGCTAAGTGCTCTTTACTTTGTACTGCTAGGGAACCTTTCTAATGAAAGGCGAAACGCGTCAAGTGTATTGTATATGTACTGATCAGGGGGCTACATGTGTGTCAATGAGTTGAGCTTATTATTATTCATTGCTTGTTGAATGGGCAATTTAGGCACTACCCAGGATGCCACATATATACTGATTATTCAAGCTTATTACTATTCACTTTTTAGCTGTGTCTACCTCTTATGAACATAATAATGGAAAATTGCCATCATATTCCTGTCTTTGCACTTGTCTGTGCATTTGCCCTTATTTTGTTTATGGTGCTTAATGCGCACCTTGTCTCGTACCATAGACTACAGGGTCTACCAGTGCACATAAGGGCGAGTCTACATTGAGAGGGGAACCGTTTGCATATGTAGGATGCCAACCTCTGCGGGTAGGTAGGAATTGATATTGTATATATATATATATATATATATATATATATATATATATATATATATATATATATATATATATATATATAGTGGGTACGGAAAGTATTCAAACACCTTTAAATTTTTCACTCTTTGTTTCATTGCAGCCATTTGGTAAATTCAAAAAAGTTCATTTTTTTCTCACTAATGTACACTCTGCACCCCATCTTGACTGAAAAAAAAAACAAATGTAGAAATTTTTGCAAATTTATTAAAAAAGAAAATCCTTGCCACCTCCGGTAGGCCAAAAATGATGGATGACAGAACACACAGTGACTCCATCTCCACCATTACAGTCAATGGCCCCATCAGCACATATGGCACACAAGGTTTTTGAAGCGGTTTGGACGTAAGCCCCAACTGAACGTATTATGAAATGCAGCGTGAAAGCACCCATCTTAAAAAAAAAAATTGTAATATGGCAAAAAAACCCTGACAAAAATAAATTAATACACATTACTGTATTTCATAAATAAAATCTATAGCATACCTCTAGAATGGAGGTTCTGTAGCTGTGCTGAACAAACACTGGTTCATAGTCACGCTTGTCCTTGATGGCGAGAAAATAACATGTGGTTACATTTTGCAGACAGTTTCAATATGACAGAGGCTATATCACCATGTCAGAAGTGGCCGGGTTTTGCTGTTACGTTATTCCTGCTGCTCTCCTGAGTATTCCGTTGGTTTTCTTTTTTAAATTGGCCGTACGGTTCCAGTGATTTGGGCCTTTTTATTTAGTGCTTCTTTTTAATATTTAACTAAGTGGGCGTGGTTTACAAGGTAATTATGCAGTACAACCTAAAGACACGCCCCCAGAGAATCCTGCATGCCACGCCCCTTTTAAAGACCATTACAATTAGAACCAAGCAAAAGGGCCCATATCTCTGGAATCGTATGATGGATTTAAAATCCATGGCTACTCTTACATGATGACAGGTTCTCTTTAAGTGAATATTACGACACTTGATATTTATCACCTATATACACGATAAGTAATAAATGTCATTGATGTCACTACCACTACAACCATTCGGATGTTCCTCCTCAATAAGGAGGAGTTTGAATGGGGTTTGAGCTTGCATAGTGCTGCCAAGGGAACTGATGACAATAACTAATAGTGCTAACTCAGTCTTGGACACATAGAATGGAGGAGGAATCTCAAGAGCCATGCTCCTTTCAAGATGGTGTTCTGCAAAACTGGGTTCTTGAGTTCAATAGCCCTCTTTTCTGAATCACTGGTGATCTCAGCAGTCAGACCTCCAGAAACCAGTAATTTATTCCCGATCTTATGGAATAACTATTTTGACATGAATTTTCAAAGTAAGTATATCAGCCTGATTATTTAAAGGGAACCTGTCACATGAATCATGCGGCCTGAACCACAGGCAACATGAATCAGAGACAATGCACCTTTGTTATGCTTGTTTTAGAATAAAATGCTGCAGCAGTATAAAACTTAAGCCGGAAACAAGGTGACTGGTAACATAAGTGTGTCCCTGGCAGCTGCTCACCACCCACTCACGTAGATTGACAGGTCTGTCCATGTACATACAAGTAGGGAGAGACCAGTCAGTCAGTCTATCTGTTCAGGGCATTGAAGCCGGGAGGACCTGCTTCCTGGACTCGTCATCCTAGTCACCTCCTCCCAGGATATTTTTTAACTACATTTTCCTCTGAAATGCAGCAGAGTAACCATATTTATAATGATGGAGACTGTCTCTGTCTCATACAGCTCACAGTTCGGGCAGCAAGAATAATGTGACAGGTTCCCTTTAAAGAGCTACTATGATTGACATTTTTTTAAGTGATCGGTACAACCTAATGCATACATCAGATTGGTGGTGGTCGAAGTACTGACACGGATTGTAAAAAACCAAACACTCTGTATTGTGCACTCAGCGGTCTGAACATGGCCACAGAGCCGTGTACAGGCTCAATAAAAAGTCTATGAGTCAGGCAAAAGCTTAGCGCTCCTGGACCCAGACCCCTGCCAGTCTGATGGACATATTAGACAGTACCTGACATTTTTAAAAAATGAAATGATAAGTACGTACTCTTTCATAATGAATAGAGTTCATATTGTGAAATTGGTTGACAGATGCGTTTTACATAGTGATGAGCGAACATGCTGGGATAAGGTGTTATCTGGGGATGCCCATGTGCTAACAGAGTATTTTCAGCGTAGAATCACGTATACTGTTCTATAGGATTATGTTTTCATCATGTTCAGAGAAAACCAATCTATACTTAGATTGCATGTGCTGTGACAGTGACACAGCCGCTACACAAACAGCTGATCAGCCGGCGCGCTCCATGTATCCGGGTTACCTCTGCAGCTTATTCAGCAAGCGCTATAGCTTGCTGAATAAGGAGGGACCCAATTAAATGCGCTCAACTCTCGATACTACACTTTCGCTTACTATTGGTTTGAATAGGAGGTGCATGTGCAGTACCCTTCCATGGTCACTGTCATAAGATGGAGCAGATCCGCAATCGAGCAGTGCCAGTCAGCGGCCACCACAACCAACACAAAGTAAAGCTAATCAGCAGGGATGTCATTTCTCGGACCCCGACCGATCAGACATTGATGACGTATACTAAGAATAGGTCATTATTGCTAAAGTAGTGAACAACCTCTTGAAGTATAATTAGCACCTCTACACTAGAAAAACATCTAACTTTTATTACCTGTGGTCCTACACCCTGCCAGTCTGTGCCCCACACTGCATGTTGTGGTATAAAAGTAAATACTTAGGATAGATTGTCACTTAGTAAGTCAAACATTGCATATTACAAGAGCAGCGTTTGATACTTAAATTAAAAATAATAAATAATCTTTTCAGAATTTAGACTGGGTCTGACCTGTGCTTAGCTGTTCTCTGGATTTTGGTGTATAAAATAGTACACAGTTTATGAAAATACAACTGCACCTTTTTGACCAATCAGAAAAATAGTCTTTATGGTCAAGAGGAAAAAAATAAATCTGCTGTAAGAAAATGCTGCACACAGATTTACACGCACTGGAAATGAACATGAATGTTTCCTATCCAAAATGTATAAACATGTCTTATATTTTCTCAGTGAACCTTAGTTTTACTGCATTTGCATTGCTTTCTATAAAGTATAAGATTGACTAGTGATGAGCGAGTATACTCGTTGCTCGGGTGGTCTCCGAGTATTTGTGAATGCTCGGAGATTTAGTTTTTGTCGAAGCAGCTGCATGATTTACAGCTTCTAGCCAGCCTGAGTACATGTACGAAAACTGAATCTCCCAGCACACTGAAATACTAAAATCATCTGAGCGTGCTCAGAATAACCTGAGCAACGAGTATACCCCTACTCTGGAGCTCTCTACCACAACATATCAGACTCTCACCTACCATCAAAACTTCAAAAAGATCCTGAAGACCCACCTCTTCCGGCAAGTCTACAACCTGCAGTAACCACCGATCGACCAAACCACTGCACGACCAGCTCTATCCTCACCTACTGTATTCTCACCCATCCCTTGTAGATTGTGAGCCCTCGCGGGCAGGGTCCTCTCTCCTGTACCAGTTGTGACTTGTATTGTTCAAGATTATTTATTGTACCTGTTTTTATTATGTATACCCCTCCTCATATGTAAAGCGCCATGGAATAAATGGCGCTATAATAATAAATAATAATAATACTGAGATCCATTAAACATTCTTCTGCAAAAAAAATCCAAGACTTTAGCCAACACGTTGCCACATGTTGTAATGTGTTTTTATTACGCTATGACTAAGGGCAGTACTGCCTGAAACGCGTCAGCTTGTTTTTAGGATGCACTAATAAAGGACAAGATTTTATTCTGTTTTCATCTCCTCCATTCAATATTTACATGAGCTGGAAAAGTGAGTGATTTGCATTTTCACCTGGGAGTCGGCCGGCAGGAACTTGGTGGTGATCCGTGCTCTGCACATGTCTATTGAGAATTGGACTCTAAGGCCGGCGTCACACTAGCGAGTTTTACGGACATAAGAGCGCATAAAATACGTCCGTAAAACACGCATTACACATGGCCCAATTACTCTCTATGCCCCTGCTCCTATCTGCCGTATTTTACTGATCCATATTATACGGCTTTCTACGGCCATAGAAAATGGCAGCATGCTGCGTTTGTCACCGTATTGCGCAAAAAAAAAGAAATACGCAGCGGTGTTAGAGAGAAAAGCCGGCAATTCAGTGCGGTGTACAGTAAAATCATACTGAAACCCGACATGATATGAGACATGGTTTACATATAGTAAACCATCTCATATCCCCCTTTTTTTTGCATATTCCACACTACTAATGTTAGTAGTGTGTATGTGCAAAATTTGGCCGCTCTAGCTATTAAATTAAAGGGTTAATTGGCGGAAAAAATTGGCGTGGGCTCCCGCGCAATTTTCTCCGCCAGAGTAGTAAAGCCAGTGACTGAGGGCAGATATTAATAGCCTGGAGCGGGTCCATGGTTATTGCCCCCCCTTCCCTGGCTAAAAACACCTGCCCCCAGCCACCCCGGAAAAGGCACATCTGGAAGATGCGCCTATTCTGGCACTTGGCCGCTCTCTTCCCATTCCCGTGTAGCGGTGGGATATGGGGTAATGAAGGGTTAGTGCCACCTTGCTATTGTAAGGTGACATTAAGCCAGATTAATAATGGAGAGGCATCAATCATGACACCTATCCATTATTAATCCAATAGTAGTAAAGGGTTAAAAAAAACACAAACACATTATTAAAAAGTATTTCAATGAAATAAACACAAAGGTTGTTGTAATATTTTATTGTACTCTCAATCCACCTGAAGACCCTCGCTCTGTAACAAAGAAAAAATAATAAACCAACAAAATACATACCTTCCGAAGATCTGTAACGTCCCACGATGTAAATCCATCTGAAGGGGTTAAAATATTTTACAGCCAGGAGCTCTGCTAATGCAGTGGTGCTCATGGCTGTAAACCCCGGGGAATGAAGGTAAAGTAGGTAAATGACCTATATTTACCCTCCTTCGCGGTGAGGCGCCCTCTGCTGGTTGTCCTCATATGAACTCGAGCCTGGGAGCTTTCTAGGAAAGTTCCCACGCTCGAGGAACAACCAGCAGAGGCCGCATCACCGCGAATGAAGGTAACTACAGGTCATTGACCTACTTTACCTTCATTCCCCGGGGTTTTGCAGCCACGAGCACCGCTGCATTAGCAGAGCTCCTGGCTGTAAAATATTTTAACCCCTTCAGATGGATTTACATCGTGGGACGTTACAGATCTTCGGAAGGTATGTATATTGTTGGTTTATTATTTTTTCTTTGTCACAGAGCGAGGGTCTTCAGGTGGATTGAGAGTACAATAAAATATTACAACAACCTTTGTGTTTATTTCATTAAAATACTTTTTAATAATGTGTTTGTGTTTTTTTTAACCCTTTACTACTATTGGATTAATAATGGATAGGTGTCATAATTGACGCCTCTCCATTAGTAATCTGGCTTAATGTCACTTTACAATAGCAAGGTGGCATTAACCCTTCATTACCCCATATCCCACCGCTACACGGGAATGGGAAGAGAGTGGCCAAGTGCCAGAATAGGCGCATCTTCCAGATGTGCCTTTTCTGGGGTGGCTGGGGGCAGGTGTTTTTAGCCGGGGGGGGGGGGGGGGGGCAATAACCGTGGACCCTCTCCAGGCTATTAATATCTGCCCTCAGTCACTGGCTTTACTACTCTGGTGGAGAAAATTGCACGGGAGCCCACGCCAATTTTTTCCGCCATTTAACCCTTTAATTTAATAGCTAGAACGGCCAAATTTTGCACATACACACTACTAACATTAGTAGTGTGGAATATGCAAAAAAAAAGGTGATATGAGATGGTTTACTGTATGTAAACCATGTCTCATATCATGTCGGGTTTAGGAAGGAGTTAGCAAAAGCCGGCAATTGAATTACCGGCTTTAAAGCTATCTCGCGCTGGATGAAATATTAATATACATATATGTGTCTACTGACATTATATATATATATGACAGTATGTTTTTTTTTTAGCACATGGATCCATTGTAAATCCGTATGTTGGTTTTGCAAGCCTGCGAGAAAAACACGCAGTACGGATGCCATACGGATTACATACGGAGGATGCCATGCGCAAAATACGCTGACACACCCTGCCTACAGAGGAGATACGGACCACTATTTTGGGGACTTTTATGCGTATTACGGCCGTTATATACGGACCGTATTGTCTTACGCCGAGTGTGACGCCGGCCTAATACGTCTGGTTAGGTGAGCTGATGAAATCCTAGTATTTGCATATCAATAAAGTGTCTACAAAATCCCAAGCAACAAAAAAAACTACCCAGTCTCACTATCTTGGGTGAGGGCTTGCCATTTCTCAGACATGATAGAGCTGGCAGATTCATATGTGGGCAGTCTTAAGGCCACCATACACATTAGTTAAATGTTGACCAAAACCTGCTTATTTCGACAGGTCCTCCTGACATGCTCAACAGATGTCAGGGGAAAAAAGGCTTTGGCTTTTTGACCTTTTGTTTTCAGAGGGAATAAGGCTCTGCCAAATATGTTTGGCAGTGGCTTTCTCTTCTCCTTCTGTGAAGAACACATAACTGCTTAGTCAAATCAAGCGTTAATGTATATGGGGTATTCCAGAGAGATAACTGTCGAGCAAATACTCTCTTGTGTGTGGCCAGCTTTATTCTTAAGTCTACAGTAGCTTCAAGTGGTTACCAAATTATTAGCAGTCAATGGTGTTGTGGATGTCGTTGCATCATATTTGAGTTCCAAGTCTCCCAACTCCTTTGTTGTGCGATTTCCTTGTAGATGAAGAGTCGAATATACAGAGGAGCGTGATAATGGCTTACCACCACCTATTGGATAAAAAGTTTTCACATCACCAGTTATTTACATTTGACACGTGTTAATCATAAGGTTGCATCAAGTTTTAGACCTATTTATTATATTTTTTAGACACTTTTTCCTCTTTTTGACAAACTGCATGGCTGAGACTGGAAATGGGTTGTGGTTGGCAATGCAAAGTGGCATGACGTAAGCTAAGGAAAAGGTGGTAAAACGTTAGACAAAAGTTTATGAAGATGGAAAACAAAAAGTATATACATAAAATAAGACTTTATTATGAAAAATGATAACAAATATAGCACAGCAGTTACTCCTCCATGCACTATGCCAGAAATCTCACTCCAGTCAGGTACTGGAGTGAAATTTCTGGAGTAGAAAGCGCCACTTTTCATCATGAATGCTGCCATGCTCCGGTCCCTCCCCAGCTCTGCCCATCAGGGAGAAATTGCATGACTCGCACTGTCTTCACTCCTTCCTATGTTGGGGCTTCACGATTTCAGGGGATTTAATTCGAAACGCGCGTAGGGGTGCGCTGTACTTGGAGGGACGGACATTGCAGGTATTTGGCACCATTCTTATTACCCTGCCATTGGTGCATTTAACCATGTAGGATATTGGCATCTTAGTTGTATGACATACACTTTGGCCCCTCTTTTTTTACCCTTTACTCTGAATAGCACATACACCACCGTTAGTTATATACCTTGGTTCTGGTATATAGTACATGCGGGCTAGGTTTATACACACAAATTTTTTGTACCTCAATTGGATTTATTTGAATTTATTCACGGATTTGCAAATTGCACTATAATATATATATATATATATATATATATATATATATATATATATATATATATATATATATATATATACAGATACACAAATATTTTTCTTGCATAATTGCACATTTTTTGCACTATTGCACATTGCTTCACCCTGCTTTTTTTTTTTTACACATAGTTAGATACCTATACACTAGATATATGTACATACTTTGAGGGTGTTTTGTGCCTAGTGTGGTCCAAGCCCTACATGAATTTTTATGATATTGTATTATTTTTGTCCGTCCTGTTATTTATTCATTGTTGAAATACATATATATATATATATATATATATATATATATTTATTTATTTTTTCAATTGTTCCAAGTACAGGCACATCATGAAGTGCCATTTGCCAAAAAATAAATAAAGGCATTCTTTTATATACATTGTACGTCTTGGCTTTAATTTGAATATACTTTACATACATTTTTTTGTTTTGTTTTCCAAATCTGGTGTTTTATACTACAAATGCATAGTAATGTAGGAGTCAGACGGGCGTATAAATCGGAGCGAGATCGGAACGCAATGCACGGACTGGCTGGCGGCTCTCCTGAAGCAAACATGACAGCTGCATGTATTTCTAGGAGCTGTCACACTCTGGTCGGGAGAGCTGCCGGTCAGTCCGTGCACTGCGTTCCGATCTCGCTCCGATTTATACGGCCATCTGACTGTGGCCTCAGTCATGTGACTTTTTATTGTATCTAATTTGAGGATTGCATGATTGGGAATAAAGTAACATGAATATCACCAGCCTATAAGTACAGAACAATCCTCTAAGGCCGGGGTCACACTTGCGAGCGCAATGCGAGAAACTCGCGCAAGTCTCTCGCATCAATACCCGGCACTGCCGTCGGCACTCGAGACCGGAGCGTTCAGCTGCAAAGAAATACAGGCAGCCGCACACTCCGGTCCCGACTGCCGGCAGCAGTGGCAGGTATTGATGTGAGAGACTCGTACAAGGTTCTGGCATTGCACACACAAGTGTGACCCCGGCCTAAGAGGATACAAAATGACAGAATCTACTATACAACTTTTTACTACAAAAATTCAAATGACTTACCTTGAACACAAAGGTACAAAGCAACAAAATGTAAAAGTAGAAAATGTACTAATTGTCTCGGCATCTCCATGAGTCAATAATGATCCTAATGAAGAATCTGTCCTCTGTAGATTATCACAAGACAACTGATTGTAGCAAGTAATCCCAATGGGTAACAGGAACCCACGCTCATGCTGTTCTCTCCGACACGTCTGTAGCCTCCATACTTCTCTAACATGACTTTCTAAATCCGATGAGTTCAGCTGACTGACAAAGGCCTTCGGCAATGTCTTCAGTAAATATAATGGATCACACTTGCAAATATTGAATTGTACCTTAAATCATGATGTCTGAAGTCATAATAGGCTTTCTGAATAACAAAAATAAAATTTACATTGGCAGCCATTTATGTATCAGGCGAGAGTAGAATATTTTTTTATCTTGTTACTGATAGACACACTACGCCAAATTTGAACAGACATAGACCCTAATTAATGAAATCGTTTACCTGAATAGACTGGCATAAAATGCTCTAAAAAGTCGCTACATTTTTTCGTAACACGGAATTGCACACAAATTTGTCGATTTGATATTTTCTCACCAGTTTCAGGCAGCTAAACCAAAATGGTGGGAGATGGGGAGGAGCCAGAGTTGGACAGGACATGGATGCATCCGCCAATCTAATTCATCAATAGTGACGTGTCTCTTAATGGATTTTGTCCATCTTATTCCTACATACTTCTCATTAAGACATATGAAACGGGGCCCTAAGACCTGATTCGTCAAGACTGGCGTTTTGTACCAAAGTCTTGATGAAGGGTCTACTGGAGTAAAATGCGTGCGCCTCTTTAGTGAATCTTTCAGATGGTGTGTGCCAGCGTCAGGAATGTACACCAGTGTGGCACATTTGGGGTGAACATTCTGATGAATCTAAAAGGCCACACCATTGTTTTCTAAACTCATGAGTTGCACAAAAATTTTGGGACACTTAAGCAGTTTTATTCCAGAAAACTTGATGAATCAGGGGCCTAAGAATAAAAAGTTTAGCCTTTGTACCTGTCTGTCACTAAGGCAAGTTTAACTACATTTCTTTGTGCCCTGCTACGTATAGGTAAATGATTGCTATGTAGAGTAAACCTGTTTTTGCATATACAGCTTTTGCAAAAATTAAGAGACCGCTGCAAAATTTTCAGTTTATCTGATTTTTCTCTTTATAGGTATATTTTTGAGTAAAATGTAAATTGTTCTTTTATTCTATAAACTACTGACAATATGTCTCCGAAGTTCCAAGCAATAAATTTTGTATTTATTTTCTGAAAATGAGAAATGCTCAAAATAACAAAAAAATGCATTGCTTGCAGACCTCAAATAATGCAAAAAAACAAGTTCATAATCATTTAGAAACAACAATACTAATGTTTTAACTCTGGAAGAGTTCAGAAATCAATATTTTGTGGAATAACCATGATTTTTATTCACAGCTTTCATGCGTCTTGGCATGCTTTCCACCAGTCTTTCATACTGCTTTTGGGTGACCTTATGCCACTCCTGGTACAAAAATGTAAGCAGTTCTTTGTTTGATGGATTGTGACTATCCATCTTCCTCTTGATTACATTACAGAGGTTTTAAGTGGGGTTCAGGTCTGGAGATTGGGCTGCCCATGACAGGCATTTGATGTTGTGGTCCTTCATCCACACCTTGATTGACCTAGCTGTGTGGCATGGCGCATTGTCCTGCTGGAAAAACCAGTCCTCAGAGTTGGGGAACATTGCCTGATCAGATGGAATCAACTGTTTTTCCAGGATAACCTTGTATGTGGCTTGATTCATATGTCCTTCACAAATAACAACCTGCCCAATTCCAGCCTTGTTAAAGCATCCCCAGATCATCGCCGATAATCCACCAAATTTCACAGTGGGTGCAAGACACTGTGGCTTTTACGCCTCTCCAGGTCTCTGTCTTACCATTAGATGACCAGGTGTTGATCTGGGGATGCTTCTCCTTCTCCTCAAGGAATGTTCCCCATTTTTTTCAAATTTTAGGAGTATTTTTTAATTCTGGGCATCCTTTTCCTCAAATGTAGAAAGTCCTTGTTATGGGACTTTTTATGCATTGTTTAGGCTTTTCTGCTGGAAAAAAGCATTTAAAAGCTTGTATGTAAAACAATAAATACCTAAGTAAAAAAAAACAAAAAAAAAAAACGAGAAAAATCCCTTAAAAATCACAGAATTGTTTTAGAAGTCAAAAAACTCTGTTAAGAAAGCTTTAAGGTGTGCTAAATGTACATTTCAAATGTTGGTAATTTTTTTTACATTCCTCAATCTGTATAAAAATGAAAAGTATAAATCTTGCAATTTACTTACTGACCACTGAGGATTTTTTTAGACTTATACTTCCTTTTGTTTCAGGAAACAACATATGTACATAGCCACAATGTTTGAATCCCAACTATATTTTTTGTATTGAAACATCTAAAAAGCCTTTGCAAAAGTAGTGGAAAAGGGAAGGGAAGCTGTAACATTACCTATTCTGATTGGTGAATCGTATGTTATCAGTTGTGTATGGAAGTGTGACCTGTCAATGTAAACCTGCCTCTGACGATAAGGGAACTGCTGTAAACTCTTCCTGAAATTGCAGGAAGTTAAGAGTTTAAAATAGCTCCAGTGGCCAGTGTGAAAATTGCAATGTCACTAATTTTTTTATGCACAATATTATGCTGTTAAACTTAAAAAAAAAGTAAATATGAAATTTAATACATAAAAAATGCATTTTTTTTAAAATAAAAAGCATTTAACACAACAAACTGATTTAAACAATAGGTTATTTTCTAATGAAAATTTCCCTTTAAGAAGACTTTTGGGTTTCAGCAAAATTGGCATAACCATAGTATTATAAAAGGTTAAACAATTAGGAATATTAAGCAGTGACCTGGACAAGGGGTTGGCAGAGCAGTAAGAAAGGAGAATAATAAACTCAGATTTTGTTAATGGATTTGATACTGGTCCTCACATAAGAACTGTTGAGATAAATTTGGGATTCAATACACAAAAGGTTACAAAATTTGCGCAAAATTTTTAGAAGTACATAAAATTCAGTGGGGGATTGGCGTACATTTGCACAAAAATTTTGCGACTTCTTAAAACGTTCCATTTGATGTACTGGCTGCAAACATGTGGAAAACAAAAATCATACCCACATTGACAAAGGAAAATAAAACAAACAACACATAAAATAGACTTAAAAATGTGCAAATTAAAGGAGGAATTTATCACAAAAACAAGACTAAAAAAAAAGACTAAAACACCACAAGATAGAGAAAAAGGCGCAAATGTGATAATCGGCCACTTAGCTTCATTAAAACAATCAAAAATAATACACTCCACAGTATTTGTTTAAATTAAGTTTATTTAAAAAGAGCATAAAAAGCTAAGTAACATATCATAGCAAATTCATTGTAGTGCTTTACAAATAGCAAGAACTTGTCAAGCATAAATAAAAAGTATTAATAAATATCCACTGTCCCCATGGACAGATCATTAATGCTAATAAATTCTTAAAAGCATAAAAGCCCATACTTATGTGGGCCGTCCAATCCCAAAACGAGGTTTAGATCTGCAATAAAAAACATGAAATGTTTAAAGATAAAAATAAAAAGAGAAGAGAGTAGAAGAACTGAACAGCATAGGTGTAAATACCATAAGTATAAATATATTTTGTGGAAATTTTACTTAACTACAGTAGTGGTTAAAAGTGTGGATACACCTGTTCCTGCAATGGTTCTACTTGTTCAAACTGGAATGTGCACATTGTAGATTCAGACTGAAGACAGCAAATCCACGAAGGAACACACAGAAACATGGAATAAAGAAACACGTGTGAAGCAAACCACAGATATGTTAAACCTTGGGCTCTTGTTGTGCCCCCTTTACACCACCTTGGCATTCACTCAAACAGCTTCATCAGGTTGTCATCTTAGAACAGTTTTGAAGGAGTTCCCAGATGTTCTGAGCACTTGTTGGCAGCAGTGCCTCCACACTGTGGATCAACTCATCCTACACTAACTTAACTGGGTAATTGTGGAGGCCATACCATTGGACAGAGCACTTCATCCCCCCCTTCCCTTGGTCACATAGCCCTAACATAGCCTGGGGGGGTGTTTCCGGTCATTGACCTGTTGTAACACAAATGATGGTCTCTCGGAGCGCAAACCAGATGGCATGGCATGTTGCAGAATGCTGTGCCATGCTCAGCGTGCCTAGAATTTGGAATAAATCACCAACAGGGTCACAAAAAAAGCACCCCACGCCATCACACCTCCCGCTTCAAGGTGGGCACCACATATGTAGAAGCTATCCCCTCTGTGTCTCATATAGCGGCTAGTACTAAAAATCTCAAATTTTAACTCATCAGACCACAGTATAGATTTATAATGATCTCATGTCCAGTCCTTGTGTTTCTTTGCTCAAACAAGTCTCTTATTGTTTGGGGACCTCAGTAGTGGCTTCTTTGCAGCAATTCGACCAAGGTCTGCTTCTTGCAGCCTCCTCTGGACAGCTGATGTTGAGATGTGTCTGCTACTCATTGTCTGTGCATCATTTATGAGGTCTGTTATCTGAGGTGCTCTCAATTTGCAGTTTCTAATGCTGGTAACTTTGATGAACTTATCCTCTGCAGGAAAGGTAATTATTGATCTTGCTTTTTTTACGGTGGTAAAATTTTCATCATAGTGATTGATGGTTTTCGTGACTACATTTCAGGATATCATCAAAGTTCTAGGAATTTTTCCAACTGACCTGTATGCCTGATAGTAATGATGGACAGTTGTTTCTCTTTATGTAATTGAGTGGTTCTTTCCACATACCTGCGTAAATCAGTTGTAGAATAGGGTTTAGTACTGTATGACACTGTATACCAACAAAGCCTCTGCAAAAACATATCTAATGGTTGCACACTTTCAGATGACTGGTAATTACACAATTAAACTCTTCTTGAAGAGGCAAATCTGTTCAGTGGAAGCCATTGAGAGACTCTTGAGAGAAGGCAAAGGCGGTGGTGGTAAAGCTGTTATCAGAGTAAGAGTATATGAACACATTCAGGATTTGAGGAGAAATTTCTGCACCATTTGTGAACCTCTTGGCAGGAAAACCACTGCACGAAATACATGTTTTTTGCCTCATTTTTGTTGCTTTTTTTTACACGCTTTTTTGTTGCAGGTTTCCCCCCCATTCATTAGTATGGGTGAAATCAGCAACAAGAGCCCTGAAAGAATTGACATGATGCAGATTTAAATCTGCAAGGGAAAAAAAGCAACATGTGCATGAGACTTCAGTAATCTTATTCACTTTGCTGGTACTAGGAAATCCTTGAGGCTTTGTTACACAACTGGGCAGAAAAAGAATAACGAGACAAAAACGACACGTATGGAGAGACCCTAAAAGGGGGGTACTTTGAGAATCTAAAGTTTAATACATATTCTGGTTTGTTTCATGCATGTTTCTTTACCCCTTATCTCCTTATGTGTTTCTTCTTGGTTTTGCTGCCTTCCATCTGAATCAACAATGTGCACATTTCAGAAAGAACAAGGAAAGCCATTACATGAAGACGTGTCCAAACTTTTGACCAGTATTGTACGTTCATGTTAGAAAGTAAAAACCCCATGTAAACTTTACTTTTTAATTTCTCAGTTAATATTGGCATAAGAATATTCGATCTATAATCAAAGAATACAGAATAATAAAAGGTGAAATATAACAAATTAAGTAAATATCACAAAACGTCAGACAACTTATAGAGGTTACCTTGGATTAGAAAATGATACCTCAGGGAACAGCGCCACATCTGTCCGTGGGTTGTGTGTGGTATTGCAGCTTAGTAACATTTACTTTGTTGGGGATGGGCTGCTCTATCCGACACAACACACAGATGATTGTGGTGATAAACAGGATATAGAAGAAAGCAGCCTTGTTTTACTAATCCATGGCCAAACTATTAACTTTCATTAAAGGGAACCTGTCAGCCGATTCATTATTGCAGACATCTATGTTTGTCGGTAAAATACTGCGGCAATACAGAAAAAAGAAAAATGTTAAAAATTCTTTAAAACAAGGGTCAGAACCGAGTTGTCTAGGATGACTAATCGCACATGTATATTTCTGCTTTCTCTCCGCCCCGTTCATCTTGATTGACAGATCTCACCCGGTGTGTGCGTATAGGGAGACACCTGTCAGGCGCTGGTGGGAACATCTGTTTGTGACTAGTCACCTCTTCCCTTGCCTGCATTTTAGAGTATGGCTGTATAAATGGCTGCAATAATGGAGCCAGTCTGGGATTAATGGTACGTAGGGTTGGAGCAGCGACTACCTGCCTGTGCTCACATATGTAGTACTGGAGGAATGTACACAAGTTATGGTAACGCACAATTGGATATTAGTGATTGTACTATCAGGTATTTCCCAAATGTGCGGTGCTGCCCGTTACCATGTGGATCTTAGCCAGGTATAGCAGTGTGCGTACTCTGGCTTTTTAATAAAGGGCTATGATAGAAGCCCTCAACCAACGACAATCCTCCAGTCTTAGGCAACACCTAATTCTCCTCATATATACCAGTGCCACCACCCAAAGCAGGGCATGGTCACATCCGGACCTGCGCCTTTCATCCTGATGTTCCCTCTATCATCAGTCAGGCCTGGATTTGTAGCCATAATACAGGTGCTACAGTGTGACCACAGGGTGGATGTCTGAACGCGACCTTACGGTGTACTGACACGTCGGGTCTTTATGGTGCTTGATCCCGCTCAGTACTGTTTCTATACTGCCCGGTATCGGCCTTCGACTGAGATAGTGATTGGTGAGTGACTAGAACACAGATTTTCTACATTTAAGACATTCTTGCAGTCATATATTTGGCGGTTTTCGATTCCCATAGACATGACATGGGTGTCCTTACTTTTCACATGACTCTACACTACATATGTCTGAAGGGTGATTGTTTCTTGCAAGGTTGCAATTCTAATACTAGGCGACCACCACTACCAAAAATTGGTAGATGTATGAGTGTTTTTTTCAGGAGTATAGTACTCCTGTTTCGCCTCCACCTTTATCATGGGGGGCTGCTGCATCCTATAGGTGCATTCATTTTGTGACCTGTGATGGTACCCAAGGTTGCCTTTCTTCTGTTATGTTTTTTTTTTAAATTTTATGTCCCATGCTGTGTTTTTGCGAGTGTAGGGACTTGCAAGGCAATGAGGAACCTTGATGTGGATGGCAGCCAGACCCATTAATGTTGGCTTTATAAACTAGGGTCCCTGTCCCTATGGCGTGCAGGGCACCCGCCTGACCTAATAGTATGGGTGTCACTAATAGCCAGACTCTGTGCACTACATCTGTGTGACTGGCGCCATATACAAGCCTCATCTGTGTGTAGGCGACCACCGCCTCCATGAATTTGTCGGTGTGCAAGTGGTTGTTTCATCAGTATTTTGCCCTTGCGCTGCCTCCGCCTGTATCCGGGGGGCTGCTGCATCCTTTAAGTGCATTCGTTTCGGGACCCGTGATGGAAAATATGGCTGACTTTTTTTTTTGCTATGTTTTTTTTTTAATATCTTGCAGTGGGGAACTTAGTTCGAACATCCTACTGAATAATGGATTTTTTTTTGGCAAATCATTGGATGTTTTCGAGGTCACTGGCTGATACTGGAGATTGGTGGAACTGGTACATTACTAGATAAACACTATACGGACCGGTCCCATAGGGAGATCAATCATATCTGGTACCTGGGATTCTTCTCTGTGTTACTTTGTCGTGTGTTTGATTGAACAGAGGCTTTGAACTGAGCTTCAAGTCTGGAGTAAATCCCACCTGAATGCTAAAAACAAAGAAAGAGATGCTGTATGTAATTCATTCTGTATATTCAATAATTAAAAACTACGTTAGGAATAAAAAAAAATATATATGTCTGCTTTTCTTCCAATAACAGCTCATACACATGTATGGCATACATTGCTCAGACACCCCACTTGTTGTGTGGTGGTCCACTGTAGAGAAAAGTGCACCAGAATACGAACCTACGAACGTATATGAAGAATAGGGAACCTGTCACCATTTTTCTGTTATACTAGCTAAACATATGGCCATACTAAATATTTGCTATTCATTCTGTAAATGCTTATTAAATCCGCTGTCTCCTCATGTATAGCCCCGAGAAACTTCGCGCCTGTGCAGACGTTTGTTGTGCGCACTCCTGCTTTTCGGCTTTGCCCACAGTTGGGCGAAGCATACTGCGCAAGCACGATTTATCTGCACAGGCGTGAAGTTTCTCACGGCGATGAGGATGACGTAGGAGGCATCATTCACGTCCAGGACGCTTAGCAGCAGCCGGGGGAGGGGTGCAGTGACCCGAAGCCACGACCATCAGACCGGACGGACCCAACTAAAATACAGTGCGGGAGAAATAAAAAAGGGCTATATAGGTGGAGACAGGGGGTTTAATAAGCATTTACAAAATGTATAGCAAACACTTAGTAAGGCCATGTTTTTAGCTAGTATAATAGAAAAATGGTGACAGGTTCCCTTTAAAAAGCTAAATGAAGGACCAAAGGTTTAATGCAGACCCATGGATTGGCTTAATACATGTCCTGGGAGCTTATGCCAAACCTTAGGGGACATCATCATATAAACAAAGACTTACAACGGCTATGGACACCTAGGGGACATTTTTTTTACTGAAAATCCATATCTTTTGGGCTAAAAAAAAAACCTTTTGGCTATTGGGTTTCATTAAAAATCTTGCTTGGTTTGCCTTTTATAGCCTCTGTGTTCTGATTTCTGAATTTGTAACTCTTTTCCAAGTATGTGTTCAGAATTTCTCTCGGCCATTGTATGACTATAAGAAAGATCAGACGAGATAAGCTCAGATTAAAACAAAAACAAACAGATAAAACTGTTCCAAAGATCCAGTTAGGGCGAGCTCATTGTCACATTATTGACTCATTCTGCAGCCAATAATTAGCGGGGAAATTATAAGAGCCAAACAGTGCAACATTTTTTAATGAAACCCATTTCCAAAAATACATGCATTTGAGTAAAAAAAATGGCCATAGAGGCGTCATTATCTTTAATGACTTCCAGGCTAAAATACTAAGTTTACCTGGGTCAGAATGCTAGAGCATGGATAGATAGGGAATCACCAGACATTTTGTATATAGACCAGTCATGTTGGTCAGGTGTACTTACTTCCTTTGCATCTTTGGTCTTTATTCGATCCAGCTCTCCTAGTCTTATTTTGATTAAATGGCCTGTAATTTCTGTCATTCTTCTCTGATCTGCAAGAAAGGAAAGATATTAATTCTCCACTACTGCATAAAATATTTATGTTTCTTCCTCATTATGTTCTAAGATGACTTTAATTATGCATTCATATACCTAAAAAGTACTAACCCTAATATCCTTCAAAGGGAATCTGCCATCAGGTTTTCCCTACCTCATCAGAGAGTAGCATGATGTAGGGGAAGACACCCTCATTCCAGTGATGTGTCACTTACTGGGCTGCTTGCTGCAGTTGTGATAAAATCCAGGTTTTATCTACAGAAGATATCCCAAGTCTCTGAATGCTGAGCTCTATATAACCCCACCCACACCACTGATTGGCAGCTTTCTGTATAACCTGTGCATAGGCAGAAAGCTGCCAATCAGTGGTGGTGCCGGACCTATACAGAGCTTATAAATATGGATGACTACATGGCAGCAGGTTTACTATTCTTCTAGTGATAAAATCACTGTTTTATCAGCAGGAGATTACCATACCAAAACTACAGCAAGCAGCTTTTACATAATGCTGGGCTCAGACTAAATCGCAAAAACATATTGACAGATTCTCTTTAAGACAGGTCATGTGCATGATTGAATCGGAGTTAAATGGGGTTTTCTGAGATCTACAGGTGCTTCTCACAAAATCAGAATATCATCAAAAAGTTAATTTATTTCAGTTCTTCAATGCAAAAAGTGAAACTCATATTATATGATATTGTATAATATATGAGTTTCACTTTATGTATTGAAGAACTGAAATAAATTAACTTTTTGATGATATTCTAATTTTGTGAGAAGCACCTGTATATGGATTTATAAAAAGATTGGGATATCAGTATACAATAATATAATATAAAAAATAACACTCAGTCTTGAAAAACCTGATGTCACTTGTAGCGCTGCTGCCGGCGACCCTGCACAGTGTTCGCTTCTCCTACCATGCAGGGAGGCATCTTGTATAAAAGACTCCCTCTCCCCTAAGGAGTTGCTTGACCTTGGATTTGCCTTTGCCTAGCCCTTTTGCCGTGATCCGCTACCTTCTTGGAATCCTGACCCCGGACTGTGATGCGACTACGCCTTTGCCTCACCTCTCTCTCTATGACGTTCCAACCTGGCTTTTGACCTTGGACCTCTTGACTACCCAGCCTCACGTCACAGTATTCTTTCCCTTCCTAATAGATTTGTCTTATGTCTTTGGTTCATAAAAGCTGCATCAAAATCTTTAGTGGTGTTCTTCCAAAAAAAAAGCAAACATTGAAAAAACTGCTTTGAGTAAAAGAAAAAACAAACACTTTTTACGTGATGATTAAGAAACTGTGCAATAGGGTGCAAGGAGGAAATTTAAGGCTAAAGTTAGAATAAAACAGTTGCGCCAATTGAACCACGCACCTTCTTCTCTTTGAGCATCCTGGTTAAATCTTAAGGAGCGAGATGCGTCCCATTTACTTCTCTGCACGCTTACACTGTTATTAAAAAAAAAAAAAAAGTAGATCAAATTTTTCAATGGTTTGGAAAATTTGCAGACAAATGTCATGAAATACTCACGTGAAGGGAGAAGAGTCTCGGGAGGGCTGAGGAGGAAAATAAAAAGTTTGAAAAAAATGAGTCTGCGGTCATATTACCATCAGAATTCTCACTTCAGATATTTATGACGCATGTTTGTGCCATATTGGATAGATGTAAGAATGCTCAAATATTTCTGTGATCGCCATAAAAGTGAATACAAAGAGCAGCGGACATACAACTCTTTTCAGAAATAGGTGAGAGTCGTAGAGATTAGGGCGGCACGGTGGCGCAGTGGTTAGCACAGCAGCCTTGCAGCGCTGGAGTCCTGGGTTCGAACCCCACCAAGGACAACATCTGCAAAGAGTTTGTATGTTCTCTCCGTGTTTGCGTGGGTTTCCTCCGGGCACTCCGGTTTCCTCCCACATTCCAAAGACATACTGATAGGGAATTTAGATTGTGAGCCCCATCGGGGACAGTGATGATAATGTGTGCAAACTGTAAAGCGCTGCGGAATATGTTAGCGCTATATAAAAATAAAGATTGTTATTATTATGGGGCCTCCATCTATCAGACACTTATAACGTAACCTGAGCATAAAGCATAACTGCCAAAGGGAGGAATACCACTCTAACTTCTGACACCAGACCTGCAGGAACATTACGGCAGCGGAGTCACCGCTCATCTGATCGGCCTCAGTGATGTGCGAGTGTACTCGTTGCTCGGGTTTTCCCTAGCACGCTCGGGTGATCTCCGAGTATTTGTTAGTGTTCGGAGATTAAGTTTTCATCGGCATGATTTACAGCTACTAGTCTGCTTGATTACATGTGGGGAATCCCTAGCAACCAGGCAACCCCCACATCTACTCAGGCTGGGTAGTAGCTGTAAATCAATCAGCTGAGGTGATGAAAACTTAATCTCCGAGCACTAACAAATACTTGGAGATCACCCGAGCGTGCTCGAGAAAACCCAAGCAACGAGTATACTCGCTCATCACTAATAGGCCTCTTTTATAAGGTTTGATAATTGCCATGTAGAGATGCCCTTCTGCCCAGATGATATGACAGGTCTATAATGCCCAAAGGCGTCGGGGTAGTAATATCAGTTGGTCATCTTTGAATCATCTCTTCTTGCATCTTATCATCCTAGGTCCTCTAGTTCTCCTCATCATAATTCTAGTCATGAGTGCCACCCCGAAGAAACATCTACACGGTGAGTGACCCTTAATGTAACTTGTCGCAGTGGGTCTGGGTCTGAGAGCGGGTGATATTCTCCTTGAAATATTTTAGCACTTATTTACCTTTTCTTGAAGCCGTTCTTTTTTGTGAATACTTGGTGAAGAGGTTTGTTTTTTCGTCTGTCTGTTGGACTTCTTTGGTTTTTCTTTTCTACCTGTTAACGAGAAAGCACACATCTGAAATGACAATAAGGCTATGTTCCCACCGATCTCATACCTGCAGCTCCGGTCAATTTACGCTGCGGATATATTTTGCAGCATGTGCATGAGATTTCTTAAAATCTCATGCATTTTACTGGCACGGTATCGGTAGCTTTTCGGTGAATGAATATGCAGAAAATGGGCTGTGTATCGCACGATGGGAACTTAGCTTAAAATAGGAGCTATAAAAGTGTCGACGAAGGTTTACAACAACCTAACAATATGGAAAACCCAAAGGATCGCATCACTGTAATCTTTTGCAATTAAAATGATCTTAGCACATGTAGCGACTGGTTAAGGGAGTCTTCCAGTCTTGATATGTGATGACATATTACTAGGATAAGTCATTAATTAATGATCAGAGGGGTCCAACCTCTGAGAATAAACTGCAGAATGGCGCTCTTATCCTCCTGGCTGCGCAGGGAAATGTGAACATTTACTGAACCAGGACCACGTTGCAGCAGGTTGACACAATGCCCCTCTACATAGCAAAAACTGTCTGTGAAAAGAACGTAGCGCAGACCCAAGTGATCATTAAATTATGCCATAGGCTACTGCTAGGTTAAGATGAAAATGCCTCTCTAAGGCCATGCTCACATGTTGCAATTTTGCTGTTTTTTTTTTTGCATCTTATTTAAGGCAATTTAAAAGCAGCTTTATACAGTAACAAGAAAAGTTATGAGATCTCATAAATCTCATGCACACACTTGTTTTTTTTCCTGACTGAATTTGGGAACTGTGGCGTTTTTTAAAAATCAGCAGTATGTCAATTCTTTCATTGTTTTTTGCAGCATTTTTTGTCACCGTTTCTATAAGACAGTACAAAAAAGTTGCAAAAACACAATAAGTGTTTTCACAGCATTTGTTGTGAATAAAACAAAATGTATTAAACATGTACTGTAGACAAAGCACAAATGTAATCTGCCCTCAAGAACACAACAAGAAGAGCCTTATTGAAGGGGCATTTTGGAGTAGAATTCGCCAAATTCCTTAAAAAGCGAGCACCACTTTCAGGCACTTCTATGTATCTCAACATTTGGTTGCACACCCTTTGGTATAAATAACTACAATCAATTGTTTTTATATCCATCAACAAGCTTCTTATACCTCTAAACTGGAATTTTGGACCACTCGTCTTTTTGCAAACTGCTCCAAGTCTCTCACATATGTGAAGGGTGCCTTCCCCCCAACAGCAATTTTAAGATCTCTTCACAAGTCTTCAATGGTATTTGGATCCAGAATCATTGCTGGCCACTTCAGAACTCTCCAGCGCTTTGTTTCCATCCATTTCTGGGTGCTTTTTGCAGTATGTTTAGGGTCTGTGTCCTGCTGGAAGACCCGTGACCTAGGAACCCATCTTTCTGACATTGAGCACTACATTGCAACCCAAAATCCTTCATTAATCTTTTCATAGATTTCATGATGCCTTGCACACAGTCAAAGCACGCAGTGCCAGAGGCAGCAAAACAACCCCAAAATATCTTTGAATCTCCGCCATATTAGACTTTCTGTACTATGTTCTTTTCTTTGTAGGCCTTGTTCTGTTTTCAGTAAACAGTAGAATGATGTGCTTTACTAAAAAGCTCTAACTTGGTCTCATCTGTCCAGAAGACGCTTTCCCAGAACTTCTGGAGTGAGTTTGCTGCACTGAAAGTAAAGGGGCCGAATAATATTGCACGCCCCAATTTTCAGTTTTTGAATTTCCACAAAAATGTAAAATAACCAATAAATTTTGTTCAACTTCACAATTGTGTTCTACTTGTTGTTGATTCTTCACCAAAAATTTACACTTGGTATGGTTATGTTTGAAGCATGATATGTGGGAAACGGTTGAAAAGTTCCAGGGAGCCGAATACTTTCGCAAGGCACTGTATTATATATATATATATATATATATATATATATATATTCACACATATACACATACACATATGTGGAGATGTGTTAGGTGACAAGATGCATACCGGGTTTTTTCAACACCTCTTCTTCATCTCCAACCTCATCTTCTGTCACCTCGGATCCAGTTGTGTAGTCGTCCTCTTCAGATAGCAGAGACTGCTGCTTCTAGAACAGAAAACACCTTTTTATAAAATAAAAGAAAAATGAAAAAAAAAATTGTATGTTGAGTTTTTTTATATTTAGATATCTGACTATGAATCTGTACCTTGATTACACATAGAATACTTTATTTTTTATATTATTTTTTAATCTTCCTCTCCTTGTTGTCAGGCTAGCGGCTTGATCAATAGTAAAAAAATCTCCTGGTGTAACTGAATATTATAACTGTGATGAATTATCATATTGCCAACCCATTAGGTGATGGATGAAAATCAGATTTGTCTGCAGTTGTAACAAGCAACATTGAAAAATCTGCTCCTTCTACTTACCAGCTGCAGACTGAAGTTCTTTAATGAAAGAAACTAATACCCCCCAAATAAAGGGAAAGAGAAGGAAAGGAATGAAAGACAAGGTAGAAAGAGAAGAAACATTAGACTGGAGATAAGTGAATAACACAATATACAAGGCAAGGCAAAACATTGAGAATTCTAGACATTATGTATTAAGGAGGGTGCAAGCTTTTCATAATTACGGTACTTTTTTATGAGATATGGACCCTAAAAATAAAATGATTATACAGTTTGCTGCCTGGACCTCTAGCAGTGAGCTGTTAACCGTGGGGGAACTGGACTACAAGTATTATTTTCTTTCCAGGCCCACTAACATGGCGTTTCTGAAATCAATGGTTCATCCACGTAATATACAGACGTGTTGGGTCATCCAGATAGAGACACTTTTTCAAGCAGCTGAATGAGAGATCTCTCAGAATTCCCATAATATGGTATTTGAAAGAGGTTCTAACCCTGACAATGACACTGGAGAGCCCTGAGCAGAGACCCCCACTCGTGTCCTCAGTAGTATTGTTCTTCCATTTTCGGTCCAGTTTCTGGGTCAGTGAGAAATGTCAAGAAATTCTAAGCCATGTTTGGCCCCCTTTTCCCTTTCTTTTGGATGTAGTCCCGACCTATTTATATCTAGTCATTCACAGTATCATAGTTTTAAGGTTGAAGGTCCATCGAGTTCAACCTATAGCCTAACATGTTGATCCACAGGAAAGCAAAAACCTCATGGGGCAAACATTAATAGCTCCATATGAGGGGAAAATTCCTTCCTGACTCCATACGGCAATCAGACAAGTTCCCTGGACCAACGTCCCATCATGGAATCTAGAGCCTATAACCTGAAGTATTATATTTGTCAAGAAAGGCATCCATCACCCTTCTTGAATTTTAGTAATGAATCAACCATTTATCATTTTTGTTGCGTTGTGTTATCAGAAAGTGCTACTACTGGTGAGGATAATGTTCTGTGTGAGGGATAAGTGCGACTTGCATACAGTATGAGGCCAACTCACCGCATTAATCTCCCCAGTCTTCTGTCCGCATGCCGTGCTTGGATCTATGAGGACATCACATTCAAGACTTTTATCTTGGCTTAGGCTAATCCCAGAGTCCCTGTGCAGAATCACGACACTTTAGTATTAGCCACTGGAGAGAAATAAATGATCACAAACTGTGAAAACTTATCAGACAAAACCTTTTACCCATTTGAGTCTTTAGAAAAAGGCACAACAATAATCTCCCTCCTCTGTAAGAGGTCACTTAGTACGTCCAAAGAAGAACTCTTAGGTGCATCTCCTCCTCCGGGTAAGCCAATGACATGGTCTCGGACTTTACAGCCCTGGTAGGCAAGAAAGCAGATTTTAAAGTATTCTTCTTATTATTAGACCATTGATCAGATCAAACTACTCAAAAATGGAATTTTTTTTGCAACGATAACAGGGTTCAAATTCACCAAGGACATCTGCATGGAGTATGGTGTTCCTGTGCTTGCTTAGGTTTTCTCTGGGTACTCTGGGTTATTCCGACACTCCAAAAAACATGCAAAAAAAAGTCAATTTGATTTCTATGACATTGACCCTAGTATGTTAGAATATAGGTTAAAGGGGTTATCCAGGACATTATTTTCCCTATGGGGCTAAGAACTTACCCTAAGATAGTTGCTAACCACCTGCCTATTCTGCCCTTCGACAATCTCTCCTGGCTCAGGCGGCAATTCTCCTGCTTCCTTTGAGCTCACGTCAACAGAGCAGCTCCTTCTCTTGCACTCTGCTCTGTCGACTGGGAGTCGCTGCTGATGTCATGCTGATTGACAGCTGGCTCAGGCTAATGCAGCGGGGAGCTGGCTCTCAATCAGCATGACATTGGCAGTGATGCCCTTTCAACAGAGCATAGTGGAAGAGAAAGAGCTGCTCTGTTGAAGTGACATCACCTGAAGAGGGAGAACTGTGGGTAAGATCAGTCCATTACTGCTCTGAGCTGAGAGAGATTGTCACAGGGCATCACAGGCCATGTAGTTAGCAACTACCTACTGATAAATGTTTAGCCCGACAGGTCAGGAAAAGTCCTGGATAAGCCCTTTAAGTAGATTGGGAGCCCAATTGGAGACAGGAACTAAAGTGGTCATAACCTCAGTACAGTGGTGCGGAATCTGTTGGTGCTACATAAAAAAGTGGGAAATAAATAAAAAGCAAACATTCCAAATACCACTCAGCTCTCTATCCTACAATTTTCAATTTCCCTTAAGAACTATGCCATGAAATGACCTCCAGCTCTCTATCCTACAATTTTCAATTTCCCTTAAGAACTATGCCATGAAATGACCTCCCTCAAGATTTGTCACTCAATTTGCTCACATATTCCACAATCTATTTAGTAAGAACTAAATAAACCTGCGTGGTTGGAAAGCTCTTAGAAAAATGCCTGGCATCACTACATGGCCTCCCATCCCTCACACACCATCTTACTTACTGCTCCATTTCATGTTATGTTCTGTCTGTTGCCGGCTCCATATTCTGTGCCTCTGGTTCTTATGGAATCAGGGCGCACCTGTCTAATCTGTTCCTGACCAATTACCAAGATGCCTCCAGTATTTAGGGCAGCTCCACCCTGTGGACTGGGCCTGTGCAATGTCTAAACTCAGTTAGTGTCTAGCTTCTGAGCTTCCAGGCCTTGCTGTGTTCCTCCTTCTCTGGAGGCTTTTCTCCTTGCCTTGCCTTGATCTTGTTTGTTTGCCCTGCAGAAGGCTGTATATCCTGGTCTCAGTGTCTGTGTCCTTGCTTTGCCTTGTTTTGGTCTGTCTGCCCTCCAGGAGGCAGCATATCCTGGTCCCTGTCTCTTTGTTCTTATGCCTTGTCTTGTTCCATTACCTTGTCTGAACTTTGTCCCATCTCTGTCTCACTGTCTCCTTGTCTGTGGCTTCTTTCCCTGCTCTGTCTTTCCTTTTGTCCTCTCTCTTTGCCTGGGTTCCGCTCTCTTGCAGCTTTACCTCTGCTCCGCACTCCTGCGGTTCTGTTCTCTTTCAGCACTGCTTTGCTCCTGCTGCTGCAGAACCTCTTGCTGCAGCTCTTCTCCACATGCCTTGCGGTTCAGCTCTGCTTTGTTCCTGCTACTGCAGAACCTCTTACTGCAGTTCCTCTCCACTTACCTTGCGGTTCTGTTCTGCTTAGGCCCTGCTGCAGAACCTCTTGCTGCAGCTCTTCTCCATATACCTTGCGGTTCAGCTCTGCTTTGTTCCTGCTTCTGCAGAACCTCTTGCTGCTCTACAGCTCTTCTCCGCAGCTTTGCGGTTCTCCTCCTGTGTGAACAGGTCTCTACCTGTTCCTCCATACACCATTCCTTCCTATCAGAACCAGTACCTGCACCCACTGTGTGTACAGGATCCTACCTAAATTCATACACCACTTCTACCTGTTTCTTCTCTGCTGTGTCAGCCTGCCCTGTGTCTCTGCCACTCCTGCCAGCCCTGTCTCTGCCGTGCCTGCCAGCCCTGAAGCTCTCCGCCGTGCCAGCCTGCCCTGTGTCTCAGCCATGCCTGCCTGCCCTGTGTCTCAGCCATGCCTGCTTGCCCTGTGTCTCAGCCGTGCCTGCCTGCCCTGTGTCTCAGCTGTGCCTGCCTGCCAGCCCTGTGTCTCAGCCATGCCTGCCTGCCCTGTGTCTCAGCCGTGCCTGCTTGCCCTGTGTCTCAGCCGTGCCTGCCTGCCCTGTGTCTCTGCCGTGCCTGCCAGCCCTGAAGCTCTCTGCCGTGCCTGCCCTGTGTCTCAGCCGTGCCTGCCTGCCCTGTGTCTCAGCCGTGCCTGCCTGCCCTGTGTCTCAGCCGTGCCTGCCTGCCCTGTGTCTCTGCCGTGCCTGCCTGCCCTGTGTCTCTGCCGTGCCTGCCCTGTGTCTCTGCCGTGCCTGCCAGCCCTGTGTCTCTGCCGTGCCTGCCCTGTGTCTCAGCCGTGCCTGCCAGCCCTGAAGCTCTCTGCCGTGCCTGCCCTGTGTCTCAGCCGTGCCTGCCTGCCCTGTGTCTCTGCCGTGCCTGCCTGCCCTGTGTCTCTGCCGTGCCTGCCCTGTGTCTCTGCCGTGCCTGCCAGCCCTGTGTCTCTTCCGTGCCTGCCCTGTGTCTCTGCCGTGCCTGCCAGCCCTGAAGCTCTCTGCCGTGCCTGCCCTGTGTCTCAGCCGTGCCTGCCTGCCCTGTGTCTCAGCCGTGCCTGCCTGCCCTGTGTCTCAGCCGTGCCTGCCTGCCCTGTGTCTCAGCCATGCCTGCCTGCCCTGTGTCTCTGCCGTGCCTGCCTGCCCTGTGTCTCTGCCGTGCCTGCCCTGTGTCTCTGCCGTGCCTGCCAGCCCTGTGTCTCTGCCGTGCCTGCCAGCCCTGTGTCGCTGACGTGCCTGCCCTGTGTCTCAGCCGTGCCTCCCTGCCCTGTGTCTCAGCCGTGCCTGCTTGCCCTGTGTCTCAGCCGTGCCTGCCCTGTGTCTCAGCCGTGCCTGCCTGCCCTGTGTCTCAGCCGTGCCTGCCTGCCTTGTGCCTCAGCCGTGCCTGCTTGCCCTGTGTCTCAGCCGTGCCTGCTTGCCTACTCGTCCAAGTTTCAGCAGTGCTCATCTGCCGTCCTGCCTGTCGCCCGCACTTGTCCTGGTGTTCCTGTCTCCCAAGTGGGATCAGCAGCCACAGCCAGACACCACCCTGGATTGGCACTTGGCACCTGCCTGCCGCACAAGCCTGACATTACCATCAGAGGCTCCAGTGAAAACCAGGGCAGCTGTCCTAGTCACGCCCCTTCCAGGGTAGTCTGGTTTGTTGCACAGTGGGTCCACAAACCCCCTGGCTCACACCTACCAGTCAGGGCGTGAGTGTGACAGCTTGTTCCAATCAGGTGAAAGGTTTTATAGGCTCCAAAACTAGACACTGTGCAGTAAAGTCCATTTACATGAGCAAATGACCAGTCCTATTTGCATACTAAAATGTTTGAGGCGTTTCTGTACGAACAATTGTTCTCACATGATTGTTAGATCCCCATAGTTAGAATTATTGATTGTTGGTGATCCTTGTTTCATGGTGGAATTTTCTGCCAACCAACAATGTTTCAATGACAGATGACAATTTGGTCATTTGATTGCTAGACATGTTTTTCCGGGGCTATGTTCGGGAACGAACACTTGTAAGGGTGACTAGTGTCTCCAGCTAAACTCCATGGACTGTGTGTGGTTATTGACCTATGACATATATATACCCCACCCCAGGGTGGCAAACACACACCGTAGGTATCAGCATGGCCGCTCTAACCTTTGGAAGCTGTGCGGGGTCAAATCTGAGGACTTTTTGGTTACAGCAGGAATAGACCCCAGTGCCTGGGGAATCGAGGGAATACGAAGCTGGCTCAGGATGATACTGACAATGAGACAATTCATTCAACAGGAACGTCTGAAAGTGATAAACACAAATTATTTATTCAATTATCTTCCTCAATATATTGTTCAGTTTCCTGATGTCATTTATGAAATACATTGATGAGGTGAAGAGTAAATATAAACATACCATTGCACCCATATACGTACAAAGCAATGTCTTAAAGTGTAAAGGCCTATTAGATAGCTGCTGGCTGAACGAAGGTTCGGACAATCGTTTGGCCGGCAGCCATCTCAGCCAACTCTTTCATACACAGGAGCGCTATTTCGTTTGGCCGGCAGCCATCTCAGCCAACTCTGTCATACACAGGAGCGCTATTTCGGCGAGCTCTCCTGTGTTCTCTATGGATATCTAGGCTTATCTGCGAGAGAACAAAGTGATCTGTAGTCTAATATTGGACATGCCAAATTGTCATCTTCCTCGACAATCAGTTGTCCGGGGCCACCATACACATTAAACTGTTGACTGAAGCAGTAGATATTGGCGAGTTGGACCAATATTAGTGTAATGTGTATGGGGCCCTAATGCTCACATGTCATAAATACAGTTTTGTGCCAGTTGCTGAAAAGAAGGAGAAGGGTTCAGCTGATAATGGATCTCCTCCGAGACGGAAGACAGGCTTCACAACCTTTCTATTGAAATCTATGAAAATCTGATAACGAATTGTCCTCTTCCGTAAAGAGCTTAGAAGTTATCCGCTATCCCTGGCAGCTGGGACTCACACTGATCTTGAGAGTGTGAATGGAGCAGAGGTGGATCAGGCACATATCTTCCCCATCCATTCTTATGGGAAAGCTAAGACCAGTTGTTCACATCGCTCAGCTCCCTCCGGTGGTCCCATTAACCCCTTAAGCCCCAAGGGTGGTTTGCATGTTAATGACCACCAGGCCAATTTTTACAATTCTGACCACTGTCCCTTTATGAGGTTATAACTCTGGAACGCTTCAATGGATCCCAGTGATTCTGACAAAGTTTTCTCATGACATATTGGGCTTCATGATCGTTGTAAAATTTCTTTGATATTACCTGCATATATTTGTGAAAAAAAAGGAAACTTGGCGAAAATTTTTAAAATTTCGTAATTTTTCAACTTTGAATTTTTATGCCGTTAAATCACAGAGATATGTCACACAAAATACTTAATAAGTAACATTTCCCACATGTTTACTTTGCATCAGCACAATTTTGGAACCAAAATTTTTTTTTGTTAGGGAGTTATAAGGGTTAAATTTGACCAGCAATTTCTCATTTTTACAACACCATTTTTTTTTAGGGACCACATCACATTTGAAGTCATTTTGAGGGGTCTATATGATAGAAAACAACCAAGTGTGACACCATTCTAAAAACTGCACCCCTCAAGGTGCTCAAAACCAAATTCAAGAAGTTTATTAACCCTTCAGGTGTTTCACATGAGTTTTGGGAATGTTTACAAAAAAATGAACATTTAACTTTTTTCACAAAACATTTACTTCAGCTCCAATTTGTTTTATTTTACCATAGGTAACGGGAGAAAATGGACCCCAAAAGATGTTGTCCAATTTGTCCTGAGTACACTGATACCCTATATATGAGGGGGAGGGGGGAACCACTGTTTGGGCGTATGGCAGAGCTTGAAAGGGAAGGAGCGCCATTTGGAATGCAGACTTAGATGGATTGGTCTGCGGGCGTCACGTTGCATTTGCAGAGCCCCTGATGTACCTAAACAGTAGAAACCCCCCACAAGTGACTCCATATTGCAAACTAGACCCCCCAAGGAACTTATCTAGATGTGTTGTGAGAACTTTGAACCCCCAATTGTTTCACTACAGTTTATAACGCAGACCCGTGAAAATAAAAAATCATTTTTTTCCCACAAAAATGTTTTTGGCCCCCCAAATTTTTATTTTCTCAAGGGTAACAAGAGAAATTGGACCCCAAAATTTGTTGTCCAATTTGTCCTGAGTACGCTGATACCCCATATGCTGGGGTAAACCCCTGTTTGGGTGCACGAGAGAGCTCGGAAGGGAAGGAGCACTGTTTTACTTTTTCAACGCAGAATTGGCTGGAATTGAGATCGGACGCCATGTCGCGTTTGGAGAGCCCTGATGTGCCTAAACAGTGGAAACCCCCCAATTATAACTGAAACCCTAATCCAACCACACCCCTAACCCCAACCACGCCCCTAACCCTAATCCCAACTCTAACCACACCCCTAACTCCAACACACCCCTAACCCTAATTCCAACCATAACCCTAACCACACCCCTAACCTTGACACACCCCTAACCCTAATCCCAACCGTAAATGCAATCCAAACCCTAACCCTAACTGTAGCCCTAACCCTAACTTTAGCCTCAAGCCTAACTTTAGCCCCAACCCTAACCTTAGCCCCAACCCTAACCCTAACTTTAGCCCCAGCCCTAACCCTAACTTTATCCCCAACCCTAACTGTAGCCTTAACCCTAACCCTAGCCCCAACCCTAACCCTAACCCTAGCCCTAACCCAAGCCCTAACCCTAATCCTAGCCCTAACCCTAATCCTAGCCCTAACCTTAACCCTAATGGGAAAATGGAAATAAACACATTTTTTTAATTTTATTATTTTTCCCTAACTAAGGGGGTGATGAAGCGTGGTTTGATTTACTTTTATGGTGGTTTTTTAAGCGGATTTTTATGATTGGCAGCCGTCACACACTAAAAGACGCTTTTTATTGCAAAATAATTATTTTTTCTATAAAAGTTTTTATCGTATAACAGCGCCAAAACATAAAAAATTATATAAATGAGGTATAGCTATAATCGTACTGACCTGAAGAATAAAACTGCTTTATCAATTTTACCAAACGTGGAACGGTATAAACGCACCCCACAAAAGAAATTCATGAATAGCTGTTTTTTGTTTTTTCGGCCTCACAAAAATCGGAATAAAAAGCGATCAAAAAATGTCACGTGCCTGAAAAAGTTACCAATAAAAACGTCAACTCGTCCCGCAAAAAAACAAGACCTCACATGACTCTGTGGACCAAAATATGGAAAAATTATAGCTCTCAAAATGTGGAGATGCAAAAACTATTTTTTTGCATCACTTTATTCTGAGGACTATAACTTTTTTATTTTTTCACTGATGATGCTGTATGGCAGCTCGTTTTTTGCGGGAGAAGATGTTTTCAGCGGTACCATGGTTATTTATATCCATCTTTTTGATCGCGTGTTATTTCACTTTTTGTTCGGCGGTATGATAATAATAGTTTTTTTTTGCCTTGTTTATTTTTTTACGGTGTTCACTGAAGGGGTTAACTAGTGGGACAGTTTTATAGGTCGGGTCGTTACGGACGCGGCGATACTAAATATGTGTACTTTTACTGTTTTTTTTTATTTAGATAAAGAAATGTATTTATGGGAACAATATATATTTTTTTCTTTATTTAGGAATTATTATTATTATTTTTTTTTTCTTACACGTCTAAATATTTTTTTTTTACATTATCACATTGTCCTAGGGGGGTACATCACTATATAGTGACAGATCGCTGATCTGACACTTTGCTGTTCGCTGTGTCAGATCAGCGATTTGATGTGCACTGCTCCAGGCTTACAGGCGCCTGCTCTGAGCAGGCGCTTGTAAGCCACCTCCCTGCAGGACCCGGAAGTAGCCCCGTGGCCATTTTGGATCCGGGGCCTGCCGGGAGGAGACGCTCGGTACAAGATGAGCACATCGCCTTGTACCGAGGGTTACAGGGAAGCCCCCTCCTGTGCGATGCTTCCCTATGCCCCGGAACGCTGCCATCATGTTTGATCGCAGTGTTCCGGGGGTTAATGTGCCAGGGGCGGTCCGTGACCGCTCCTGGCACATAGTGCCGGATGTCAGCTGCGATAGTCAGCTGACAGTCGGCCGCGCTCCCCCCGAGAGCGCAGCCGATTGCATATGACGTACTATCCCGTCACTGGTAATTAAGCCCGAGGTTACCTCGACGGGATAGTACATCATATGGGATTAAGGGGTAAAAGGGGTTGTCCATTCTTAAGCTACAAGCCTGGAGTCATTTTATGTGACTGCAGACTTATTAATCCTCATATTGCACACATTATTGAGGATTCTCCAATGCTGGCGGTCATGTGACGATTTGCATACTTCTGACCACATTCTGACTAGACTGACACATACTTGAGGTCATATGACTGCCTGCGCCCTGGACCTGCCCTGGAGAATCTTTACAGTTGCACAGTGCGTGTTCTATGATGAGTCACAAGCCTGCAAAAGTGACTGCAAACTTGTAGCTTAAAGGTGATATCCGGGACTTTAAAAGAAAACACTCACCTGCTTACATCTGGAGCAGTTGAGCCAATTGATAGTGCCCCATAAACGCCAGTAAACATCTCGCCAAGACTTCAGCTCCTCAAATAAACTTGTCAGGTACTCATGAACATCCCAAATTTTGTCCCTATTAATTCCATGCAGATTATAAAGAGAATTAGTTCACACGTATTAGCATTTCGTGTATAATATAATGACACTACTATTACTTAAAGGGAACCTGTCATGTTGCAGGCAGGATGTTATAGAGCAGGAGGAGCCGATCAGATTGACAGACATTTTTGTGGAAATAGTTTCAATAAACCTTGCAGTTTATTCAATGAAATCCAGTGTGCAGTCCTATTCAGTGATTGGCAGTCTTCCCTGTATGACTGCCTGAAGAGATAGCTGTCAATCACTGTCAGACCGCCCACTGGACTCATTCATACAAACACCAGAGATTTCAATAAATAAAGTAATGGTTATACTGAATCTTTACCAACAAACCTATATATCATTCTGCTCAGCTTCCCCTTCTTTATATTGTGCTGTACACAGACCAACCTTTATGTACAACATGACAGGTTCCATTTAAATAGTCATTGTCATTTTAATAAACTTTGCATTAATCAACAGTATGAGCAAACGTTTTAGTACATGTTATCAGAGAAATCTGCTTCATCCTCCACTTATGAGGATTACAGTTCAAATCCTTCATGGAGAAGAGGGATTGCTAGCTCATAGAGGGATCAGGTTAGAGCTGTTATTAAACTATGGAGAGGGGAGGGCGAGTAGAAGTGTAGAGACTTCATAGCAGCAATCATCAACCCACTAGCTCAGAGGGAACTAAAATAGACATAGAGCCTTCAGAGGTGAAAATGTAGGATACAAGTCATGTAACATTCAGAAGTAGTGTTGTCCCTCATGAACATCGGAGCATAAATGAGGTATGGATCACCTACATAATGTACACAGACGTCATACATTACTCTGAATATACAATAGTCAACAATGGCACTCAGCAGATAAGGGGAGAAATGTATTCCAAGATCAGCTTCTAGTATCCAAATGGCCAGAAAAGTCTAAAATTTCAGTCCATCCGGGACCTTGGTCCCAGCCGGTGTTTCTATGAGAACATAAGAGAGTGCTCCGGTTGAAGTCTCCATCAGCTGGAACACTCATACAGGATATGACCAAGGCCTGGGATGAAGCGACATGTTCGACTTTTCCCTCATTTGGATACTAGAAGCTGATCTTGGAATAAAAGTCTTTCCTTAGTGAGTGCTGTAATTGACTATTCTACGTACAATGGATTTAGATCCCACCACAGATAACCAAAAAATTACGCTGAGTGACAACCATACATATATGAACATATATGAATCTCAGATATTCTGAATAGTCACTTGAAATAACAGGTAAACTTTAACCGATACAAGTGACAATACACTCCTACATAAACTACAATTGTTTTCCAAGACCTTCACTGATACCAATGCCTATGAGGCCTTATTCAGGGCTGTGACAAGGAATTTTAGTGCACTAGGCCGATGGTGCACCCACAACCCTCATCCAATGAATCCTCATCCGGTCAGCTTTAATTGCCACCCAACATTCTTTTCATAATTTTTTTCATAATTTTTATTTTGTCCACTTTTTTTTCATAATTTTGTGATAATTTTGCAGATTCTTTTCTCAAACTGTTCTTATTGGTGTTTTTTATCAAGATGTTAATAGCATTTGGGACATTTAGTTATATATTATACATAACTTTGTTCTATGTTGCAAAATATTTATCTTGTGTATGTAAACCAGACTCTCACGTATTGTCTCTTTTCTTACAGTGACGTAATGAGTAAGACCCGGGATGGGTCGAAATGTCTATCATATATCATAGCTCCCTCCTCTTCTTGTTTCCCTCTTATTTATGGACTTTAATAAAATGATCTTGCATCACTTGAACCCAAGAGTGTGCGGAGAATCATGACTTCTTCTAGTCTATTTCAAATACCAAACTCGACTATTCTAATTCATAGGTTACCCAAAAAACGGACAGCGCACAGATGCTATCCATGTTGTATCCATGAGCTGTCTGTTTGAATCACAGACTAGTAAATGAGGCATTAACATGGAATGGCTGTTCGCTGAATTAAGGTTTGGTCGATCATTTGGCCTCCTCTCCTATGCTTGTGCTGCCGAGTGTTCCTGTGTTCTCTATGAGAAAGCCCCTGCCAAACTTATCTGGCAGTGGTTTATCTATTTGAGGACTAAAAAAGGCGCTAAACCAAAATCGGGCAGACCAGATCCCTCAACTGTTGGGGGTCACCGTACACATTAGTCTGTCAGCTGAAGACATCGATATCGGTGAATCTTGTCCGACGTTAATCTAATGTGAATGAGGAGCTCTAGGCTCTATTGATGTGGCGTGTTTACTAGTGCAATCTCAGCTACGCACATCCCAGGACAAGAATAGGCAGTCAGATGAGCTGATGACAAGGAAATATAAACCTAAGTTCACACTTTGCAAAACATTTCAGCTGCAGATTTGGTCACAAATAGAATAAAAGGTTCACTTTAAGCTTTCCGGCAACCCCTTCTAAATTGAGGTGATGCGCAAGTCTATGTGTGGCCCTCAAAAAGAACACATAACTTGCCATTTCATCTCCATGCTAACAGTGGGCCCAAATACACTCCAGAGTAAAGCCCCCTATACACCTTAGATAGCTGTCGGTCGAACCATTGTTCATTTGTTGGCAAAGTGCTCCTAGGTTCTCTACGAGAGAGCTGCTGTCAGACATCTCACAGAGAACAATTTGATATCAGACATGCCAGATCCTCAACTCCCCAAACATTTAACTGTCTGACCCCCCCATACACAATAGACTGTCGGCCGAACCTGTCGATATTGGCAGGTTTGGCTGACCTTAGTCTAACATGTATGGGTGGCTGAGGAGTGAACATGTTTGGTCACAGACCTCTTTAGACAAGTCTATTACTGAACCTTTTGGACTAATTTCACTGAAATTACAATTTCTTTAAAATACCTTAAAGGGGTTGTCTGGTCTCCTGATTAAGTCAGACTATGCCAGTAAATATTTCTGAATTCTGACACCGTACAGTGCGCACACTGTCAGGAACCTCTAGTACTGCTGGTGAGAGTGAGCAGTCACGTGACTGCAAGTAAGTGATTTGCAGACATGCGGTCACATACCGACTAGACGTGCTCAGCCTCGCTCAATTCACTTGTATAGAGAAAAGCCAGTCACATATAGACAGAACATCGGCAGAAGTATCTCATACCAGGTAACTGCCTGCTCTCATCGGCAATACTGGAGAATCCTGACAGCATGCGCACCGTACGGTGTAAGGATTTCGAAGTCTGCAGTCACAGAGTGACTAGATTACTTGTGTTATTTGGTGTGTTTTTTTACGTGTGTTTTTATTGGGTTTTTGACAATGCGTTATTTGTCTCTTTTTGGCATGTCGTGTTTTAAACAAAGCTGCTTTATTTTTGATACTTCCTGGTATTTGGCTTTGACAAAACTTTATTGATAAAGTCATGTGCAGATTACATGGGTTTTTTTAACTGCAGATTTATTGCGTCTAACTCGTGATGAGCGAGTATACTCGTTGCTCGGGTTTTCTCGAGCACGCATGGGTGACCTCCGAGTATTTGTTAGTGTTCGGAGATTTATTTTTCATCGCGGCAGCTGAATGATTTACAGCTACTAGCCAGGCTGAGTACATGTGGGGGTTGCCTGGTTGCTAGGGAATCCTCACATGTAATCAAGCAGGCTAGTAGCTGTAAATCATTCAGCTGCCGGGATGAAAACTAAATCTCCGAGCAGTCGCAAATACTCGGAGGTCACCTGAGCGTGCTCGGGAAAACCCGAGCAACGCATGCACTCGCCCATCACTACGTCTAACGCATTTCTATGGAGATAATCTGCACAGAAAACTCAGCGTAAGGAAAATTGACATGTTGCGGACTTGAAATGCGCATAGCAGGTCAGCTTACACAAAGTTAAAAAATAATGCTGGAACTGTAACACGCTTCATTTTGTTTTTTTTTTGCACAGAGAAAATACGCAAGGTCACAAACCAACAAACGTCACTTAATAAATTAATCTTAAGAACATACGACAGTCTAGGCCAGAACTGGGATAATGTCGCATGCTCTGACGCTTCGGTATATCATACTGTAGCAGCGATCAGCCTCTAACATACAGCACATTTGCAATGGAAGTCAGGCTCCTTCTTTGCCCTGAATCACGGTTCATTAATAACCCAAAGAGCCGTCACAACACAAGGTAAGGCGGAGGTCTGTGTGCAGTTTGTCGTACACTTTAGTTATCCTGTGCTTGGTGCTATTACTGAGAAAGGTAACGTCGGAGATGAATATACCTGATGTGAAAGTAAACAATATTTCCATACTGGTCGATGTTGATTTTCCCAGGCAGACAGGCGATCTTCTGCTCAACGTCCTTTGTCAGCAGCTTCTTACACAAACAACATCTAAAAGGAATATGTACACATCAGTCTCTGCAGCAGCCAATCTACATTCACCTAGGGAAACCCACGCTAGCCTTATATAAGGGTATTTACCTGTATAGTGTCCCGGCATTGGCTGGAGAATGCGGATTTTTATACTCATGGTCAAACAGTCTTTCAATTTTCTTGCAGAATATTTTGCTGATAAAAACAAAATATCAGAAGTTCAAAAAGTAATTTGCAATTTTTTTTCAAGATTATTTTATGCGAAACTCTGTTTTTAAAAAAAAAAAAAAAAAAAAAAAAAAAGGTGCCAGGACCCATGGAAAAAGCTGGTAACTACAGTGAATGACAACTTTTCTTGTATGTACACCGCTACAAAAAAAGCTGTCAATCACTCAGTGGGAGCAAAGCAAGCAAGACTCGCATGCAGGACTCGCATGCAGGACTCGCATGCAGGACTCACATGCAGGACTCGCATGCAGGACTCGCATGCAGGACTCGCATGCAGGACTCGCATGCAGGACTCGCATGCAGGACTCGCATGCAGGACTCGCAAGCTTTCCCATAAAGTCCTGGGCGTAGATTAAAAGATCACTAAAGCAATATATCCCTGAGCTCATTATTTTCCTATTTATCTTAAAGGGAGTCCGGCACCCTCAACATGCAAATTCAGCTACTTAAACATTTGTATAGGGAACTTAACCCTTATTATCTTGCCAGAAACATACATTTTAGTGGTATAGCTGCAGATAAATTCCCTTTTAATCTATATGCAAATGAGGGCGGTTAGGCGTGGCCGTCACACCCTAATATTTCCATGCCCAGCATAATCCCTGAACTTAAATGACTGCGCTAGTTATCTCAAAGCTCAAATGCCTGGTCCTACTCGTGCGCACTGACACTGGAGGAGCCTCGAGGTGCACTTAGTGTGGGTATGGGCACACTCTGATCTCTGGCAAGTGGTGGCCACAGGCTGGCAGATGATGAAGATCAGAGTTTTCCCACACTCACACAGAATGCATGCCCATCCGGACACTAGCGCACCGCTGTGCTCCTTCAGTGTTGGTGCGCAGATGCAGGGATTTGAGTTTCGGGAGCACTCGCTGTGAGGAAGCAAGCACTGTTAATCCAGATCAGGGACAGTGCTAGATATGTTTATTGGAAGGTGTAAAGGTGTGCCGACCCATAGGCCACACCAAGGGGGCATCCTCAATAGGATTAAAGTCATATGGACTAACAGTGATTTTACCTACAGCTGCAATGCTAAAACGTATATTACTGGCATGATTTTTATCGGAGCTAAGATAGGAGACCTATATAATTGGGTTTTCTCACCTCTTAAATTTGTCTTTCTTGTCTTTAATGTCATCAGCTTCATTGTGTGTGAAGAGATCTGTAATCCTTGTGAGGAGGTTTGCATTGATGCAGTTCATATTGCATGGAGTGGCTACAATAGCGCTCATGTTTTTGTGACAGAAGTTGATGCATTCTTCTACCTATGGAAAGGAAAAAATAACAATATTCTAGAAATGCTGCTGTTGTTAGAAGGGCCCCTGCTCGGCCCTTATGTACTCTGATATCGGCGGACACAAGGCGAGGCTTTATTACTAGAGACAGGATAGGACCGTCCCGATTGGGTACACTTTGTCGCGGAAGGAAGGATTTTATGCTTTTTTGATCAAAATAGTGTTAACTAAGTACCCCATGTTATTTGCATGTACCATTACTGCTTAGTTATTTACTTACTACAGGGTATATGCTCATTTTGTGGTTTTCTTGGGCTTTCCCTGTTATTAGGAGGGAATTCAGGAAGCTTGTGGCAGGTAGCCAAAATTGCATCATTTAAAGGGGCGTTCAGCGCATCGAATATAGATTACCTATTTTTAGGATAAGTCATCAATATCAGATCGGTTGGGTCAGACTTGAATAGGAGCCGTTGTGCAGTACTGGGCAGTGGCCACTACACAGTGAATGGAGCTGTGCTGATCGTTGGGGGTGGCGGACCACCACTGATCTGATATTGGCGATCTATCCTAACAATAAGTAATCAATAAATGTCCAGACGACCCATTTACAAATAAATACTGTAAACTTAACCAGAACCTAATTATTGTGCTTTATAGAAATAAAATAGGGATTTGTGTACTCACTGTAAAATCCTTTTCTCCGAGCCACTCATTAGGGGACATAGGACCGTGGGTGTATGCTGCTGCCACTAGGAGGCTGCCACTAAGTAAATACAAAAAGGGTTAGCTCTTCCTCTGCAGTATACACCGCCCACTGGCTCCGGATAATACCAGTTTGTTAGCAAAGCAGTAGATTAACAAAATTTAACCGTAGGAGCAACATGTTAGAGACTAAAACACTCATCATAGGCAACAAGCCAATACAGGGGTGGGTGCTGTGTCCCCCAATGAGTGGCTCAGAGAAAAGGATTTTACGGTGAGTACACAAAAATCCCTATTTCTCCATTGCCACATTGGGGGACACAGGACCGTGGGACGTCCAAAAGCAGTCTCTGGACGGGAAATAACAACCCAACAGTGTAAACTTATGGCACTTGCTGTCTACAAATGTGCTACCGCTGCCTGCAGAATACGCCTAAACAGGCTTGCATCTGAAGATGCCTGAGTATGGACATTGTAATGCTTTGAGAAGGTGTGCAGGCTAGACCAGGTTGCAGCCTTGCAAACTTGCTCTGCAGACGCTTGATTCTGAATGGCCCAGGAAGCACAAACCGACCGAGTGGAGTGTGCCCTGAGGCCCGCAGGGATAAGATTGCCTCTGACGCGGTAAGCCTCTTGAATAGTCGACCGAATCCATCTGGTGATTGTCGACTTAGAAGCGGCCAGTCCCTTCTGGTGTCCCGCCGGGGGCACGAACAGAGCTTCCATCTGTCGAAAAGGTGCCGTCCTAGACACGTACTTCCTGAGAGCTCTCACAAGATCCAGGGAGTGAAGAGCCTTCTCCACGCGGTGCGTTGGAGCAGGACAAAATGATGGAAGTACGATATCCTTGCTGAGGTGGAAGGAAGACACCACCTTTGGGAGGAAGATAGGGGACGGTCTGAGGACCACCTTATCTCGGTGGAATGTAAGGAACGGAGTCTGACAGGAAAGGGCAGCCAACTCAGAGACTCGTCTGATCGAGGTAATAGCGACGAGAAAAGCCAACTTCCATGAAAGGAGAGATAGAGATGTCCTGCAACGGCTCGAAGGGAGATTCCTGCAGGACACCTAGGACCAGATTAAGGTCCCAAGACTCTAGAGGTACTTTGTAGGGGGGCATCATGTGAGAGACTCCCTGAAAGAACGTTCTGACCTGGGGTTTGGAAGCAATTTTTCATTGAAAAAGGACTGACAAGGCCGAGACCTGCCCTTTAAGGGAACTCAGCGAAAGCCCCAAGTCCAGACCGGATTGGAGGAAATCCAGGATGGTAGAGTTGTTGAAAACCAACAGAGGGCGACCTCTGCTTCTGCACCATTCAAAGAAGATATTCCAGATCCGATGATAGATGCGCGATGACACCGGCTTATGGGCATAGATCAAAGTGGAAACTACCTCACGGGAAAAACCTGCTTGAGTCAGAACCCAGGCTTCAACAGCCAAGCCGGCAAATGCAGGGCCCCTGAGTTCTGGTGGCAGATCGGGCCCTGAGAAAGTAGATCCGGATGATCTGGTAGGCGCCAAGGAACGTCTGCGATGAGTTGGACCAGCTCTGCATACCACGCCCGGCGAGGCCAATCCGGGGCGATGAGAATCATCAGGACACCCTCCGCCCTGATCTTCCTGATGACTCTGGGAAGCAGAGGCAGAGGGGGAAACAGGAAAGGAAGGCGAAACTAACTCCAAGGAAGGACCAGCCGCATCCGCCCCGATTGCTCTCAGGTTTCGAGACCCTGCTACAAACTGAGGTACCATGGCATTGAACCAGGAAGCCATCAAGTCTACGTCCAGAGTACCCCAACGAAGGCAGATTTGTTGGAACATGTCCTGATGGAGAGACCACTCTCCTGAGGCAAGACCTTGCCAGCTGAGGAAGTCCGCGGCCCAATTCTCCACTCCTGGAATGTGAACGGCAGATATGACCGAGTGGTTGTTTTTGGCCCAGCGAAGGATGTGCTCTACCTCGCGCTTTGCAGCTCTGCTGTGGGTGCACCCCTGATAATTTATATAAGCCACAGCCGTGGCATTGTCCGACTGGATACGGATGGGGTGGCCTGCTAGGAGATGATCGAACCACTTTAGGGAAAGCCAAATCGCACGTATCTCCAGGATATTGATTGGAAGGCGAGACTCGTGATGAGTCCAGGTTCCCTGCGCAGTGTGATGGCGAAAGACTGCTCCCCAGCCGAGGAGGCTGGCATCGGTAGTGACTATCAGCCAATGGACTGGGAGGAAGGACCTCCCTTCGAGAAGAGAGGTTCGGAGCATCCACCATTGGAGTGTCTGCTTGACCCGAGGAGAGAGAGGACACAGTCGGTCGACAGAAAATGGACTCCCGTCCCATGCATCCAGCAGAGCGTGCTGGAGGTGACGGAGGTGTAGTTGCGCAAATGGAATCGCCTCCATTGCGGCCACCATCTTCCCGAGAATCCTCATGCCGAAACGGATGGAACAGAGGGACGGCTGGAGAAGTTTCCAGGCCCCCTGTTGAAGAGCCAGGACCTTGTCCCGAGGAAGTAGCACCAACCTTAGGGAGGTGTCCAGGGCCATGCCCAGGAAGGAGATCCGTTGAGCCGGAACAGGAGATGACTTTTTTAAATTGATCAACCAGCCCAGCCGAGAAAGAGTATCTAAGGAAATGCGGATGCACGCCTCGCAGGCTTGGAAAGATGGGCCTTTGACCAGTAAGTCGTCTAGGTAGGGAAGCACGACTAGACCCCCGAGAATGCAGAATGGCCATGACCGCCGCCATGACCTTTGTGAAAACTCTGGGGGCGGTGGCGAGGCCGAAGGGCAAGGCCGTAAACTGAAAATGTTCCTCTCCGACGGTGAAGCGAAGAAACCTTTGGTGAGGTGGGAAGATTGGGATGTGGAGGTACGCATCCCGGATGTTGATGGATGCTAAAAATTTGCCTTGTTCCATCGAGGCAATGACGGAACGGAGGGATTCCATCCTGAAATGACGGACTTTGACAAATCTATTCAAGAGCTTTAGGTCCAGGATGGGCCTGACTGTTCCACCCTTTTTGGGGACCATAAACAGATTTGAATAAAAACCGTGGAACCTCTCGTCCTCTGGGACAGGGACAATAACTCCATCTTGGCGGAGCGACTCGATGGCCTGGGAAAAAGCCCGAGCATGCGTTCCCGCTTCGGGAGGGCAGGAAGCGAAAAATCGGGTTGGAGGGGGGGAGGAAAAATCGATTTTGTAACCGGAGGACACCAGATCCCTGACCCACTCGTTGTGAACGACTGAGAGCCAGGCATGACGAAACAAGAGAAGGAGTCCGCCTACTTTGCTGGTGTCGTCCGGACGAGGTTGCCAGTCATTTAGAAGAAGATGGTTGGGGTCTGGATCCCCTGGACCTAGACTGCGAGGTGCGGCCACTCCAAGAATGGTTGGGCCTGTACAAGGCCTGAGGGCTTTTGTCTCTGCCGGCGCGGCGCCCGAACCGGGGGAACTGGCTGACGAATGCCATTCATAATTTCCACGAAAGGGCCGAAAACGAGCCTGCGGCTGTCATCGGAACGGTTGTCTGAATCTCTGCAGGGGAAGGGAAGTACTTTTTCCCCCTGTAGCGTTTGAAATCAGCTTGTCCAGCTTTTCACCAAATAGTCGGCCACTGAGATATGGCAGGGACGTGAGGGACTTTTTAGATGCGGAGTCCGCTCGCCAGTTCCTCAAGCATAGCGCTCTCCTAATCGCCACAGCGTTTGAAGCTGTAAGTGCAGAGCTGTTCTCCGCGTCCAGGGAAGCGTTTACTAATTAATCGCCAGCCAAGGAAATTTGATTTGCTTGCTCCGCTATGTCAGAAGGAAGATCACTGTTCTGTAAGGCCTTATGCAGAGAGTCTGCCCAACAAGTCACGGCTTTGGCTACCCAGGTAGCAGCAAAGGAGGGAAAGAGTGCCGAGCCTGAAGCCTCAAAGGCTGTACGGGCGAGACTGTCCACTAGGCGATCTGTGGGATCTTTGCTAGAAGATCCATCCGGCACGGATAGGAAAGTTTTAGAGGACAAATGTGAAACAGGAGGATCCACAGGCGGGGATTCTGACCATTGTTTGCGAAGATCGGAAGAAAAAGGATATTTGGACTCCAGAGATCTCTGGCCTGCAAAAAGTTTGTCCGGACGCTCCCTATATCGCTGGACTATGACCTGGAACTCCGGGTGATTGGCAAACACCCTATAAGTATGTTTGGTCCTTTTGAAGGACACCGAATTATCTGTACTGGAGGTTGCCGGTTCCTCATCAACCTGAAGGGACTGGTTAACGGCCTCAATGAGACTATCTTTAGTGCTCTCATAACTTGGCGACTCCAGATCAAAAGGGCCCATCAGACTCAGGTTCAGAGTCCTGGTTGGAAGAGGTGCCTGGGGAGCGAGAGCGGGAAGCTGAGCTAACGGACGCCGAGGCACCAGAGAGCCTGGGGGACGAGCTACGGACGCGCTTCCTAGATGGCTGCTTGTGCTTAGAATGAGAGCGGCCCCTGCAGGCTGAAGATTCCGCAGCCGTAGGGGAAGCTTCCTGAATAGGCGGATTAGTGGTCCTGCTCCTGGATGGATCCTGGAGGGACTCGATAGCTTTAGTCAAAGAAGCAATAGAATGCGAAAATGACAAAGCCCACTCAGGGGGACTGGTCACCGTGGGCTCGTTTGCGGCGGGGGGCTCCTGAGCGCATTTAGGGTCACAAGCATTACAGAGCTGAGCAGTATGCCCGCTTGGTAGCGCAGCCTGACAGGAGGTGCAAGAAGTGAAGAACACCGTATGTGTTTTTGCAGATTTTTTGGAGGGTTTAGGCAGAGTCATGTTGTAGTGTTAACCTCCGTGCAGGGCTGATGTGGGGCACTTGTGCAGCTAATAAAGCAGAGCACTGTGTGCAGGAGGAGGAGGGCCTGTGTCAGTGTGCAGTGCACCTACCCAGGTCCTGTGTCCTGTCGTAGCGCTTTGACGGGGAGAAGGTGCAGCTGGCGTCCTGAAGCTCCTTGTAACCAAGATGGCCACCGAGAGTATGTGGAGCGCTTCTCGCAGTGTGCGAGAAGCGCTAAACCGGTGGGCAAGCCCTCGCGCATGACGCGCACTGTGGGCATAGACGCTACCTAGCTGGGGCCGAAGCTGGGGACTAAATTAGAGGTGCCCGGCCGCATGATGCGGCCGAGCCCGCGATGCGCTCGGGAGCCCCCCCACCCGTGCCAGACTCACCGCTGATGCTCCTCTTCAGGCGAGGTATGGGGGGAGATGCAGTAACCCTCGATCCGCCACCATCTTGATGAGGAGGTGGAGGGGGACTGGAGAACTCCATGCAGCACTGCTGTTCTTCAGTGGTGGTGCAGAGGGAGGGCAGCCGGACTGTGCCTATGGAAGGTGGCCTCTGTGTATCCTAAGGGTTCGCTCCCCTAGGATTTCACAGGGCTAGTTCTCGGCCGTACATCCCACGTCGCAGGAGAGGGTACGGGGAGTAAACTCACCGTGCTCGCCTGTTGATGTTTTGGGGGAGATCGGCCCCCTTAAAAGGGTCAGTCGCCCCATCATCCTCTTGCGCAAAGTTAAAAATAAAATTAAAAATAAAAATAAGAACGTCTGGAGAAAAACAGACGCAGCGTGCCTCCTACGGACACTAAGCAAGAACTGGTATTATCCGGAGCCAGTGGGCGGTTTATACTTCAGAGGAGGAGCTAACCCTTTCTGTATTTACTTAGTGTCAGCCTCCTAGTGGCAGCAGCATACACCCACGGTCCTGTGTCCCCCAATGTGGCGATGGAGAAATCCTACATCAGCAACCCCTTTGAAGGGGTAAATGTTTTCCTTGGTTTTTATCGCGTTTTTTGCAACATTTTTTGCGGTGATTTTGGCATGCTAGACTTGTCTCTTGCCCATGCTGATAAATTTAGTGTTGAAAAAAAAGCCCTATTCCAAAAAACATGATACTTGCATTTTTGATGCATTTTTTCAGCGTTTTTTTCTGTAATGCTGTAGATAAGACACCGATGTATCCTAAAAGATGAGAAAAAGAGGTTAAATTATACTCACCCAGGGGCAGTCCCGCTGCGTTCCGGGTCCAATGGGCGTCGCGGTCCAGTCCGGGGCCTCCTATCTTCTTACTATGATGTTGTCTTCTTGTCTTCCTGCCGCGGCTCTGGCGCAGGCATACTTTGTCTGCCTGTTGAGGGCAGAGCAAAGTACTGCAGTGCGCCGGGAAAGGTCAGAGAGGCCCAGCGCCTGCGCACTGCAGTACTCTGCTCTGCCCTCAACAGGCAGACAAAGTACGCCTGCGCCGGAGCCGCGGCAGGAAGACAAGAAGAGGACGTAATTGTAAGAAGATAGGAGGCCCCGGACCGCGACGCCCATTGGACCCGAACCAGTACCGCCCCCCAGGTGAGTATAATCTAACCTCTTTTCCTCATGTTTTATTATACATCGGGGGCTTATCTACAGCATTACAGAATGCATTACAGAATGCTGTAGATAAGCCCCTGATGTGGGTGGCCGCAGCTCATCTTTGATTTTTGGGGTGACAAGTTCCCTTTAAAGAGGCTGTTCCCTTTCAATTAAACTTCTCCTCTGACTACAGTTTATGGCGCTCTCTACCCTTGACTAAATTATCCCTGCATATAAAATTAGGAAGAAAAGAGGCAGTGGAGCCTTTCTTTACTTACTAGTGAATCCATCTTTAAAAATTCAGACGAGATTAATATTGAAATAACATTTCCAGGTTCTGCAACAGAAGACATTTACATTCAGATAGAGTCTCACCCAACAAACGTAGTTTTTATGGAGGTTTTTATAGTGATGAGCGAACGTGCTTGAATAAGGTGTTTCCGGATGTAATGAATTCCCGTCTAACTAGATATAGACGTAACATTTACCACCTACCCACAAAATAGGTAAGAGATCTAAGATCACCGAAGGTGAATACGGAGACACCCACTGACCAGTTCAGCAGCTGAGCAGTCAGTGCTGTACTCAGATCTATAGAGTTTGAATGAAACAGCAGCGCGCATGCGGGATCACCGCGCCAAACAAATGCAGATTCTACTATACAGCCTAGTGAAATGCAGCCATTATTTAATTCCTGACGTGTTGATGACCTGTAACATACAGAGAACTTAAGGAAATTTGAGGACCAAAGTAAAAATCCTAAGGGCCATGGTATTTTACTAATCATGAAAATTAGCCAGGAGTTTAAAGAGGGTGTGGCGCCAGGTGAAAAGGTGCAGTTCTCATTTTATTCCCTCTACTTCCCCAATTAAGCAGTTTTAGGAGTTTATTTATTTTTTTATAAATCCATTATATGGTTTTTGCAGGCATACGGCTTTTTTATTTAGTGCTGCTTTTTATGGTCTAAATCAAGGGGGTATAGCTCACATGGTAATAATAGAGAATAAGTTTAATAAAACAAAACATAATTAGCACTTACGAAAAAGGCCCATATCTCTGGGACACTATGGCGGATTTTTAGAAACAAAACCCCATAAAATTGCATACTCAATATACAGTGGGAATAATATAAGAGCAAAACTTGGACACTTCTGACCTGCTGACAGTTCCTCTATATGCAGAATGTGGTCACCAAACATGATGCGCAGAGAGCCCATGTTTTTGGTATATGTGATGTTTGCATTTAGTTTAGTTTTTACTATTATTGATATTAAAACCAAAACGGAGATAAAAGTAAATGATACTGACCCAGCTTTGGTACGTCCAGTTGGTCACCTTCGTTTGAGTTCCGCTTGACATATTTTATCAGCCAGTTAAAGATCTGAACATCACAATGGACGGAGATGTCAACCTCCTCCCATCGCTGGGCATCGGTGGATAAGTATTCTGCAAAGTACTTCATCTCAGATATGAGTAGATCCCGCGGACACATGAAGTCTTCCCTAAGGTTCTTGGCTTCATCACATACATGAATCACCATGTTTGGCCTTAAAAAAAGGAAGATACGAATCTGCTCTTATCCATCATGCACTAGATTTAAGTTATGTCCATGTTATGAATGCTAGAGGGGTTGGCCAATACGTTCAATCATTTTCTTAATGTGTCCAGGATGGGAAGAAAATGTATGGACAACCCCTTTAACTTTTTCATCCTAATAAAAATGCAGTTGCACGCCATTACATTTTGCAAATTTGGAATTATGTGCATCTCTATGTACATTTGTGCTTAAAAGTTTACATGCCATAATTTACGGCAGAATATTTGCTGTCTTGTCCTTTTTTCAGAGAATATGAATGATAACACCAAAACTTTTCTCCACTCATGGTTAGTGGTTGGGTGAAGCCATTTATTGTCAGACTACTGTGTTTTCTCTTTTTAAATCATAATGACAACCAAAAACATCTAAATGACCCTGATCAAAAGTTTACATACCCCATTTCTTAATACCGTGTATTGCCCCCTCGAACATCAATGACAGCTTGAAGTCTTTTGTGGTAGTTGTGAATGAGATTCTTTATTTTCTCAGATGGTAAAGCTGCCCACTCTTTTTGGCAAAAAGCCTCCAGTTCCTGTAAATTCCTGGGCTGTCTAGCATGAACTGCGCAGAGTGGCTCAATGATATTGAGGTCAGGAGACTGAGATGGCCACTCCAGAACCCACACTTTCTTCTGCTGTAGCCAATGACAGGTTGACTTGGCCTTGTGTTTTGGATCATTGTCATGTCGGAACGTCCAAGTACGTTCCATGCGCAGCTTCGGGGCTGATGAATGCAAATTTGCCTCCAGTATTTGCTGATAACGTGCTGCATTCATCTTTCCTTCAACTCTGACCAAGTTTCCTGTGCCTTTGTAGCTCACACATCCCCAAAACATCAGCGATGCACCTCCGTGCTTTACAGTTGGAATGGTGTTCCTTACATCATAGGCCTTGTGGACCTCTCTCCAAATGTAACATTTATGGTTGTGGACAAAAAGTTCAAGTTTTCAATTTTGGTCTCATCACTCCAAATTACCTTGTTCCAGCAGTTTTGAGGCTTGTCTCTGTGCTGTTTTGCATATTGTAGGCGAGATACTTTGTGGCATTTGCGCAGTAATGGCTTTCTTCTGGTGACTCAACCATGCAGCCCATTTTTCTTCACGTGCCTCCATATTATGCATCTTGAAACAGCCACACCGCTAGTTTTCAGAGAGTCCTGCATTTCAGCTGATGTTATTTGTGGGTTTTTCATTGCATCCCGAACAATTTTCCTGGCAGTTGTGGATGACATTATTGTTGGTCCACCTGACCGTGGTTTTGTTTTTACAGAGCCTGATTTTCCATTTGTTAATCACAGGTTGAACACTGCTGACTGGCATTATCAATTTCTTGGATATCCTTTCCTGTTTTATACAGTTCAACTGCCTTTTCCCATAGATCCGTTGACAATTCTTTTGCTTTCCCCATGACTCACAATCCAGAAACATCAATGGCTGGATGAAAGATCCAAGAGTCTGTCTGGATCCCAGAAACTCACTCAGCTTTCATGCACACACACTGATTACAAGCAAACCGGTCACAGGTGAGGATGTTACCTTTAGTAGCCATTCAAACCCATTTGTGTCAACTTCTGTGCATGTTATCAGGCCAAACTCACCCGGGTATGTACACTTTTGATCAGGGTCATTTGGATGTTTTGGGTTGTCATCATGATTTAAAAAAGAGAAAACACAGTAGTTTGACAATAAATGGATTGTTCCAAGCACTAACCATGGGTGGAGAAAAAGTTTTGGTGTTATCATTAATTTTCTCTGAAAAAATGCTAAGAAAGTAAAAATTCCGCTGGGGTATGTAAAGTTTTGAGCACAACTGTATATATCTGTATGCAAGATACTACAATGTGGAACTACGTGTGACTTTCATCACATGTACATCACACAACATGAAATTACATCTATTGATGGCGTTCTCGGTCATTACTGGTAATCTGTAGGAAGGAACTAAGCCTAAAGCGATTAATGCTAATAAACTTTATTGTTTTAGATCACAAAGAAACAGATTGGGATTGTCTTTGGATTGATTTCTCACGTTGAAAGTTTTAAGCAAATGGCGATCCTTGGATTAGAGAAGAAGAACAAAAGCAATAACAGTTATGAACAATAGAACATATACATTTAAATAAAATGTGAATTTTAATGTAAAAACACAATTTATTTTTTAGTTCAATAAACCCAAATATTGGATCCCCATTGTGAGTTTTTCTATGATGCCTGCATTAAAGCCTTTGGATGATGGATGCCATTTTGACGCCAGGGTCACACAAGCGTATCGGATGAGTGATATCCGCTGTTTTTTTATCAGATAGCACTCAGACCAATGTTATTAAATGGGGCAGTGCTGATGACCAATTTTTTTTACTCACAGAATCGGACTGTGAAAAAAAAATCACAGCATGCTGCGATTTCACTCTGAAATCGGATGAGATTTACCCATTCAAGTCTGTGGATGCGTGGAAAACATTGGATTGTTGATGGGGCGTGACTGCAGATGTCATGCTGATTTGACAGCCAGCTTACCGCTTAGCTGTGGAAAGCCAGCTGTCAATCAGTATGATGCTGGCAGTCACGCCCCATCGACAGAGCAGCCCAGAAGAGAAACATGACATAAAGCAGCAGAATCGCTGGCAGGAGCGGTCTGTGGCTGTTCTCAGCCAGCATCAGGCAGAACAAGCAGGTAGTTAGCAACTATCTGCCTGTTAGTTCTTAGGCTCATAGTAAAAAACATAAAACAGTCCCAGCAAACCCTTTTAACAATCTGTAATACTTCACACAGTGCCATCTACTGTGCACTCAAGATAGCAGTTAGCATAAGCCTGCAGCTGTGGTACTCCAACAGTTGCATGTTGAACTTTTTGGGTTTGATTTTTTTGATAAGATACCCACATTATACTAATAATAATACGGTATGTTATCGTGAATATTTAAAGTAAGTGGACAAAGTTGTTGGATTGGCTGCCGTTTGCGTGAATGCTTTTTTCAACAATTTACTAATGGTTACTTCCTTGGTAAATAATTCTGATATTTGGATATTTTCTCACAGAGGTGATCACACACAAGACTTTTAATAAATTAATTGACTAGAACATATTTATTATCACAATGACACATGCACATACCCATGGCGTCCTTCTGAACTTTCTTCATCCATTGAAGGAGATTTACCATTTTCTGTAGGACACTTTCTTGTTGAAGAAGCACCAGATCTTCCTAAATACAAGAAACATCATTGCTGCGTGTAATTACGTAACTGCTGGATGTAAAAAAAGGAGATATGTAACATATCAGGGGTGGATTATGAGATGGCGAAAAGGGCAATTGTGCGGGGTCTCTGCTCAAAGGGCTACATGGACTGCTACATAGTTACATAGTTATTAAGGTTGAAGGAAGACTATAAGTCCATCTAGTTCAACCCATAGCCTAACCTAACATGCCCTAACATGTTGATCCAGAGGAAGGCAAAAAAAACCCATGTGGCAAAGAGTAAGCTCCACATTGGGGAAAAAAATTCCTTCCCGACTCCACATACGGCAATCAGACTAGTTCCCTGGATCAATGCCCTATCAAGGAATCTAGTGTATATACCCTGTAACATTATAATTTTCCAGAAATGTATCCAGTCCCCTCTTAAATTTAAGTAATGAATCACTCATTACAACATCATACGGCAGAGAGTTCCATAGTCTCACTGCTCTTACAGTAAAGAATCCGCGTCTGTTATTATGCTTAAACCTTTTTTCCTCCAAACGCAGAAGATGCTCCCTTGTCCCGGTTTCAGGTCTATGATTAAAAAGATCATCAGAAAGGTCTTTGTACTGTCCCCTCATATATTTATACATTATACAAATAAGATCACGCCTTAGTCTTCGTTTTTCCAAACTAAATAGCCTTAAGTGTAATAATCTATCTTGGTATTGCAGACCCCCCAGTCCTCTAATAACCTTGGTCGCTCTTCTCTGCACCTGCTCTAGTTCAGCTATGTCTTTCTTATACACCGGAGACCAGAACTGTGCACAGCATTCTAAGTGTGGTCGAACTAGTGACTTGCACAGAGGTAAAATTATGTTTTCCTCATGAGCATCTATGCCACTTTTAATGCATCCCATTATTTTATTTGCCTTTGTAGCAGCTGCCTGACACTGGCCACTGAATATGAGTTTGTCATCCACCCATACACCCAGGTCTTTTTCATTGACGGTTTTGCCCAGAGTTTTAGAATTAAGCACATAATTATACATCTTATTACTTCTACCCAAGTGCATGACCTTACATTTATCCCCATTAAAGCTCATTTGCCATTTATCAGCCCAAGCTTCTAGTTTACATAAATCATCATATAAAATTGTCCTCCTCTGTATTCATTACCCTGCAGAGTTTAGTGTCATCTGCAAATATTGAAATTCTACTCTGAATGCCCCCTACAAGCTCATTAATAAATATGTTAAGAAGAAGAGGGCCCAATACTGACCCCTGTGGTACCCCACTGCTAACCGCTACCCAGTCCGAGTGTGCTCCATTAATAACCACCCTTTGTTTCCTATCCCTGAGCCAGCTCTCAACACACTTACACATATTTTCCCCTATCCCCATTATTCTCATTTTATGTATCAACCTTTTGTGTGGCACCGTATCAAAAGCTTTTGAAAAGTCCATATACACTACATCCACTGGGTTCCCTTGGTCCAGTCCGGAACTTACCTCTTATAGAAGCTGATCAAATTAGTCTGACATGAACGGTCCCTAGTAAACCCGTGCTGATACTGGGTCATGAGGTTATTCCTCTTCAGATACTCCACTATAGCATCCCTTAGAATGCCCTTCAGGATTTTACTTACAGTAGAGGTTAAGCTTACTGGCCTATAATTTCCGAGTTCAGTTTTTGTCCCCTTTTTGAATATTGGCACCACATTTGCTATACGCCAGTCCTGTGGTACAGACCCTGTTATTATGGAGTCTTTAAAGATTAAAAATAATGGTCTATCAATGACTGTACTTAACTCCTGCAGTACTCGAGGGTGTATCCCATCCGGGCCCGGAGATTTGTCAATTTTAGTGATTATTAGACGCCGCTGGGTTAAGCAGGTGACATTTAATTGGGAATTTTTATCACTAGTCATTTTGTCTGCCATGGGATTTTCTTCTGTAAATACTGATGAAAAAAAGTCATTTAGCATACTGGCTCTTTCCTCATCCTCATCCACCATTTCATACAGACTATTTTTAAGGGGGCCAACACTATCATGCTAACTATACTGTGTGCACAATTATTAGGCAACTGAGTATTTGACCATATCATCATTTTTATGCAGATCTTCCAACTAGACGCTGTATAAACTTGATTGCTTATTGGATGAAGCAGATCAGCTGATGTGTTTTTGTGCAATGAGCGGGGGGATGGGGGGGGGGGAGCAGCCTAAGGATACAAGATCCTTTATTAAGGTGTGCAGAATTATTAGGCAGCTTGTTTTCCTCCAGCAAAATGGGCCAAAAACTATATTTAAAACTATATTTAACAGGCTCTGAAAAATCAAACATTGTTAGAAGTCTTACAGAGGGATGTAGCATTCTTCAAATGGCTAAGACACTGGGGCGAGATCACAGAAACCTCAAAGGTTTTATTGCAAATAGTTAACAGGGCTGCAAAAAATGTGTTGAGAAAAATAAAGGTGCCCGTTAACGGCCAAAGATTTGAGAAGAATCAAAAGTGTAGCGACCAGGAAGCCATTATCCTCCAGTGCTGTCATATTCCAGGACTGCAACCTCCCTGGAGGGCCCAGAAGTACAAGATGTTCAGTTCTCAGACATGGCCGAGGTGAGGAGGTGAAACCTGACCACCACTGAACATGACACAGAAGAGGAAACCTCAAGTCTGGGCAAAGGAATATCTGAAAACAAATTTTTCAAGGTTTTATGGACTGTTGAGATAAGAGTGAATCTTGATGCCCCAGATTAATGGGAACATGGCTGGATCAGTAACAGGCACAGACCTCCACTACGACTCAGTCGGCAGCAAGGTGGAGGTGGGGTGCTGCCATGGGTTGGTATTATTATAGATGATCTAGTGGCACCTTTTTGGGTTGAAGATTGACTCAATATCATCTCCCAAACCTACTGCCAGTGTTTAGAAGACACTTTCTTCAAGCAGCGGAACAGGAAAAAGTCTGCATCTTTCAAGAAAACCATGTTTTTTATACCGCACAATGCTCCATCACTTCAAAGTCTCCACTGTTTCGCTGCCAGTAAAGGCGTAAAGGGAATCTGTCATCAGGTTGCCCCATATGAGATAAGACCACCACCTTTCAGTCTTCATATACAGCATACTAAAATGCTGTATATAGGCCCCAAACCGGCCTGCAACAAAAGAAAAAACACCTTTTGGGTCTGGTCCAATTGGTGTCACTGATCCTGGTCCAGTGCCTCCCTTCTTCTTTCGATGCTGTCCTCCTTCTGTGCTTCATGTGGAGGACTCTTTGACTTTTCTCGGCGCATACGCACTGCAGTACTTTGCACTGTCCTAGTCAGGCCAGAGAAGTACGCCTGCGCAGGAGCGCGATGCCAGGGGACACTGTGTAGATGACATATCACTCGTCATCCAAACTACGCACAGAAGGAGGTCGGCATCAAAAGAAGAAGGGAGGCGCTGGACCAGGACCACCCCCAGGTGAGTATGATGAAAGGTGTTTTTCTTTTGTTGCAGGCCAGATCAGGGGCATATATACAGCATTGTAGCGTGCTGTATATGTGGGCTGAAAGGTGGTGGTCTTTGTTGTGAATTCTGTGGCAGAGCTCCCTCCTGTGGTCACAAGTGGTACTTCGGCTGATTCTCTCTGGGAGCTTCCGTTTGTGGAGGAAAGTGGTACTGCGGCTTCTTAGTTTCCTCCCTCAGGTGATCTGGTGAGGTCGTTAGGTGCTTCTCTACTTAACTCCACCTAATGCTTTGATCCATGCTTCCTGTCAATGTTCCAGTGTTGGACTTGTTTTTCCCTGGATCATTCCTGTGGCCTGCTGCTCTGCATAGCTATGTTCTTCTTTGCTATTTGTTTGCTATTTTTTCTGTCCAGCTTGTCTAATTGTTTTGCTGGAAGCTCTGGGACGCAAAGGGTGTACCTCCGTGCCGTTAGTTCGGTACGGAGGGTCTTTTTGCCCCCCTTTGCGTGGTTTTCTTTAGGGTTTTGTGTAGACCGCAAAGTTATCTTTGCTATCCTCGCTCTGTTAAGAAAGTCGGGCCTCACTTTGCTGAATCTATTTCATCCCTACGTTTGTCTTTTCATCTTAACTCACAGTCATTATATGTGGGGGGCTGCCTTTTCCTTTGGGGTATTTCTCTGAGGCAAGGTAGGCTTATTTTCTATCTTCAGGCTAGTTAGTTTCTCAGGCTGTGCCGAGTTGCATAGGCAGAGTTAGGCGCAATCAACGGCTGCCTCTAGTGTTGTTTGGAGAGGATTAGGGATTGCGGTCTGCAGAGTTCCCACGTCTCAGAGCTCGTTCTATTATTTTGGGTTATTGTCAGATCACTGTATGTGCTCTGACCGCTATGTCCATTGTGATACTGAATTGCCTATCATAACAGGTCTTATCTCCTATGGGGCAAACCTGGTGGCAGGTGCTCTTTAAAGATGACAGAATAATGACATGGTCCCTTTCTCACCTAAACCCTAATGAGAACATGTGGGCCCTTCTTACATGAAATGGTCAGTCTCTTCTCTGACCAGTCTCTAGGAGGCTGTGGTTGGTGCTGCTAAAAAGTTGTTCGTCAACAGACTAAGAAAATGACAAGACTCCATGTCTGAAGCTTATGACTGTTATTAAAAAGAAGGGCAGCCATACCGTGCTGGTCACTCCTATTTTTTTGAAGTATGTAAATACTTTTATGCCTAAAAATGATAAAATTATTCTAGGAGTGATATCTTTATTGGCCAACCAGAAACATGATGTTTGCCAGCTTTCAGAGCACAGAGGCTCCTTCTTCAGGCAGGATTAGAATCACAGAGACAAAAGTGCTTAAGAGATGTTACATGCTGTGCTTTTGTCTCAGTAATTCACTCCTAGAATACTTTTAGTATTTTGGGGCATAAAAGTATTTACATCGATTTTTTTGGCTAACACGGTACCACACTTTAATTTTTTATTGTACATAATTTGAAAATGTCAGAAATGTTTGTACATTTTCAGTCCTTTATTATTCTCACATATCGGATCAAAAACAATGAAGATGGGAAAAATTTATATTTTTCATTTAGTTGCATAATAATTCTGCACATGAATAGTTCCAAATATTTCTGCACCCATAGATATTCTCCTAAGAAAGACAAAACTTTACTTTCTTTAATATTCAGGTTTATTAACCCTTTGGACTGACCGGCAGCCCCGTAGTAGCACAATAATAAAATGTATAATCAAATATACAAATTGCCTAATAATTGTGCACACAGTGAATGGTGGCTAAGCTGGCTTGTCTAATCATGTTACCTTGTGACTGTCTCTTAGGCTACTTTCACACTAGCGTCGGAATATCCCCGTCGCAATGCGTCGGGCAGAGATTCCGACGCTAGCGTTTGACGCACTGCACAACGGGTGCAGCGGATGCATTTCTCCAGTGCATCCGCTGCCCCATTGTGAGGTGCGGGGAGGTGGGGGCGGAGTTCCGTCAGCGCATGCGCGGTCAGAAAAAGCGGTCCGTCAGGAGCAAAAAACGTTACATGTAACGTTTTTTGCTCCCGGCGGTCCGTCACAACACGGCGCAACCGTCGCACGACGGTTGCGACGTGTGGCAAAGCGTTGCAATGCGTCGCTAATGTTAATCTATGGGGCAAAAACGCATCCTGCAAACAACTTTGCAGGATGCGTTTTTTGCCATAAACGACGCATTGCGACGTCTGGCAAAAAACGCCAGTGTGAAAGTAGCCTTAGCCGCTTTGGGCAGGATGTGACCCTGTACCTCTGTAGAGAAGGAAGAGACCGAAGACCCCAAATAAGTGGCTTTAAAGGGAACCTGTCACCTGATTCAAGCTGTCCAAAAAGAGGGCGGCAAGAATCTCAGCTTGGCTATAGGAGCTCAGCCAGGTATATTTTCATCCAAAACACTCCAGCATTTCAGAGAACTTACTGTATAGTTTAAAGCCTACAAGAATAACCCCATATAGAATATATATATTAAATCAATAAATCTTTATTTGAAGAAATTACGGTACATAACCAAAAAGACTAGATATAAAAACAATTAAAGGAAGATATCCTGCAGAATATAAAGGCTGGAGTACAACAAGATGCACGCATTTCACAAGCATGCTCAACAATTAATAACATAATTATATTGATCCATATGGAGAAGAAATAGGTATATATACAGTCAAATACTTTCTACAGATGAGATTAAATAATACACTGTCTCCACCAAGTGGTGTCAGAAGGTATTACCCCTCAATACAAGAGAGAAAATACATATAAATATATAGGAAAATTATGGTTGTATCCGCATATCATGGAAAGTTCCAGGCCTTACATAAAAAAGACGTTATAAAGTGCAAATGCATATCATATATATTTTCTCCCTTGTATTGAGGGGTAATACCTTCTGACACCACTTGGTGGAGACAGTGTACCATTTAATCTCATCTGTAGAAAGTAGTTGACAATGTACGGTATACAGTATATACATATTTCTTCTCCATATCGATCAATATAATTATATTATTAATTGATGAGCATTCTTGTGAAATGCATGTATCTTGTTGTACACCAGCCTTTATATTCTGCAGTTTATCTCCTTTAAAATGTTTTTATGTCTAGTCTTTTTTGCTATGTAATTTCTTCAAATAAAGATTTATCGAATTATTATATATTACTTATGGGAGATTATGTAAATACATATATATTTAACTCCCATTCAATTATTTGACCTTCTCAGGCTTATAGTTTAACGATGTGACCGGAGACCATAGTCGGACATGAGAATAATCCGGCTCTGCTTCTGGCTGCCTCTTCCCAGGACTGTTCTAGATGAATGACGGGTCTCTCGCTATGGTAGAAACCTGTCAATCGCGTGCATCGGCACCGGCAAGAGCCGTCTGGGCTCTTCAAAGTATATTTTCTCTGAAAAGTCGGAGCATTTCAAATGAAAATATACAGTACCTGGCTGGAATCTTGCATCTAGGCTCTAATTGACGCTTCCCGGGATTTAGCGCAGCAAGAATCAGGTAACAGGTTTCCTTTAAATCCTCCCCCCCAAAAAACTATATGAACCTGCCATATGGGAGAGGACTGCTACTATATTTGCTGCCCAGTGAGGACCACTTATCTTGATAACCTTATAATAGTACAGCTAGGATAACATGTCAAAACGTAACTGCAATGCGATGGTCACATATGACCAGGCTCGGACTGGCCGGCAGGAGAAGAGGAGGATCCTCCGGTGGGCCCCCATGCAGGGAGGAGCTATCCACTGCACCTATGTGAGAAGTAGTTGGCACCATACATGTTTCACCATGTACAGACAAGGGCATCATCTCAACATTCATTTAGCAAACTACCTCGTTTATTATTACATAGAATTAGAGACAAATTTGTGAGTGAGGGTAAAGGGATATCTGCACATAGCTGAACAGTGGGCCACCAGACTCAGTGTTACTGGTGGGCCCTTAGCATCCCAGTCCGGCCTGCATATGACATGGCAATCAGCGACATTGATTGTTAACATCTGAACTGTTACCATTAATTACCAAACTGCGATCAGCAGTCAGCTCTGTATCAGTGGCATCTCAGGACGCCCCTCGTGTGTGGCCGAAACACGTGAAGCTAGCCTTGTAGGTACAAGCAAGATCATAACGTCCAACTTTTCTATGAATTGACCTAAATAATCTGAATGCGTTTAAACTACAGAGATTTCAGGGATGTAATGAGCTGTTAATAACTGCTGACAGTGTGCAGAGACTACATGGCGACAGGTGTCATGCAACAATAAGGTGTCGCATTGCAACATCGCATCTAATGATCTCCTATGATCTCGCGCTGCGACCTGTGACCTACCGTGACTGCGACACAAAGACGCAAATGTTTCCAAATGCGTTCATCGCCTGGTCAATGGTTGCAAGTTTCTTGTCATAGACTTCAACGCAACTCAAATGCACCGGCCACTTTACAAAGCGATTTATCTGTGTTTTTCTTTACAGCAAAATCACAGCTTTAAAATAGTTGCCTGATAGCACGTCACAGACAAGTTTCACAGGTATCTTCAGTTACGCAACTTATCTGAGAATCGCTGCCATACAACACTTATGATCCCCGTGTAGACCCAGCCTGACTGTTAGGAAATAGGGAGACGGGGCGACTCATCAAAGTCTGGACACAGAACAGTTGGCATGGCTGATGCCCGGTCTATACACATTGAAGAAGCGTTAACGAGCAGCCACACTTTCATTCTTTTGACATAATTTTGTCCACGATGGAAAGTTATGAAACTTCCCAAATCACTTTATTAGGGAATTTGCCTTCATTCCTGTAAAAAAAGGACATGTAAAAGGTTTCTAAACCCTTCATATTCCCCCGATTATTTACCACCATAGATCTCAGAATGGACTTATTGGGAGTACAGATGATGGCAGTGATCGGTGTCCTTTCTTGTCTTCTAATTACCAAAACAATCTCCTGCAGCAGCTTCTCCCCAGAGTTAGTGAACTTAGCCAGCGCTCCTGTCACATCGGTTTACCCCACAATAGTATCGCCTTACACCCCAGTATAATAAATAATGTCTGCCACATGTGTCACTAAACAGACCCTCAGTGACTGCCCCCGCTATACTGTATTGGAAGCTCCTGTATGCACCGCTTGGGGGAGGGATATAATGAGGACAGGGTGCTTGTGGAAGGAAACCCAATGCTTCCATCGCAGCGTCCTGTAGAGGGGGCAGCGAGGGTCCGTCCCGCCTGCTGCTGGAGATTGCACCCATAAGAAAAAGATCACTCAGAGGAGGAGACAGGTGCTGACTAGTGATGAGCGAGTGTACTCGTTGCTCGGGTTTTCTGGAGCACGCTCGTGTGGTCCCCGAGTATTTATGACTGCTCCGAGATTCAGTTTTCATCGCCTCAGCAGCATGATTTACAGCTACTAGCCAGCTTGATTACATGTGGGGATTCCCTAGCAACCAGGCAACCCCCACATGTACTCAGCCTGGCTAGTAGCTGTAAATCATTCAGCTGCCGCAATGAAAACTAAATCTCCGAGCAGTCATAAATGCTCGGGGACCACACGAGCGTGCTCTGGAAAACCCGAGCAACGAGTATTTTCGCTCATCACTAGTGCTGACTGATCACTGCCATCATCGGTACTCCAAATGAGAACAATGTGATATCGATGTAGCCGATGGCAGGCACATGGGCTGGGAAAAAGCAAGGATTTGAAAGCCACCAACAACCATCTTTTAGAGGAATGAGGAAAAAAAAAAATCAAACACATATACGCTAAAAAACAAATATTTATTAGATGCTATTAAAAAAACTAAAAAATCCTGTGCGGTACAAAAATGTCTTTATTGAATAATATATCTGGGTGACTTATAGCTGATATAGACATATAATCAACGGTGTAGACTCATTTTGGATAGATCTACACCGATGATTATCTGTCTATCATCCTGACTACTCTATATAGAATCTTTTTTTTTTTTTTTTACTGTACTGGATTTTTGGTGTTCTCAATACAATCTAATAAATATTTATTTGAAGGGTATATATTTATTCACCTTGCCTAATACTCCCCTACTGATAGTTCAAAAAGAATGAAGCCAAATCCTCTAATAAAATGATTTGCAAACATTCACAACTTTTCATGCTAGAAAAAAAAAATATTAAAAAAATGAAATTTGATTTATTCTTTAACTTTGGCATAGGCATCATTCACATGTATGACACTTAGTGTGACTGTGCCGCAGGTCACCTGTGAGGGAGTTGATGCCTTGTCCCGCTGCCACATCCTCAGGTTCCTCCGCTGGGTCGAGCAGGGAAGATCTGATGTACGTTGCCAGGCTTTCCAGAGGCGTCCCGCCCGCTGCCAGCAGAGGACTGTACTGGTTGTCCACTGGGGAGCTCCCGCTACTTTTTATGTCCTCAAATCGTTTGGCACACTGTGAAGACAAATACAGCCGTCACTCCCACTATATGTTATCTATTGTGATCCTGGGATGCAGAAAATTAGACTTAGATATTGGGGTAATCCTGTCCCTGATAACGGCATCGACGAGGGGTAATACTCATATAACATCTTATAATGGGTGGGAGCGTAATGCAGCATTGTGAGCTCAGGACAGCTGCACTGACTCACATGCAAAATGAGAATTTAAGGAGGATGACGGCCACCTGCGGGGCCGGAGATGTCACGCTCTACTGACTCATAAGCAGGGACAGCTGGAGACATGTAAGCTTCAGAATATTAATAATTCATGCTTTCTATGACTTGCTGAAATCAAATTATTGATAAGAAATGTTAAAGTGAACTTGTCAGGTCCAGATTCGCTATATAAGTAAAAGAGCGTGCTAGAGGTGATAATTATCATCCATAGCATGCGTCAGTCACGGACAGCAGTGATCAGTAACAGGAGAAAACAATGTTATACGTAACTACGCTGTGCCCGGATGCTTTCTAGCCATCAGGACGGGGCACAGTATGGAGCCAATCATGCCAATATTCAGCTGATTGACGTCGCACTTGGCCCGTGAATGTGCCACCAGACACGTTTTAGGCTTTCTTTACAATTCCAGTTTTTTATCCCTTTGTTAACAAATCCAGAATTAAAGAAAAAAAAAAAAAAACACCACCCTCTACAATAGTTAGGCTGTGTGCACACGTTGTGGATTTCCTGCGGATCCGCAGTGTTTTTTCCGAGGAGAAGCGCTGCAGAACCGCATATGATTTACAGTACAATGTAAATCAATGGGAAAATAAGAATGTTGTGCTAATGGTGCGGAAAATTCCACACGGAATCCGCAGTGGATTAAAAGCAGGAGCGCGTCACTTCTTTGTGCGTTTCTGCACCCATTCCATTATAGGAAAATGCAGGGGTAAAAACGCATGAAATCCACACAAAAAAAGTGCAGATTTTGACTTGCGTTTTCTGCCAAGAGATGCAGAATCCGCACGGAAAATTCCACAGGCAAATCCGCGACGTGCGCACATAGCCTTAGAAATGGATGCAAAATGCAACCAAAGTTTCTGTTTGTAAATGGATCCATCTTTAAAAAAAAAAAAGAAAAGAAAAAAGTACAGAAAATAGGAATTTTTGTGTGTACTCACCGTAAAATCCTTTTCTCCGAGCCACTCATTGGGGGACACAGGACCATGGGTTATGCTGCTGTCACTAGGAGGCTGACACTAAGCTGAGACAAAAAAAGGTTAGCTCCTCCCCTGCAGTATACACCCTCATGCTGGCTTCCAGAGACCCAGTTCAGTGCAAAAGCAGTAGGATAATAACAACAATATATCAAGTAACATTAGAATATAACATGTCAAACAAACAGTCAAAGACCAAAAAAGGTAACGAGCCGTAAGGCTACCAGGGTGGGTGCTGTGTCCCCCAATGAGTGGCTCGGAGAAAAGGATTTTACGGTGAGTACACACAAAAATCCCTATTTCTCCTTTGCCTCATTGGGGGACACAGGACCATGGGACGTCCCAAAGCAGTCCCTGGGAGGGAAACAATACAACCAAATAACTCCGTGTACCATCTGACTACAAATGCGCCACGGCCGCTTGCAGGATACGCCTGCCAAGGGCCGCGTCCGCAGAGGAGTGAATGTGGACATTGTAATGCTTTGTGAAAGTATGCAGGCTGGACCACGTTGCGGCCTTGCAAACCTGCTCCGCTGTTGCCTGGTGCCGGATGGCCCAGGAAGCACCCATCGACCGAGTGGAGTGAGCTCTAATCCCCGCCGGGATAGGACTGCCCCTGACCCGATAGGATTCCTGGATAGCGGATCGGATCCATCTGGCTATCGTGGATTTAGACGCAGCCAAACCCTTTCTGTGACCCTCCGGGAGCACGAAAAGGGCGTCCGATTTTCTGAAATGAGCCGTTCTGGAAATGTACCTCTTGAGGGCCCGTACCATGTCCAGAGTATGGAGAGCCTTCTCGACCCTATGTTTGGGCTGCGGGCAAAAGGAGGGAAGAATGATGTCCTCGTTAAGATAAAAAGATGAGACCACCTTCGGAAGAAACGCCGGGGAAGGGCGTAGGACTACCTTGTCCTGATGAAAGGCAAGGAAAGGTGCTCGGCAGGATAAAGCGGCGAGCTCTGAAACCCTTCTGATGGACGTCACCGCTACCAGGAAGGCAACCTTCCATGAGAGGACAGAGAGCGGAACGTCTTGAAGGGGTTCGAACGGAGGTTCCTGAAGAACCCCCAGGACCAAGTTGAGATCCCAGGTCTCTAACGGCATCCTGTAGGGGGGAACCACATGGGAGACTCCCTGAATGAAGGTCTTGACCTGAAGGTTGGCGGCGATCCTACGCTGGAACAGCACGGATAACGCTGAGATCTGACCCTTGAGGGAACTCAGGGCCAAGCCGGAGTCCAGACCAGATTGAAGGAAATTCAAGATGCAAGGGATAGAGAAAGCGAGCGGAGGGTGCCCTCGGAGCCTGCACCATGAGAAGAATGTTTTCCAGACGCGGTGGTAAATGGAGGCGGAAGACGCCTTGCGAGCACTTAACATGGTGGGAATGACCTGCTGAGAGAAACCGGCACGAGTTAGAATCCAGGTTTCAACAGCCACGCCGTTAAACGTAGGGCCCCTGAGCTCTGGTGGTAGATCGGACCTTGGTGAAGCAGGTCTGGGCGGTCTGGTAACCGCCAGGGAACGTCGGCTACAAGCTGAACGAGTTCTGTGTACCAAGCGCGGCGAGGCCAGTCTGGGGCGACCAGAATGACCGGAACTCCCTCCGTCTTGATCTTTCGGATCACCTTCGGCAGTAAGGGAAGGGGAGGAAACACGTATGGGAGCTGAAACTGATGCCACGGAGAAATCAGCGCGTCTACTCCTATGGCCTGGGGATCCCGAGAACGTGCAATGAAGTTGTGGACCTTGGCGTTCAATCTGGACGCCATCAGATCCACGTCCGGGGTCCCCCAGCGAAGACAGATCTGACGAAATACCTCTGGGTGGAGTTCCCACTCCCCCGAGGCAAGGCCCTGGCGGATCAGGAAGTCCGCCGCCCAGTTCTCGACTCCCGGAATGTGCACCGCAGAGATGGAGGAATGGTTGGTTTCGGCCCAACGAAGGATGTGAGAGACTTCCTGCATCGCCGCCCTGCTGCGGGTACCCCCCTGGTGGTTGATGTAAGTCACCGCCGTGACGTTGTCCGATTGGACTCGTATTGGGTGACCCGCGAGCAGGGCGTGAAAGCGACTCAGGGCAAGTCTGATAGCACGAATCTCCAGGATGTTGATGGGGAGTCTGGATTCCCGAACTGTCCAACGGCCCTGGGCAGAGTGGTGAAGAAACACCGCCCCCCAGCCGAGAAGACTGGCGTCGGTGGTTACCACTAACCAGCGGATCGGGAGGAATGACTTCCCCTGGAGAAGAGATGGACCCAGGGTCCACCATACGAGAGATTGTCTGACCCGCGGGGACAGGGGGCAAGGACGGTCAAGAGATGGGAGACTCCTGTCCCAGTTGTCCAGCAAAGCCTGTTGCAAGGGACGGAGATGGAGTTGAGCAAAAGGAACCACTTTGATTGCTGCAACCATCTTTCCCAGGATCTTCATGGCGAACCAAATGGTTCGCGGACGAGGATGGCAGAGAGTTCGGGCTCCCTGCTGAAGCGCTTGGGCCTTGGACCGAGGAAGCAAGACCAGCCCCCTTGAAGTGTCCAGGATCATTCCCAGAAAGGAGATCCGACGGGCAGGAACGGGAGAGGACTTGTCCAAGTTGATCAACCAGCCCAGGCGAGAAAGAGAATCCAGGGAAATGTGGACGCTTGACTCGCAGGCCTGAAAAGACGGGCCCTTTATGAGGAGATCGTCTAAGTAAGGTAACACGACGACTCCTCGAGAATGAAGGATGGCCATGACAGCCGCCATGACCTTGGTGAATACCCTGGGCGCCGTGGCAAGACCGAAGGGTAAGGCCGTGAACTGGAAGTGGTACTCCAGAACGGCAAAGCGGAGGAACCTCTGATGAGGCGGGAATATCGGAATGTGAAGATAGGCATCCTTGATGTCTATCGATGCCAAGAATTCCCCTCTTTCCATCGAAGAGATGACCGACCTGAGCGATTCCATCCTGAAGTGCCGTACTCTTACGCACTTGTTCAGGAGCTTCAGATCCAAAATGGGGCGCACTTTTCCGTCCTTCTTTGGCACGACGAAGAGGTTTGAGTAGAAACCTTTGAACCTCTCGTGTTTCGGGACCGGAACAATGACCCCGCTCTGGCGGAGGGAGTGAATGGCGCAAAGGAGGGCGCGAGACTGAGCTCCCGAACTGGGGAGACAAGAGGGGAAAAACCGAGTTGGAGGAGGAGCGGAGAACTCTATTTTGTAGCCAGACGATACCAGATCCCTGACCCATTCGTCGTGAACGACGGAGAGCCAGGCTTGCTGAAAAAGGAGTAGACGTCCGCCTACTCTGGTGGTATCGACTGGCGCCGTTCCCGAGTCATTGAGACGGGAATCTGGGGGGTCTGGAACCTCTGGTTCTGGGCTGCCTCGGTTTTCCGCGCCAGGAAGGATTCGGCCTGAAGGAGGGACGAGCGTCTCTGTCTGTGCAAGCGGATCGGTCCGATCTGGAAAGACCGGTAGGATTGGACCAGGCTGGGCTGGTACGAAAGGGCTGAAAGCGAAAGTAAGGCTGGCGCTGGAAAGCCGCCTTGGGCCTCTGTTGGGGAAGGAACTTGCTCTTTCCCCCTGTGGCGTCGAAAATAAGCTGGTCAAGCTTTTCACCGAAAAGGCGCCCGCTTTGAAAAGGGAGAGAGATCAGAGATTTTTTAGAGGAGGAATCTGCGCGCCACTCTCTGAGCCAAACAGCCCTTCTGATAGCGATGGCGTTAGAAGCCGCCGATGCTGCGCAATTCGCCGCATCGAGGGATGCGTACATCACATAATCACTAGCCATGGCTATCTGTTTAGCCAGGTCCGCCATCTCAGACGGGAGGTCCTGTTCGTGAATGGATTTCGCTAGAGCATCCGCCCAGGAAACCATTGCCTTGGCCACCCAAGCCGCGGCGAAGGAGGGGAATAGGGAAGAGCCTGAGGCTTCGTACACTGAGCAAGCTAGAGAGTCTAGCTGGCGTTCAGTGGGACTCTTAATTGAAGCGCCGTCCGGGATTGAAAGAAGCGTTTTAGAAGCCAGGCGCGAGACCGGAGGATCTACTATAGGAGGATCCGTCCAGTCTTTCACGAGATCTGCTGAGAAGGGATACTTCGATACCAGGTCCTTCTTACCCGTGAAACGCTTATCTGGACGCTCCCTGTGTCGCCTGACTATATCCAGAAAAGCTGGGTGAGAGGCAAAAGTTTTGTGGGAACGCTTGGTTCTGGTAAAAGAGACCGCGTGTTCCGGAGCGGAATTAGAGTCATCATCCACCTTAAGTGCGTGATTGACTGCTACAATGAGGGAGTCAACCGTAGCTCTGAACTCCGGAGCCTCCGGGTCCAATGATACCTCGGACTCATGTTCAGAGTCGTGAACGCTGCGAGCCCCCAAAGAGGGTGAGCGAGAGGTGGAGCTGCCAGTGTCTGAGTGGCGAGGTGAGCGCTCAGGAGAGGTAGTGCGAATCCGTTTTCTGGATGACCGTGCCTCTTTATGGAGAGAGCGGCCCCTGCTGACCGATGATTCCCCTGCTATGGAGGGATCTCTCAACACCTGTAACGGATTGCCCCGTTCCCCGGGAGGATTTTGAATGGATTTGATGGCGTTGGCTAAAAAATCCACGGACTGCGAAAGTGAAGCGACCCACGGGGTGGACTAGGTACACCAGGGTCGGTGGCGGTGGAGGGCTCCTGGGCACATGGAGCATCGCAGGCAGAGCAGAGGGGAGAACTTTGAGGCCTAGGAAGTGGGGCCTGGCAGGTGGTACACGCAGAAAAAAAGGTCGTATGCACCTTAGAGGATTTTTTAGACCTTGACTGGGACATGGTTCTAATGCAAAAAAATAGACCACAGAGTCTATAATCTATGGAAGCAGAGGGCGACGCTGCAGAGGAGAGGCTGACGAGGTCTCCTTACCCAGGTCCTGTGTCCCGCTGTCCTGAGAAGACGAACTGTGTTGTCTGAGTGGGGAAATTGGCTGCACGTGGGCGCTGTGACACCTAGGAGCTGCGGCAGAGCTGGAGCTGCGGCGTGCAGTGAGGGACCAAGATGGCCGCCGAGATCAGGAGAGAGATCTCGGAGGCTGCGAGAAGCGCCAGGACCGGGGGGCGGCGCCGCCGATGACGCGCAGGGGTGGGCGGAGTCTATCGGCAGCGTCCAGCGGCTAGGCCGAAGTCGGGGACTAAATTTGCGGCTTCGGTCCGGCGCGGCCGCAAAATGCCGAAAAATAGAGGGAATCTGCGGCTTCAGCCAACCGATGTGCCGCTACTTAGGAGGAGCCCTCCGGACCGCAAAACCGGGGACCCCCCACATCCCCCACGAGACACTTACCCCGAGGAGGTGAGAGGTGCCTTGGAATGGCAGGGACGGTGCAGAGGTTGGGAAGCCTCCATCCACCAGCCCCAGACCGGGGGGTGGAGAGGAACCGTCCACCACCTGAATCACGCATAGGCATTGGTGATGCAGTGGGGGCTGCACGGACGCCACGGAAATAGAGCCTCTGTACAGCCGAGGGTAAAACCTGGTGGACAGGGCAGATGTCCGGCAATAAAAAGCCTGGCTGCAGAGGAGGATACTGGAGGTAAAACACCAGTGCTCGTCTGTATAAAGTGGGGAGATCGGCGCCCTTTTAGGGAAAAGACCGTCGCCCAAAAAAAGGTCAGCTCAGGCAGTGGCTCCCATGTCGCAGGAGAGGATACGGTGAGGTGAAACTCCCGTGCTCGCCTGTTGCTGGTTCGGGGGAGATCGGACCTTGAAAGAATCCGTCGCCCCCTTCGTCCGGAATAGGAATAGGAGAGTTAAAAAGAAAAAAATCCGTGAGATTAAAAATCAGTGTGCCTAACACTAAGCTTGAACTGGGTCTCTGGAAGCCAGCGTGAGTGTGTATACTGCAGGGGAGGAGCTAACCTTTTTTTTGTCTCAGCTTAGTGTCAGCCTCCTAGTGACAGCAGCATAACCCGTGGTCCTGTGTCCCCCAATGAGGCGAAGGAGAAAGATCTGTTTAAAAACGACACTTTGGTTTCCATTTTGCATCGATTCGTGTTCCGTTTGGATCGGATCTGCTTTGACTGGAGGTGTCACTGAACAACTCTAAAGTTCTGGGGATGTGCGGTGCTAAAAACAAATGGATCCATTTACAAAGGTCCATCCATTTATTTTCCAAAGGCTTCAATAATAAAAAAAGAGACGGATCTGTCCACACAAGAATGTTGTGCAGACTAATAGCATCTGGAAAGGAGGTAAATGGAAGAGATTTTATGACACTTCCATTTCCAGAATTAACTAATGGCCATGTGAATAGAGCCTTACTATGAAACACTGCAGCGTTTCGGAGAAAAACATAGATGGAAAGCGCCACATGTGAAAGGGGCCTAAGGGATTATCTTTTTGGAGAGTGCCTAGCCGGTGTAAGGAGACGTATAGGCCATGCATTGCTCCTCTGTGAAATGAACTATGCAAATAGACAAAGAGGACTAGAACTCTAGTGCCACCTACTGGAAGTAGTAATCTTAAAAGTCAATATTGACCCGTGACAAGCCTTACCACACGACTTCTCTGCAGTACACTGATGAGGGGTAAACACCCTGAAACACGTGTCTGCAAATGGAGTATCTGGTTTGGCGTTTCAATTCTAAATCATGAGGCTTATTAACCCCTCTGTGACCTTAGACGTACTATTCCATCGAGGTGCCCTGGGCTTATCTGACCCTGGACGGGATAGTACGTCATAGCCGATCGGCCGCGCTCACGGGGGGAGCGCGGCCGATCGCGGCCAGGTGTCAGCTGCTTATCGCAGCTGACATCCGGCACTATGTGCCAGGAGCGGTCACGGACCGCCCCCGGCACATTAACCCCTGGCACACCGCGATCAAACATGATCGCGATGTGCCGGCGGTATAGGGAAGCTTCCCGCAGGGAGGGGGCTCCCTGCGGGCTTCCCTGAGCCCCCCGTAGCAACGCGATGTGATCGCGTTGCTGCGAGGGTCTCACCTCCCTCCCTCCCTGCTCTAGCCCCGGATCCAAGATGGCCGCGGATCCGGGTCCTGCAGGGAGGGAGGTGGCTTCACAGAGCCTGCTCAGAGCAGGCACTGTGAAGGCTGCAGCGCTGCATGTCAGATCAGTGATCTGACAGAGTGCTATGCAAACTGTCAGATCACTGATCTGTGATGTCCCCCCCTGGGACAATGTAAAAAAGTTAAAAAAAATTTTTCAAAATGTGTAAAAAAAAAATTAAAAAAAATATTCCAAAATAATTAAAAAAAAATAAAAAATATATTATTCCCATAAATACATTTCTTCATCTAAATAATAAAAAAAACCCAATAAAAGTACATATATTTAGTATCGCCGCGTCCGTAACGACCCGACCTATAAAACTGTCCCACTAGTTAACCCCTTCAGTAAACACCGTAAGAAAAAAAAAAAAAAACGAGGCAAAAAACAACGCTTTATCATACCGCCGAACAAAAAGTGGAATAACACGCGATCAAAAGGACAGATATAAATAACCATGGTACCACTGAAAGCGTCAAATTGTCCCGCAAAAAACGAGCCGCCATACAGCATCATCAGCAAAAAAATAAAAAAGTTATAGTCCTGAGAATAAAGCGATGCAAAAATAATTATTTTTTCTGTAAAATAGTTATTATCGTATAAAAGCGCCAAACCATAAAAAAAATGATATAAATGAGGTATCGCTGTAATCGTACTGACCCGAAGAATAAAACTGATTTATCAATTTTACCAAACACGGAACGGTATAAACGCCTCCCCCAATAGAAATTCATGAATAGCTGGTTTTTGGTCATTCTTCCTCACAAAAATCGGAATAAAAAGCGATCAAAAAATGTCACATGCCCAAAAATGTTTTCAATAAAAACGTCAACTCGTCCCGCAAAAAACAAGACCTCACATGACTCTGTGGACCAAAATATGGAAAAATTATAGCTCTCAAAATGTGGTATTGCAAAAAATATTTTTTGCAATAAAAAGGGTCTTTCAGTGTGTGACGGCTGCCAATCATAAAAATCCGCTAAAAAACTCGCTATAAAAGTAAATCAAACCCCCCTTCATCACCCCCTTAGTTAGGGAAAAATAAAAAAAAATGTATTTATTTCCATTTTCCCATTAGGGCTAGGGTTAGGGCTAGGGTTAGGGCTAGGGTTAGGGTTAGGGCTAGGGTTAGGGTTAGGGCTAGGGTTAGGGCTAGGGTTAGGGCTAGGGTTAGGGCTAGGATTAGGGCTAGGATTAGGGCTAGGGTTAGGGCTAGGGTTAGGGCTAGGGTTAGGGCTAGGGTTAGGATTAGGGTTGGGGCTACAGTTAGGGTTGGGGCTAAAGTTAGGGTTAGGGTTTAGATTACATTTACAGTTGGGAATAGGGTTGGGATTAGGGTTAGGGGTGTGTCAGGGTTAGAGGTGTGGTTAGGGTTACCGTTGGAATTAGGGTTAGGGGTGTGTTTAGATTAGGGTTTCAGTTATAATTGGGGGGTTTCCACTGTTTCGGCACATCAGGGGCTCTCCAAACACGACATGGCGTCCGATCTCAATTCCAGCCAATTCTGCGTTGAAAAAGTAAAACAGTGCTCCTTCCCTTCCGAGCTCTCCTGTGTGCCCAAACAGGGGTTTACCCCAACATATGGGGTATCAGCGTACTCAGGACAAATAGGACAACAACTTTTGTGGACCAATTTCTCCTGTTACCCTTGGGAAAATACAAAACTGGGGGCTAAAAAATAATTTTTGTGGGAAAACAAAAAGATTTTTTATTTGCACGGCTCTGCGTTATAAACTGTAGTGAAATACTTGGGGGTTCAAAGCTCTCACAACACATCAAGATGAGTTCCTTAGGGGGTCTACTTTCCAAAATGGTGTCACTTGTGGGGGGTTTCTACTGTTTAGGTACATTAGCGGCTCTGCAAACGCAATGTGACGCCTGCAGACCATTCCATCTAAGTCTGCATTCCAAATGGCGCTCCTTCCCTTCCGAGCCCTCCCATGCGCCCAAACGGTGGTTCCCCCCCACATATGGGGTATCAGCGTACTCAGGACAAATTGGACAACAACTTTTGAGGTCCAATTTCTTCTCTTACCCTTGGAAAAATAAAAAATTGGGGGCAAAAATATAATTTTTGTGAAAAAATATGATTTTTTATTTTTACGGTTCTGCATTATAAACTTCTGTGAAGCACTTGGTGGGTCAAAGTGCTCACCACACCTCTAGATAAGTTCCTTAGGGGGTCTACTTTCCAAAATGGTGTCACTTGTGGGGGGTTTCAATGTTTAGGCACATCAGTGGCTCTCCAAACGCAACATGGCGTCCCATCTCAATTTCTGTCAATTTTGCATTGAAAAGTCAAACGGCGCTCCTTCCCTTCCGAGCTCTCCCATGCGCCCAAACAGTGGTTTACTGCCCCATATTGGGTATCAGCGTACTCAGGACAAATTGGACAACAACTTTTGAGGTCCAATTTCTTCTCTTACCCTTGGAAAAATAAAAAATTGGGGGCAAAAATATAATTTTTGTGAAAAAATATGATTTTTTATTTTTACGGTTCTGCATTATAAACTTCTGTGAAGCACTTGGTGGGTCAAAGTGCTCACCACACATCCAGATAAGTTCCTTAGGGGGTCTACTTTCCAAAATGGTGTCACTTGTGGGGGGTTTTAATGTTTAGGCACATCAGGGGCTCTCCAAACGCAACATGGCGTCCCATCTCAATTCCTGTCAATTTTGCATTGAAAAGTCAAACGGCGCTCCTTCCCTTCCGAGCTCTCCCATGCGCCCAAACAGTGGTTTACTGCCACATTTGGGGTATCAGGGTACTCAAGACAAATTGGACAACAACTTTTGGGGTCCATTTTCTCCTGTTACCCTTGGTAAAATAAAACAAATTGGAGCTGAAGTAAATTTTTTGTGTAAAAAAGTTAAATGTTCATTTTTATTTAAACATTCCAAAAATTCCTATTAAACACCTGAAGGGTTAATAAACTTCTTGAATGTGGTTTTGAGCACCTTGAGGGGTGCAGTTTTTAGAATGGTGTCACACTTGGGCATTTTCTATCATATAGACCCCTCAAAATGACTTCAAATGAGACGTGGTCCCTAAAAAAAAATGGTGTTGTAAAAATGAGAAATTGCTGGTCAACTTTTAACCCTTATAACTCCCTAACAAAAAAAAAATTTGGTTCCAAAATTATGCTGATGTAAAGGAGACATGTGGGCAATGTTACTTATTAAGTATTTTGTGTGACATATCTCTGTGATTTAATTGCATAAAAATTCAAAGTTTGAAAATTGCGAAATTTTCAAAATTTTCGCCAAATTTCCGTTTTTTTCACAAATAAACGCAGGTACTATCAAATAAATTTTACCACTATCATGAAGTACAATATGTCACGAGAAAACAATGTCAGAATCACCAGGATCCGTTGAAGCGTTTCGGAGTTATAACCTCATAAAGGGACAGTGGTCAGAATTGTAAAAATTGGCCTGGTCATTGACGTGCAAACCACCCTTGGGGGTAAAGGGGTTAAAGAGTTAATATTGACTTTTAGGATTGCTAAGCCCAACAGGTGGCACCAGAGTGCTAGTTGTCTTCTTCTATGAAGAGGATATGTGCATAACAAGTTTTCGCCAAACCTCTAATAGTCCTTTCTCCTAGCTTTCCTGTGGCTTCTAGTAGAATGCATCACACTGCAATGTATGAAGTGCCCCAAGTATGGCAGTATGACAAGGAATTGCTAGAAACATTTGGTCAAAATGATTATTTTAATGCAAAACCATAGGGTTTAAAACCAGTAATCAGAGTGTGAACTCCCCATAAAGTTATATGCAAATTGCCTCCTCAGAAAGGAAGAGGACTTGAACTCTATAGCGCCACCTGTTGGAAGTAGCGATCCTACAAGTCACAATCAACCACTTAACTAGTCTTCCAACAGGTGGCGCTATAGAGTTCAAGTCCTCTTTCTCTATGAAGAGGCAATTTGCATATAAAATTTCCCAGAGGAGCATTGCACGGCGAATAAGCCTCCTTACATTGACAAGCCGGAGCTGGTATGTCACTCTCCACAAGGAGAAACCTTACCCCTTAGACCCCATAAAGTTATACAGCAATTGCAGGAGACACAAGTAGGTTTTAGATATTTAGAGCTTATACGTCAACATGCCTTTAAGTTTGTGATCAAATTAGATTGGCTGTTTTATGTAAACCTAAGCCTATCAGAGGGGGCAGAGCTGCAGGAGGAGGGAGAAAACACCAATCTGAACCAATGACGGGACACGAGGCTCAGACCACCACAGACGGCGTGTGGACATGCAGCCAAGCTGTAGTCACTGATCACAGCTATGGCCGAACTAAGCTAAACAGCATCCAAGCAGCGAGAGAGAGAATAGCAAGTATCGCTTAAAGATACTGGCGGATAGACAATGTTCTTCAGTTTGTGGCTCCTTAATTCATCGCTTTAACTGCACAAAATTATACGATAACTTCTAAAATTGAAAATACAGTCTGCAACTTAGGAGAAAGTTTGAAATATTGCAGCCATGTAGTTCTTAATACTGCTAATGTGAGCTGGAGGAGCAGAAGGAATAAAGAAGATAGATAGATAGATAGATAGATAGATAGATAGATAGATAGATAGATAGATAGATAGATAGATAGATAGATAGATAGATAGATAGATAGATAGATAGATATTAGATAGATATGAGGAGATAGATAGATAGATAGATAGATAGATAGATAGATAGATAGATAGATAGATAGATAGATAGATATGAGATAGATAGATAGATAGATAGATAGATAGATAGATAGATAGATAGATAGATAGATAGATAGATATTAGATAGATAGATAGATATTAGATAGATATGAGATAGAGAGATAGATAGATAGATAGATAGATAGATAGATAGATAGATAGATAGATAGATAGATAGATAGATAGATAGATAATAGATATGAGATAGATAGATATGAGATAGATAGATAGATAGATAGATAGATAGATAGATAGATAGATAGATAGATAGATAGATAGATAGATAGATAGATAGATAATAGATATGAGATAGATAGATATGAGATAGATAGATAGATAGATAGATAGATAGATAGATAGATAGATAGATAGATATGAGATAGATAGATAGATATGAGATAGATAGATGATAGATAGATAGATAGATAGATAGATAATAGATAGATATGAGATAGATAAATAGATAGATATGAGATAGTTAGATAGATAAATAGATAGATACGAGATAGATAAATAGATAGATATGAGATAGTTAAATAGATAGATAGATAAATAGATGGATATGAGATAGATAGATTATAAATAGATATGAGATAGATAGATAGATAGATAGATAGATAGATAGATAGATAGATAGATAGATAGATAGATAGATAGATATGAGATAGATAGATAGATATGAGATAGATAGATAGATAGATAGATAGATAGATAGATAGATAGATAGATAGATAGATAGATAGATAGATAGATATTAGATAGATGGATATGAGATAGATAGATTATAAATAGATATGAGATAGATAGATAGATGATAGATAGATAGATAGATAGATAGATAGATAGATAGATAGATAGATATGAGATAGATAGATAGATATAAGATAGATAGATATGAGATAGATAGATAGATAGATAGATAGATAGATAGATAGATAGATAGATAGATAGAAAGAAAAGAAATAAATCTAAAATAACTTGAATGTCTTACCCAAATTGCATAGATAGCTAGAAAGTGAAGCATCCTGCGATTACAGCAGCCTCTGCGCTGAGTCAAGTAGGTTTGTGTCCGCAGTGCGAGAGGGGTGAGAAGTGTATGCACCGTACAATGGGGAGGAGTTGGTACTATAATGTGAAATTGCTGCCAAAATGGCCAAGCTGCAGCTCCACAGAATCTGACACATGGCACAGTATAGAATATATAGAGGGTGAGGTTGGCAACCCAAACAGTGATTTTTCACAGGAGCTACATTTGAATAACCTGAATTTCAATGCTTAAAGGGAACCTGTCACCTGAATTTAGCAGGACCGGTTTTCGGTCATATGGGTGGAGTTTTCGGGTGTTTGATTCACCCTTTCCTTACCTGCTGGCTGCATGCTGGCCGTAATATTGGATTGAAGTCAATCTTGCCTTGTGCAGGCGTGTACTATGGAGGACACAGAATGAACTTCAATCCAATATTGCGGCCAGCATGCAGCCAGCAGGTAAGGAAAGGGTGAATCAAACACCCGAAAACTCCACCCATATGACCGAAAACCGGTCCTGCTAAATTCAGGTGACAGGTTCCCTTTAATGACCTGACTGCTCCAATGCACCATTTCAAACTTCTCCCAATAAGATGAATACAAGATCGACAAGAAAATTACCTCTTTTGAGGAATATCCCGGAACAAGTCTTGCAACGCTGTCCCAATTAATTGGCTGAGGGACCCCCACCAGTGAATAAAGAATCATGTCCAAGACCATCTGGTTATTGTCATAGGGAAAGTTATTGTTCTCGGAATATCCCCGACTCATCGTGCCTTGATGTCGGTCGAAAAAAAAACAAAAAAACGAAAACAACAACAAACATTACATCAAATATAATAAAAGTTTCTAGAACTGTAAATATGTAAGTTTTTGATGATGTTGCATACCTAGTTAAATAATGAAATCTTTTTAAAGAATATTGCAAAAAAAAAAAATTAAAATATCAATATATGTCACCATAGTTTGGTTACCTGCGTGGGGAAGAAGGTGCGGTGCTGACAGGAGAAGGAGAGCACAAAGTCCCCAGGGTGAGCCGGGGGAAGGCTATGAAGGTTGGCGCTGCAGAGGAGAGGATGCTGGCGCTGGCAGGCTGGTACCACTAGCTGCTTCATCCGATCATATGACCCCGTCTCCACAAGCCTGGGATGTGGGAAAGGGCAGAAACGGTTTAGTTCCAATTAGTGTCCATATCTAATGTAGTGAGAGGATGGCAGCCCCTGGAGCTCCCAAATAACGCCCATGCCGCCAGGCTGGCATAACCCTTTTGCTGCCAAGACAGCTGCAATGCAGAAAAGGCAAAGACAGAACAAAGAAAGTCGGCACGTTAATTAAAAAAAAAGCTATTTTTTTATCGCCCAGCAGTTCTCTGGGAAATGCAGAGCACTAGGAAGCACGCACATGTGCACGCGACACTTTATTACTGTGATTTATGGAATGAAACGTCTTACATGCAAATGGGATTCCCGTCACCTTGTTACGGCTCATCTGTGCGATCTGAGTAGGGAATTGGATTACCTTCCTCTCGTCATGTGCACGCTCACAGTTTTAACACTGCAGTTTCTTACAATACGGAAAATTATGTTGAAGGAAATGGACGGACTTACAAGAAAAAAATGGAATATTACTGCTTTAAAGAAATAACTTATCTATTGTAAGATCGGGACTGAAAGGGAACGGATCATCAATTCACTGAATGGTTGGTTTTATGGATATCTCCAATATTAATATAATCTATTCCACGTCTAATCCAATTGGAGTAATTTATTAAAATGGCACTTTTATTATTGAATTTTAAAAGTCCCACACTTAAAGTTTGATTAAAAACTTAAAAGAGTCTCACAGCACTAGGGTTTGCTAGTGTAGTCATTATTCAATTATTTGGTTCCCCTATATTAATATTGCTTTAAGGTGCACTAAGGAGTCTCAATTCTGAGCGGGTTCGTTCCTAAATCCGCCTGCCGCTGAGTGACGCCGTCTGCTCCTACAGCTGATATCGCTCTTATAAGCAGTTTATACTGATTGATACTGATTTACTAGTGGGCTCCTATTTTGCCAATGCCCCCGAAACTACATAGGAAAGATGCAGTGAGAATTTAGGAGATGGATTCGGTAGACTACGGGGACCTGCGTGGGAACTATTTTTCTTTAATGAATTGGTGAACGACGGATACTGTGAGGGAGTCTTTATTTCAATAAAGTATTTGTTTGTGTCTTTTTCTTTTTTGTTACCGACTCTCCATTACTAACAGGACTTGATATCAGCTGTGTTTTTGGAAAATTCACAGTTGACATCAATGCCGACTCCCATCCCGATTCCCAATGCACCAGGGCAACTGGAAAGAGACAAGGCACAGCGCCAGCATTGGCGAATCTAATGTAATGTGCCACTTCTGGGGAGACTGCGGACCTTCCCAGCCTGATAATATAAGCCCAGGGGTCTGCTTTACCTAATAGGGAGGACCTCACATTGTTTTCTTATTTATTTAATCATAAAACCTGTCCAATAAGCTCCACGGGGTGCAATTTTATAATATGTCACGGGGGGGATTTGTGCAATTATATGTCTATATGTCTGTCTCTATATGTCTGTCTGTATGTCTATATGTATGTCTGTCTCTCTGTCTATCTAAATCTGTTCACTGGTATAAAGTGATTTTGGAACCAATGATGTCTGAACGGTGTTATATTATGTTTACGGGCTGATTAAGAATATGACTTTGGTTTTGCCAGCAGGGCTGTGGAGTCGGAGTCGGGTGTCATGGAAATTGGGAAGTCGGAAGTTTGGTTTACCGACTCCACAGCTCTGGCAGGTCTGTGGAGTCAGAGTCTTGGGGTCGGAGCACATTTTGGTGGAGTCGGAGTCGGGTGTCATGGAAATTGAGAAGTCGGAGGTTTGGCTTACTGATTCCACAGCTCTGGCAGGTCTGTGGAGTCAGAGTCGTGGGGTCGGAGCCCATTTTGGTGGAGTCGGAGTCGGGTGTCATGGAAATTGAGGAGTCGGAGGTTTGGCTTACTGACTCCACAGCTCTGGCAGGTCTGTGGAGTCAGAGTCGTGGAGTCGGAGCCCATTTTGGTGGAGTCGGAGTCGGGTGTCATGGAAATTGAGGAGTCGGAGGTTTGGCTTACTGATTCCACAGCTCTGGCAGGTCTGTGGAGTCAGAGTCGTGGGGTTGGAGCCCATTTTGGTGGAGTCGGAGTCGGGTGTCATGGAAATTGAGGAGTCGGAGGTTTGGCTTACTGACTCCACAGCTCTGGCAGGTCTGTGGAGTCAGAGTCGTGGAGTCGGAGCCCATTTTGGTGGAGTCGAAGTCGGGTGTCATGGAAATTGAGAAGTCGGAGGTTTGGCTTACTGATTCCACAGCTCTGGCAGGTCTGTGGAGTCAGAGTCGTGGGGTCGGAGCCCATTTTGGTGGAGTCGGAGTCGGGTGTCATGGAAATTGAGAAGTCGGAGGTTTAGCTTACTGACTCCACAGCTCTGGCAGGTCTGTGGAGTCAGAGTCGTGGAGTCAGAGCCCATTTTGGTGGAGTCGGAGTCATGGAAATTGAGAAGTTGGAGTTTTGGTTTACCGACTCCACAGCCCTGGCAGGACTGTGGAGTCAGAGTCGTGGAGTCGGAGCCCATTTTGGTGGAGTCGGAGTCATGGAAATTGAGAAGTCGGAGGTTTGGCTTACCAACTCCACAGCCCTGTTTGCCAGATCACCAAACACATAAGAAACACATATAATCCGCATCTAAGTATGTCAATAAACTTTTGTCACAACCAAGTACCGGGAAATGTAAAAAATAAAGCAGCTTTATTTAAGACATGACACCAACAAGAGACAAAAAACGCAGCATCAAAAATGCGATAAAAATGCATGGTAAAATAACACTCACAAAAAGGCAAGTAACCTAATTTAAATAATAGGTGCAAAAATACTGCAGCGTCAAAAACTCAGCAAAAGCTCATAGTGGTAATGTAGCTGAACAGACACGGGTAGAGGAGCGATAGAGACTCAGTGCTGGACCTGTTGTGGGTGGGTAATGCACAGTTTGCTTTTCTAAAACTCACTGCAGATTGGGAGGCTGAATTTCCAAAACTGGAAAACCACTTTCAGCTTAATTTTTATTGTACTTTGGCTCAGACCAAAAGATAATTTGCGTTGCCAATTCAGACAATACTGTCACAAGCCCTGCCCCCTCCCTGAAACGAAGTGCCATCAGTGACACATAATTCTGTGCCGTGCATTGCGGGCTGAATGTTACATATGTCTGAATGAGCTCTGATACCGGATGGGACAGAACCCCTCCAACTCCAGACCGTACTGCAGGGGCGGCGCAGTCTGAGCAGTGGAAGTGGAAAAGTACAAGGTAAAGGAGGTTTGGGTAACAATACAGACTTTGTACTGCTAATCCAACACTTTTCTTAAGGTACTGTCACACTAGACGATATCGCTAGCGATCCGTGACGTTGCAGCGTCCTCGCTAGCGATATCGTCCAGTGTGACAGGCAGCAGCGATCAGGCCCCTGCTGGGAGATCGCTGGTCGGGGAAGAAAGTCCAGAACTTTATTTCGTCGCTGGACTCCCCGTAGACATCGCTGAATCGGCGTGTGTGACACCGATTCAGCGATGTCTTCACTGGTAACCAGGGTAAACATCGGGTAACTAAGTGCAGGGCCGCGCTTAGTAACCCGATGTTTACCCTGGTTACCAGCGTAAAAAAACAAACAGTACATACTTACATTCAGCTGTCTGTCCCTTGCCCTCTGGTTCCTGCACTGACTGCTGGCCGTAAAGTGAAAGCAGAGCACAGCCACAGCGGTGAGTCACCGCTGTGTGACTCACCGCTGTGCTGTGCTTTCACTTTCACTTTACGGCCAGCAGTCAGTGCAGGAACCAGACGGCAAGGGACAGACAGCTGAATGTAAGTATGTACTGTTTGTTTTTTTACGCTGGTAACCAGGGTAAACATCGGGTTACTAAGCGCGGCCCTGCGCTTACTGATACGACAACTATCAGCAGAACATATACTTTTATTTTTGTAAATGAGAGGTATGTGTTAACCAGTCATTCTTTAATGAATAACAATATGATCTCATTTACAAGAGTTCTCCACTACTGTAAAAGTTACACTTCATGAGCACTAAGAGGTGTCAGAAGAAAAATACCTGGGGCCGATGGGGAACACAACGTAGTGTAGAAGAGACGTTATACAGGGGATGAATACTGCCACACTATGACCAGACAACATATTAGCACCACATTGTGACCGAACAATAGCATATACAAAGGACAAATACCGCCACACCTTGACCAGACCAAATATTACCACCACATAGTGACTAAATAATACCACATGCAAGGGACAAATACCGCCACATCATGACCAGCCCAAATATTACCATAACATGGTGACTGAGTAATACCACATAAAAGGGACAAATACCACCATACCATGACCAGACCACATATTACCATCCCATAGTGAGTGAATAATACCACATACAAGGGACAAATACCACCATACCATGACCAGACCACATATTACCACCACATAGTGACCGAATAATACCACATACAAGGGATAAATACCACCACCCCATAACCAGATAACATTATCACCACATAGTGACCGAATCATACCTTACGCCCACAACCGCAATGATAAATGATAAATAAGCTCAAAACAGGATGAATTTACATCCATTTCTGCCCGGAAATGTTGTAGGTACCCAGGCACAGGACCTTCATTGGTCACATTGATTGAAGGGCCTTGAAAGTCAGATGTGCATTAATTCCTTTAAGAGCTTATCAGAGCCATTAATAAGCTATCTGACATCTGTATATAGTATGTATTACGCAGCATTATAACACTGCAGACATCAGTATGATATACCGTAGTATATATTACACAGTACTATATTACTGCAGACACCAATATGATACAGTATGTATTACACAGCACTATAATACTGAGACATCAGTATGATATAGTATATATTACACAGTACGATATTACTGCAGACACCAATATGATACAGTATGCATTACACAGCATTATAATACCGAGACATTAGTATGATATAGTATATATTACACAGTACTAAATTACTGCAGACATCAGTATGATACAGTATGTATTACACAGCACTATAATACTGCAGACAACAATATACACAGCGGCATAATACTGCAGACATCAGTATCATATAGCAGAGGTGTCAAACTGCATTCCTCAAGGGTTGCAAACAGGTCATGTTTTCAGGATTTCCTTGTACTGTACAGGTGATAATTTAATCACCTACACACATAATGATTCCAGCACCTTGTGCAATGCTAAGAAATCCTGAATACACACATGGTTTGCGGCCCTCGAGGAATGCAGTTTGACACCCCTGACATAGTATGTATTACATAGCACTATAATACTGCAGGCAACAATATGATATAGTATGTATTACACAGCGGAATAATACTGAAACATCAGTATGATATAGAATGCATTACACAGTGCTATAACACTGCAGACACAAATATGATATAGTATGTATTATACAGTGGCATAATACGGCAGACATCAGTATGATACAGTATGTATTACACAGCGTTATAATACTGCAGACATCAGTAAGATATTTATGTATTACACAGCATTATAACACTGCAGACATCAGTATGATACAGTATGTGTTACACAGCGGCATAATACTGCAGACATCATTATGATTCTAGTATTACACAGCGCTATAATACTGCAGACATCAGTATGATACAGTATGTATTACACAGCGTTATAATACTGCAGACATCAGTAAGATATTTATGTATTACACAGCATTATAACACTGCAGACATCAGTATGATACAGTATGTGTTACACAGCGCCATAATACTGCAGACACTATAATACTATATTACTATTATAGTACTATAATACTGCAGACAACAATATGATTATAGTATTACACAGCGCTATAAGGGTATGTGCACACGTCAGGATTTCTTGCAGAAATTTTCCTGACAAAAACCGGACATTTCTGCCAGAAATCTGCATGCGTTTTTACAGTGATTTTACGGCGATTTTGACGCGTTTTTGGTGCGTTTTTGTGCGTTTTTTCCCAAGTGCATAGAATTGCGGGAAAAACGCAGAAAATCCGCAAAAATAATGAACATGCTCATTTTTTTTACCGCGATGCGTTTTTTTCGTGGAAAAAAACGCATCCATGTGCACAAAACATGCAGAATGCATTCTAAATGATAGAATGCATAATGTATGCGTTTTTAATGAGTTTTTATAGCGTTTTTACCGCGAAAAAAACGCGAAAAAACCTGAACGTGTGCACATAGCCTCACACTGCACACACCCATATGACATAGTATGTATTACACAGCGGCATAATACTGCAGACATCAGTATGATATATTATGTATTACACAGCGCTATAACACTGCACACACCAATATGATATAATATGTATTACACAGCGCTATAATACTCCAGACATCAGTATGATATAGTATGTATTACACAGCGCTATAATACTGCAGACATCAGTATGATTCTAGTATTACACAGCATTATAACAGTTCAGACATCAGTATGATTCTATAAACAGGGTACCAGACAACCACATAATGCTTTAGATATTGCGTACAGTTACGCCATAGGGAACAAAGTTACCCCACTCCATATAAAAATAGAAGATCGGAGGAAACAGGAGTATTTAGGGTTAAAAAATAGTAAGCTTTATTACAAAAACATATCAAGTCATATAAATATATTCCAAAAAGTGATACTAAAACCGGATGATGTGCCAGATCAATAGCGCCACCTATGCCCCAATAGTACATAATACATAGTGAGAGGTAAACGGGAAAGTATGTTCCAAAAAAAAAAAAAATCTATGTTCTGAACAAGTGACAACACTCACCAAAGGATGGATGGGGGAAGTGGCACTAGATCGCATCCAAGTGTGCCCCAACGTACGTTTCGCTTTTTAGTATGTCAGCTTTATCAAGGGGATCTGTATGATTCTACTATTACACAGCGTTATAATACTGCAGACATCAGTATGATATAGTAAGTATTACACAGCGCTATAATACTGCAGACATCATTATGATATAGTATGTATTACACAGCGCTATAATACTGCAGACATCAGTATGATATAGTATGTATTACACAGCGCTATAATACTGCAGACATCAGTATGATATAGTATGTATTACACAGCGCTATAATACTGCAGACATCAGTATGATTCTTGTATTACACAGCGCTATAATACTGCAGACATCAGTATGATATAGTATGTATTACACAGCGCTATAATACTGCAGACATCATTATGATATAGTATGTATTACACAGCGCTATAATACTGCAGACATCAGTATGATATAGTATGTATTACACAGCGCTATAATACTGCAGACATCAGTATGATATAGTATGTATTACACAGCGCTATAATACTGCAGACATCAGTATGATTCTTGTATTACACAGCGCTATAATACTGCAGACATCAGTATGATATAGTATGTATTACACAGCGCTATAATACTGCAGACATCATTATGATATAGTATGTATTACACAGCGCTATAATACTGCAGACATCAGTATGATTCTAGTATTACACAGCGATATAATACTGCAGACATCATTATGATTCTAGTATTACACAGCGCTATAATACTGCAGATATCAGTATGATATAGTATGTATTACACAGTGCTATAATACTGCAGACATCAGTATGATATAGTATGTATTACACAGCGCTATAATACTGCAGACATCAGTATGATTCTAGTATTACACAGCGATATAATACTGCAGACATCAGTATGATATAGTATGTATTACACAGCGCTATAATACTGCAGACATCATTATGATATAGTATGTATTACACAGCGCTATAATACTGCAGACATCAGTATGATATAGTATGTATTACACAGCGCTATAATACTGCAGACATCAGTATGATATAGTATGTATTACACAGCGCTATAATACTGCAGACATCAGTATGATTCTTGTATTACACAGCGCTATAATACTGCAGACATCAGTATGATATAGTATGTATTACACAGCGCTATAATACTGCAGACATCATTATGATATAGTATGTATTACACAGCGCTATAATACTGCAGACATCAGTATGATTCTAGTATTACACAGCGATATAATACTGCAGACATCATTATGATTCTAGTATTACACAGCGCTATAATACTGCAGATATCAGTATGATATAGTATGTATTACACAGTGCTATAATACTGCAGACATCAGTATGATATAGTATGTATTACACAGCGCTATAATACTGCAGACATCAGTATGATTCTAGTATTACACAGCGATATAATACTGCAGACATCATTATGATTCTAGTATTACACAGCGCTATAATACTGCAGATATCAGTATGATATAGTATGCATTACACAGTGCTATAATACTGCAGACATCAGTATGATATAGTATGTATTACACAGCGCTATAATACTGCAGACATCAGTATGATATAGTATGTATTACACAGCGCTATAATACTGTAGACATCAGTATGATTCTAGTATTACACAGCGCTATAATACTGCAGACATCAGTATGATATAGTATGTATTACACAGAGCTACAATACTGCAGACATCAGTATGATTCTAGTATTACACAGAGCTATAATACTGCAGACATCATTATGATATAGTACGTATAAGGGTATGTGTCCACGTTCAGGATTGCATCAGGATTTGGTCAGTATTTTACCTCAGTATTTGTAAGCCAAAACAAGGAGTGGGTGATAAATGCAGAAGTGGAGCATATGTTTCTATTATACTTTTCCTCTAATTGTTCCACTCCTGGTTTTGGCTAACAAATACTGATGTAAAATCCTGACCAAATCGTGATGCAATCCTGAACGTGGACACATACCCTTACACAGCGCAATAATACTGCAGACATCATTATGATATAGTATGTATTACACAGCGCTATAATACTGCAGACATCAGTATGATATAGTATGTATTACACAGCGCTATAATACTGCAGACATCAGTATGATTCTAGTATTACACAGCGCTATAATACTGCAGACATCAGTATGATATAGTATGTATTACACAGCGCTATAATACTGCAGACATCATTATGATATAGTATGTATTACACAGCGCTATAATACTGCAGACATCAGTATGATATAGTATGTATTACACAGCGCTATAATACTGCAGACATCAGTATGATTCTAGTATTACACAGCGCTATAATACTGCAGACATCAGTATGATATAGTATGTATTACACAGCGCTATAATACTGCAGACATCAGTATGATTCTAGTATTACACAGCGCTATAATACTGCAGACATCAGTATGATATAGTATTTATTACACAGCGCTATAATACTGCAGACATCAGTATGATATAGTATGTATTACACAGCGCTATAATACTGCAGACATCAGTATGATATAGTATGTATTACACAGCGCTATAATACTGCAGACATCAGTATGATTCTAGTATTACACAGCGCTATAATACTGCAGACATCATTATGATTCTAGTATTACACAGCGCTATAATACTGCAGACATCAGTATGATATAGTATGTATTACACAGCGCTATAATACTGCAGACATCAGTATTTTTATAGTATGTATTACACAGCGCTATAATACTGCAGGCATCATTATGATATAGTATGTATTACACAGCGCTATAATACTGCAGACATCATTATGATATAGTATGTATTACACAGCACTATAATGCTGCAGACATCAGTATGATATAGTATGTATTACACAGCGCTATAATACTGCAGACATCAGTATGATTCTAGTATTACACAGTGCTATAATACTGCAGACATCAGTATGATATAGTATGTATTACACAGCGCTATAATACTGCAGACATCAGTATGATATAGTATGTATTACACAGCGCTAGAATACTGCAGACATCAGTATGATATAGTATGTATTACACAGCGCTAGAATACTGCAGACATCAGTATGATATAGTATGTATTACACAGCGCTATAATACTGCAGACATCAGTATGATTCTAGTATTACACAGCGCTATAATACTGCAGACATCATTATGATATAGTATGTATTACACAGCGCTATAATACTGCAGACATCAGTATGATATAGTATGTATTACACAGCGCTATAATACTGCAGACATCAGTATGATTCTAGTATTACACAGCGCTATAATACTGCAGACATCAGTATGATATAGTATGTATTACACAGCGCTATAATGCTGCAGACATCAGTATGATATAGTATGTATTACACAGCATTATAACAGTGCAGACATCAGTATGATATATAGTATGTATTACACTGCGCTATAATACTGCAGACATCAGTATGATATATAGTATGTATTAAACAGCGCTATAATACTGCAGACATCAGTATGATATAGTATGTATTACACAGCGCTATAATACTGCAGACATCAGCATGATATAGTATGTATTACACAGCGCTATAATGCTGCAGACATCAGTATGATATAGTATGTATTACACAGCGCTATAATGCTGCAGACATCAGTATGATATAGTATGTATTACACAGCGCTATAATACTGCAGACATCAGTATGATTCTAGTATTACACAGCGCTATAATACTGCAGACATCAGTATGATATAGTATGTATTACACAGCGCTATAATGCTGCAGACATCAGTATGATTCTAGTATTACACAGCGCTATAATACTGCAGACATCAGTATGATTCTAGTATTACACAGCGCTATAATACTGCAGACATCATTATGATATAGTATGTATTACACAGCGCTATAATACTGCAGACATCAGTATGATATAGTATGTATTACACAGCGCTATAATACTGCAGACATCAGTATGATTCTAGTATTACACAGCGCTATAATACTGCAGACATCATTATGATATAGTATGTATTACACAGCGCTATAATACTGCAGACATCAGTATGATATAGTACGTATTACACAGCGCTATAATACTGCAGACATCATTATGATATAGTATGTATTACACAGCGCTATAATACTGCAGACATCAGTATGATATAGTATGTATTACACAGCGCTATAATACTGCAGACATCATTATGATATAGTATGTATTACACAGCGCTATAATACTGCAGACATCAGTATGATTCTAGTATTACACAGCGATATAATACTGCAGACATCAGTATGATTCTTGTATTACACAGCGCTATAATACTGCAGACATCAGTATGATTCTAGTATTACACAGCGATATAATACTGCAGACATCATTATGATTCTAGTATTACACAGCGCTATAATACTGCAGACATCAGTATGATATAGTATGTATTACACAGTGCTATAATACTGCAGACATCAGTATGATATAGTATGTATTACACAGCGCTATAATACTGCAGACATCAGTATGATATAGTATGTATTACACAGCGCTATAATGCTGCAGACATCAGTATGATATAGTATGTATTACACAGCGCTATAATACTGCAGACATCAGTATGATTCTAGTATTACACAGCGCTATAATACTGCAGACATCAGTATGATATAGTATGTATTACACAGCGCTATAATGCTGCAGACATCAGTATGATATAGTATGTATTACACAGCATTATAACAGTGCAGACATCAGTATGATATATAGTATGTATTACACTGCGCTATAATACTGCAGACATCAGTATGATATATAGTATGTATTAAACAGCGCTATAATACTGCAGACATCAGTATGATATAGTATGTATTACACAGCGCTATAATACTGCAGACATCAGCATGATATAGTATGTATTACACAGCGCTATAATGCTGCAGACATCAGTATGATATAGTATGTATTACACAGCGCTATAATGCTGCAGACATCAGTATGATATAGTATGTATTACACAGCGCTATAATACTGCAGACATCAGTATGATTCTAGTATTACACAGCGCTATAATACTGCAGACATCAGTATGATATAGTATGTATTACACAGCGCTATAATGCTGCAGACATCAGTATGATATAGTATGTATTACACAGCGCTATAATACTGCAGACATCAGTATGATATATAGTATGTATTACACTGCGCTATAATACTGCAGACATCAGTATGATATATAGTATGTATTAAACAGCGCTATAATACTGCAGACATCAGTATGATATAGTATGTATTACACAGCGCTATAATACTGCAGACATCAGCATGATATAGTATGTATTACACAGCGCTATAATACTGCAGACATCAGTATGATATAGTATTACACAGCGCTATAATGCTGCAGACATCAGTATGATATAGTATTACACAGCGCTATAATGCTGCAGACATCAGTATGATATAGTATGTATTACACAGCGCTATAATACTGCAGACATCAGTATGATTCTAGTATTACACAGCGCTATAATACTGCAGACATCAGTATGATATAGTATGTATTACACAGCGCTATAATACTGCAGACATCAGCATGATATAGTATGTATTACACAGCGCTATAATACTGCAGACATCAGCATGATATAGTATGTATTACACAGCGCTATAATGCTGCAGACATCAGTATGATATAGTATGTATTACACAGCGCTATAATACTGCAGACATCAGTATGATTCTAGTATTACACAGCGCTATAATACTGCAGACATCAGTATGATATAGTATGTATTACACAGCGCTATAATGCTGCAGACATCAGTATGATATAGTATGTATTACACAGCGCTATAATACTGCAGACATCAGTATGATTCTAGTATTACACAGCGCTATAATACTGCAGACATCAGTATGATATAGTATGTATTACACAGCGCTATAATGCTGCAGACATCAGTATGATATAGTATTACACAGCGCTATAATGCTGCAGACATCAGTATGATATAGTATGTATTACACAGCGCTATAATACTGCAGACATCAGTATGATTCTAGTATTACACAGCGCTATAATACTGCAGACATCAGTATGATATAGTATGTATTACACAGCGCTATAATGCTGCAGACATCAGTATGATATAGTATGTATTACACAGCGCTATAATACTGCAGACATCAGTATGATTCTAGTATTACACAGCGCTATAATACTGCAGACATCAGTATGATATAGTATGTATTACACAGCGCTATAATGCTGCAGACATCAGTATGATATAGTATGTATTACACAGCATTATAACAGTGCAGACATCAGTATGATATAGTATGTATTACACAGCATTATAACAGTGCAGACATCAGTATGATATATAGTATGTATTACACTGCGCTATAATACTGCAGACATCGGGGTCATACAGTATAATATTACAGTATTACGCTATGGTGCGGCAGACATCAGTACGGTACAGTATAATATTACAGACAGCAGTACGGTACAGTATAATATTACAGACAGCAGTACGGTACAGTATTATATTACGGTACAGTATGTATTCACACTATGGCGCCGCAGGTTTGTCTTACCGCACTCACCGCCCGCAGATTTCTCGTCCACTGCTCCTGCACCAGGCACAACCAAAGAGCCGGTGATAGAGATTTTCATGCAGCTACCTACCATGCTGTACCACACCTGCTAAGCAGAGCTCCAATCAGATGCGGGGAGACAGAGATTCCAGCCAATAAGAAAGCTAGGATGCTCTGGCTGCCAAAGACCAACATTGACAACTCTTCCAGGGCGTGCTCGGGTACTATGGACAGAACGTGACGTGACGTGTGAGGGTTGGTTGCGCGGCGCTTGGTTGCCTTGCCGCAGTGCAGCGGGTCTCGTGCCGCGTCCTCTGGTGTCCTAGCAACCGGGACAGGGCGGAGGTTATCACGGCGAGATCCCGGGCACACCCAGGAGCCACCGGGGCCGGTGTATGTGGGGGACGTGTCGGGGCTCCGCGCTGGGTCGGTGCTTAGGTGACTTTTTCCCGTACGGTTACTTGTAGTTGTAGAAAGAAAACTCGTGTTTTAAAGGGACACCACACGTCGGTGTCTGCAGGCTATTGTTCTCTGCTATCAGCCAGTGCAGGCAGCTTCTTATGTTCTGCAGTGGATCCGCCACTGATTGCTCGGCCGGTCCGGATCCGGCAGTGACGCCCTCACCACAGATCACTGGCTGTGGGGCAGATAAGGGTCCGTGGGGTCACCGGCCTTCTGTCACCCAGGAACCTGCAGCCATACAGCGGGGATATGGGGATTTCATACACTGCGGATTTGACAAGTTTTCCCACCTCTAATGAATGGAGAGGTCTGTAATGGAGAGACAGAATCTAAATAAATCCAGAACATCACATTGTGTGATTACTACATAATTAATTAGCATTTTATTGCATGAAATAAGTATTTGATACAATACAGAAATTAATATTTGGTACAGAAGCCTTTGTTACAGAGGTCAGATGTTTCCTGTAGGTCTTGACCAGGTTTGCCCACATTGCAGCAGGGATTTGGCCCACTCCTCCATACAGATCTCTCAGGTTTCGGGGCTGTCACTGGGCAACATTGAGTTTCATCTCCCTCCAAAGATTTTGTATTGGTTCAGGTGTGGAGACAGACTAGGCCGCTCCAGGACCTTGAAATGCTTCTTACAGAGCCAATCCTTAGTTGCCCTGGCTGTGTTTTTCGGCTCATTGCCATGCTGAAACACCCAGCCATGACCGATCTTCAATGCTCTTAGTGAAGGAGGGAGGTTGTTGGTCAAAATCTCGTGATACATGACCCCATCCATCTTCCTCCCTTCAATACGGTGTGGTTGTCCTGTCCCATTTGCAGAAAAGAACCCCCAAAGAATGAAGTTTCCCCCACCATGCTTCACAGTTGGGATGGTGTTCTTCAGGTTGTACTCATCATTCTTCTTCCTCCAAGCATGGCCAGTGGAGTTGGTGCCAAAAAGTTCTATTTTGGTCTCATCTGACCACATGACTTCTCTTGGTCATCCAGATGGTCATTGGCGAACTTCATGCGGGCCTGGACGTGTGCTGGTGTGAGCAGGGGACCTTGCGTGCCCTGCAGGGTTACAATCCATGACAGCGTAGTGTGTTACTAACTGTAATGTTTGAGACTGTGGTCCCAGCTCTCTTCAGGTCACTGACCAGGTCCTCCCATGTACTTCTGGGCTGATTCCTGACTTCAGAGATCGTGTATGGAGCCCCAGTCCGAGGAAGACTGACAGTCATCTTATGATTCTTCTATTTTCTAATAATTGTGCCAACAGTTGTTGCCTTCTCACCAAGCTGCTTGCCTATTGTCTTGTAGCCCATCCCAGCATTGTACAGGTCTACAATTTTGCCCCTGGTGTCCTTAGACAGCTCTTTTGTCTTGGCCATGGTGGAGAGGTTGGAGTGTGATTTAGTATGTGGCAGGTGTCATTTATACAGGTAAGGAGTTCAAACAGGTGCAATTAATACAGGTAATGAGTGCAGAGGAGGACGGCTTCTTAAAGCAAAACTATCAGGTCTGTGAGCCAGAATTCCTGCTGGTTGGTAGGTGATCAAATACTTACCGTATTCCATGCAATAAAATGCAAAGTAATTATGCAAAAATTATCCAATGTGATTTTATTTTTAGATTCTGTCTCACAGTTGAAGTGTACCAACGATAAAAATTACAGACCTCTCCATTCTTTGTAGGTGGGAAAACTACGGTACTTATTTTAATTTAACCCCTTCCTGACCTATGACGCATTCGCTGCGTCATGAAAGTTGGTGCCAATCTGTCCTGTGACGCAGCATATGAGTCATGGTTGGATCGCGTTCCTGTGGGTCGGGTGACCGGGGTCACTGAAAGGTCACCCGAACCGTAGGTACGTGAGGATCTCTAGTTGACCCCGGGGGGGGGGGGGGGGTGGCTTTGCTCCCCCCATGGCCAGGATTACTCCCTTGACCTTTGTTTCACCCCCCAGCTCTGATTGGAGCTAGCATCCATGTGACCTCTATCCCTCCAATCAGATGTGGAGGGGCGGAGCCTGACCGCCACCTGTCCACCATCCGGTACTCCCCTCTGCTGCACCCCGCTCCCCCTGTCATCCAATCCTCCCCCCGCCCAGGTAATCACACCCCTGTCCCAGTGATCTCCCCCCTGCCCCAGTGATCACCCCTTCCCGCCCCAGTTTTGCCATTAGGGTTAAGCCGGTGTCACACTAGAGAGAAATACGGACGAGGGAGATTCGCAAAAAATAACGCATTGCACATGGAACAATAATTCCCTATGGGGCAGCTCCCATTAGCCGTATATTTCTCTACCGTATTTTACAGGCTGAGAAAATCGCAGCATGCTGCATTTGTCAGCGAATTGCGCACAAAGTCCATCAATGAAAGTCTATGGGGGTGATTACACACGGACCAGCAGTGTGACTTGTGAGAAATACGCAGCGATGTTAGAGAGAAAAGCCGGCAATTCAGTGCGGTGTACAGTAAAATCACACTGACAGAATAGAATAGATAGAATAAATGTGTACACATAGAATAGGTATAGATATATATACAGTATATGTCATTGACACACACATATATATATATATATATATATATAATTTCATACATAGCTAGATAGCATAAAAGCTGGTACAGTAATTCAATTGCCGGCTTTTCCTATCTCCTTCTCAAACCCGACAGGATATGAGGCATGGTTACATACAGTAAACCATTTCATATCCGTTATATTTTTACATATTCCTCACTAATAATGTTAGTAGTGTGTGTGTGCAAAATTTGGGAGCTCTAGGTGTAAAAATAAAGGGTTAAATCACGGAAATAACTGGCGTGGGCTCCCGCGCAATTTTCTCCGCCAGAGTGGGAAAGCCAGTGACTTAGGGCAGATATTAATAGCCTAGAGAAGGACCATGGTTATTGCTCCCCCCCCCTCCCCCTGCTAAAAACATCTGCCCCCAGCCACCCCAGAAAAGGCACATCTGGAAGATGCGCCTATTCTGGCACTTGGCCACTCTCTTCCCTCTCCCGAGTAGTGGTGGGATATGGGGTAATAAGGGGTTAATGTCACCTTGCTATTGTAAGGTGACATTAAGCCTGGTTAATAATGGAGAGGTGTCAATAAGACACCTATCCATTATTAATCCAATAGTAGTAAAGGAAACACACACATTATGAATAAAGTATTTTAATGAAATAGACACATGGGGTTTCAATATCTTTATTGTATGCTCAATCCAACTGACGACCCTCATCTTCTGAAAAAAAACAGGAAAATAAAAAAGCAACAATATCCCATACCTACAAATAAAATACCAGTAGTATAATGCCGTACACCCATATACAAGGCCACTCGCTATACTATAAACAATCACGGAGAAAATCGAGTCTACATAGCCAATAAAATTAAATCAAAATTTATTTATACAGAGAAAATATAACGCCAATACATAACAAATTGACCAAACAAATACAATGATACAATACATGGTCTTTTCAAATCAATAGGTGATTAAACCCACAGGTGTGAAAAACTGAGGCCGAAGAAAGGTCAGGACATATACATATGTGGGGTGCAGCTGCTAAGTATGTATAAAATGTCACCGTGGACTGCAGCGTATCATATCCATATAACTGACTGTGCTCAAACTGACCACCATAACAAGTGGTACAACGATCACCACTGCTGCCCCCAACATCAATGTGAAATCATATTTAATTAAAACAATAGTTACCCATAATGGTGATTCGTCCTGCCTTAACCTCGGCCACATGCCCCGACGCGCGTTTCGCGTTCAAAATGCCGCCGTACAGTCATGTCCCACGATGTAAATCCATCTGAAGGGGTTAAATAAATTTACAACCAGGAGCCTGCTAATGCAGCTGCCCCTGGCTGTAAAAACTGGGGAATGAATGGAATGCAGTTTCGTTGACTTGCGGTGCTGCGCCCCCTGGTGGCATAAACTCATATGAACTCTAGTGTGAGAAAATGTTCAGAAAAATTCCCACTTTAAATTTCATATGCTCTATGGCGGGGCCAATCATTTAAATACACCTTCCCATCTGATTGTTTTCCCTCCATCTCCACCTTTCCCTGGCTGTATGAAGCCAGAGCTGTCAATCAAAGAAGAGGGGGAGTTTGATGTAGGGGCAACAAGCAGGTGGGAAGGTGTATATGAATGATTGGCCCCGCCGTTAAGCACTTAGCGGTGGGATGTGGTTTGAACAGTCATTTTGTGCTGACAAACCCTTAACAGGTTAACTGTCATGGCAGAGCTCTGCTGTTGTTAGAGGCAGGTACTGGCAGTAACACAGCCATTATCTACCGCAGGGGTGTCAAACTGCATTCCCCGAGGGCTGCAAACAGGTCATGTTTTCAGGATTTCCTTGTACTGCACAGGTGATAATTTAATCACCTACACAAATAATGAGTTGGTGATTAAATTATCACCTGTGCAGTACAAGGAAATCCTGAAAACATGACCTGTTTGCAGCCCTCGAGGAATGCAGTTTGACACCCCTGATCTACCGGGTATGTGGCGACGTCACCCTGTGAGCCCGCTCCATACACCCGCTGCCGACTTGTGTCTCACATGTACAGCAGATGTCGATAAAGGGTTAACATGTTCGAGTCTTAGGGCTAAGTTCCATGGTGGGTTTTTGGTACGTTTTGTATGTTGCAGCATTTCTGCCCTTATTAGCTTCATTAGCTTACTTGCATGCTTTCGGGTGCGGATTTCTACGTGTTTTTGGCGCTGCAATTTTTGTCTTTTTTTGACATGTCATGTTTAAATAAAGCTGCTTTTGTTTTCGATACGTCCTGGTACTTGACTTTTGACAAAACTTTATTGATACAGTCATGTGCGGATTATAGGCGTTTTTAATTGCAGATTTTCCGCATCCGATGCAATTCTATAGGGAAACTCCAGAAATAAAACTCGATGACCCCCCCCCCCCCCCCACAGTATGGGATTTTTTAAAGTCCTATCCACTTTGCTCAAACTGGAAATACTCAGCTTCAAAAATGGTCATCGTGAGAACATAACCTAAGGCAATGCGCACATGGAGTTTTTTTTTAGGTGATCGATAATAATGAGTTTTTAGTCGAAAAAGCTACAGGAAACGCTGATTGGGGAGTTTTTGGAGGATTTTTTTGCTTCCTGAAGCTTTTTGAAGTTTTTTTTTTTAAGTGTTTTTCCTGACGAATTATTTTTGCAGCCTTTTAATTGGACAGTACCTAGTTAGGCCCAGAATCTATCCGGAAACGTATTAATAAAGTGACGTAAATGTTCTTTTTCCCACCAGACGATTTTCAGAATCTGAAGTGGGAGAAGAAACCAAAATACTGAAAAGACTGAACCGCAGAGTCGTGTACAAAAAACATGAGTAATAAATTACTTTCAAGGTGTTTATACATCAACAGTTAATACATTTTTGAAGACTAAATACAATTTCTTGTTAAAGGAAACCCCTGATATGGGGTTAATCTGCAGTTTAATAGCATTTTGACACCGTGAGAGCCCCACTGCCAGGAGGAAATGAACGTTATCCCCGCCGGCAGGCTCCCTCTTTCAGCCATAGGGGTGGTGCTGCCATGGTTTCAGTCTGAGTATAGAGAGCAGTAGCTGTAACTGCGCCCCCTGGCACTGACTGACAGCTTGCCGACCATTAGGGCCGGCTGTCAGTCAGTGCTGGAACATGGTTACAGCCACCGCTTTCTATACTCAGAGCGGTGATTGAAGCCGCGCCGATGCTACCCCTCTAACTGAAAGAGCGAGCCTGCCGGAGGGGATAAAGTTAATTTCCTCCTGGCAGCGGGGCTCTCAGTGCCGACGCCGCACGGTATCTGAACACGGATAACCTGCAGATTAACCCCATACCTGCAGGTCAATAGCGTTATTTTACATGAAATATTTCCCTTAATGGGTGAAACGAATCACTAAAAATCTGATGCAATACGAATGGTCTGTACGGGATTCTTTTTTTTGCACCCATAGATTTAATCCTCGTAAAGAAACTGTCATGAAGAGTCCTATTGAATAACATTGGTCAGTGTACTGTACGTATAACATGTCTGTGTGAACTTTTTTTTTTAAAGTATGAGAAAAAGAACGGACGTCTGAAGGAGTCCTCATGTCTGTTACATAAGAGAATATGTCAGTCTGATTTTTGCACTGTTTTATTTTAGCTCCTGAATTACCAATGTTTTTCACACAGGTCCCTGAAGGTTTGGATTTCTTTTTCCCTTAATAATAAAGCCCTTCATTTAAAAACTGCATTTTGTGATGACTTGTCTTATCTTTGTCTAATATTTAAATTTGTTCGTTGATCTGAAACATTTAAGGGTATGTGCACACGTTGCGGATTCTGCTGCGGATGTTTCCGCAGCGGATTTGGAAAATCCGCAGTGCAAAATCACTGCGGTTTTCACTGCGGATTTTCTAGCGGTTTCCTCTGCGGATTCCACTGCGGGTTTTCAACTGCACTTTCCTATTGGTGCTGGTCTAAAACCGCTGCGGAATCCGCACAAAGAATTGACATGCTGCGGAAAATAATCCGCTGTATTTCCGCGCGGATTTTTCCGCAGCATGTGCACAACGGTTTATGTTCCCCATAGGTTTACATTGTACTGTAAACTTAGGGAAAACTGCTGCGGATCCGCAGCGTCAAATCCGCTGCGGATCCGCAGCAAAATCCGCAACGTGTGAACATGGCCTTAGTGTGACAAACCTGGAAAAGGATAGGAAATCAGGAAGGGGCAAACACCTTTACACAACTGTATAGACATTGTGGAAGGCGGCAGCACCCCAAGATGTAGTCACATTGCTGATCATTTTGAAGATTCCCTTTAAACCCACTGAGTAATAAAATGCTATATGTTCAGTGTGTTAGGGGTGGATGTGTCGCTAACTTTATTTTGTTTTTTCTTAGTGAGAAAGTTATTGCCCTGAAGCAATGAGCAATCATCTCTAGTAGACAACCTAGAATAAATTACCGCCTGTTACTGAAAGCCCGGCGGCATTAACAGGATCGCTGCTGTGCAGAAATGACAGCGAGGCAGAGGAAGGACTCCAGAGCGACTGGAAAACTGCTCTCAGAACCAAACATAAGTCAATCATTTTATAGCAACAGAGCCGGCAAATCAGAAAGTCTCCCCAGCGTTGCAGGCATTGGGATGGGAATTCAAGATGTCAGATCAATGAGTATTGTGCCAGTCACAAAGACAACCAAAAACGTCCCCATCACTGTCAGAGCGGAGAAACCTGGGGAGAGTGTTGTCAGCAAGGCGGTCCAGGTAAGAGCCACCCCCGACTCCTTATACAGCCATGCTGGGCTGAGTACAGGGATATAACATACAGTGGGCAAAATAAGTATTTCATACACTGCCGATTTTGCAAGTTTTCCCACTTACAAAGAATGGAGAGGGTATGTAATTTTTTATCATAGGTACACTTCAACTATGAGAGACAGAATCTAAAAATAAAAACAGAAAATCACATTGTATGACGTTTAAATAATTAAATTGCATTTTATTGCATGAAATAAGTATTTGATCACCTGCCAACCAGCAAGAATTCCAGCTCTCACAGACCTGTTAGTTTTTCTTTAGGAAGCCCTCCTATTCTACACTCATTACTTGTATTAATTGCACCTCTTTGAGCTCAATAGCTGTATAAAAGACACCTGTCCACACAATCAATCACACTCCAACCTCTCCACCATGGCCAAGACCAAAGAGCTGCCTAAAGACACCAGGGACAAAATTCTAGACCTGCAAAAGGCTGGGATGGGCTACACGACAATAGGCAAACAGCTTGGTGAGAAGGCAACAACTGGGGCTACATGGAAGATTTTGCCTCGTGGGGTAAGGATAATTCTGAGAAAGGTGAGGAATAAGCCCAGAGCTACATGGGAGGACCTGGTCAATGACCTGAAGAGACCTGGGACCACAGTCTAAAACATTACTGTTAGTAACACACTATGCCGTCATGGATTAAAGTCCTGCAGGGAACACAAGGTCCCCCTGCTCATGCAAGCACATGTCCAGGCCTGTTTGAAGGTTGCCAGCGACCATCTGGATGATCCAGAGGAGGAATGGGAGAAGGTCACGTGTTCAGGTGAGGCCAAAATAGAACTTTTTGGTATCAACTCCACTCGCCATGTTTGAAGAAGGATGAGTACAACCCCAAGAACACCGTCCCAGCCATGAAGCATGGTGGGGGAAACCTCATACTTTGGGGGTTCTTTTCTTCAAAGGGGACAGGATGACTGCACTGTATAGAAGGGAGGATAATTGGGCAATGTATCACGAGATTTTGGCCAACAATCTCCTTCCCTAATTGAAGATGGGTCGCGGCTGGGTCTGCCAGCATGACAATGACCCAAAACACACAACCAGGACAACTAAGGAGTGGCTCTCTAAGGCCAGTCTCACGTCCAGATAATTCCGGTACCGGAATTATCCGTGTCCGTGTGCTTACGTTGAACATCAGTGTGGCACACGTGCGGTAGCCGTGTGCCGACTGAGGACCACACGGACCGTGCAGGAGACAGCGCTAGAGTTAAGCGCTGTCCCCTGCATGCGGTGCTGAAGGAATGAATAATCTTTTTTTTTTTATTTTTGTTTTTAAAATAAAGTTGCCGGTAATCTGCCCACTCCCACCCCCTGTGCGACCCCTGCTGGCATTAAAATACTTACCCAGCTCCCTTGGCGCTTACATCCTTTTAGCGTCGCTGCTTGTCCTGTATGAGCGGTCACGTGGTGCCGCTTATTACAGTAATGAATATGCGGCTCCACCCACAAAAAAAATAAAATGATTCATTCCTTCTTTCCAGCGAACGCTGCTGGGAAGGGATGAATGGGGCTTCAGCACCACACGCGGGGGGGACAGCGCTTACAGTAGCGCTGTCTCCTGCACGGCACACGGACAACATCCGTGTGCGGTACGTGTTTTACACGGACCCATTGACTTTAATGGATCCGTGCGCTCCCACGAACACTGACATGTCTCCGTGTTTTCCAAACGGACACACGGTCCGTGAGTCAGTGTCTCCGGTACGTGAGGAAACTCACCTCACGTACCGGAGCCACTGACGTGTGAAACCGGCCTAAGAAGCATTTCAAGGTCCTGGAGTGGCCTAGCCTGTCTCCAAACCTGAACACAATAGAAAATCTTTGGAGGGAGCTGAAACTCAATGTTGCCCAACGACAGCCCCGAAACCTGAGAGATCTGGAGAAGATGTGTATGGAGGAGTGGGCCAAAATCCCTGCTGCAGTATGTGCAAGCTTGGTCAAGAACTACAAGAAAAGTCTGACGTCTGTAGCGCAGAAAGGAGTAGATGAGGTGAAGAAGTGATGCTATATTCATTGTAGTTCATGTGAGAAGGGGAACACTTGACTGTGTCAGCGTCTGACATATACTACGATGCAGAGAGCTGAATGCGCTGTCTCTTCCTGTCTGGACCTCAGAACCATGAGAAGGGTAAATATATCTTCCTTATATGTGAGAGCCCTTTAAATGGAGCCAGCACATACCAGATACATTATACTGTCAATATGCAGTAAATGTCTCAGAGGGTAAAGTTTTGGTAATATTGTGGGGCGTGGGGTTACTTGAATCTGATAATGTGGCTCTCTGACCCAAAAAGGTTGTTCAACCCCAATTTACATGAATAATTTGCTAGTTATATAGATTTCATATGTCCCTTGGTTCAGTTCCTCCTGCTCTATAAAACCCTTCCTTCAGATTGTACACGCCACGCAATGTGGTGGGTTCCCTTTCATCTGTAATAGGGGCTCACTTTTAATGACAGTGAACGGATCCCCATGTTACATTACAGATGAACAGTAGACTTTTACTGCTTTCACATTAGTGGCGCCACAATTCTGAGGGGTCGATACACCAGAATCGGGGTCTGAGGTTGCACCAAAGTGACTGTCAGCTTGTACTTGGATCTCAGTGGGTCTCTGACTTGCCTCTCTCGCCATCGCCTTCCTTGGCTTTCCACCTTACAGTCTGATCACTTAGTAAGGAGCGTCTCTGCTCCTCTGTGGCCTCCTACGGGTTAAAGGGGCTAAGAATGAGGAGTTTGGGAAGACTGGTGATTGTGGGACCACCAATGGCTCTCCCGGGACACACACATGGGTAGATCTGTAAATCCTTCGGAGATGGGACCCACCTTGCTTGACGTGGTGAAAGTGCAATAACTCGGAAATGCCGTGGAGTAGAACAAAGGTATTTGCAGAACGGGAGGCCATTACAGATTTGTGGGACCGTGGTTTGGTAACGTCAACCATCTGACAGGTTTTTATAGCCAGTATATACCACTATGGAAATATTGGATTATTCTGGAGACCAAGAACTTATTTTTTTTCCCTAGGTGTCATCAAACGAGGAAAATTTGTTTCTTTCAAAACTCGAAGCTTTAGAAAAGGAAATTCTCTCCCTGAAATCATCTCTGAAAGACAAAGAAGAATTGGTTACTGGGTTAAATGAAACCATCAAGACCAAGGTATTGTGACATTACAAATCCGACACTGTTGTTTTTTGATGGCGTCGTCATTTATGGAGTTACCAGTTTGTGAGTTGTGTATAGATTCTAGGATGGACAGGCCAAGATTTGTTTTCCAGGGTTAGTCATTAATATTTATCACCTTCCAATGAGATAGGTGATAAATCTTCGATGGTGGGGGGGGTTCAACCTCCTGGACTCCCACCAGTTGCTAGTACAGGAGGCAGAAGTCCTGATGAACTGCACTGGGTTGGGCTCTGTTCACGTGTGTGTTATTAGTTTGTCCCTTATAGAACAGATAAATGCAATTCGCCTTCTGTGCAGTCCTGTTATAATCAGAAGCAGAGGGGACCCATTGATTTATTTGGGGTCCGTCTGGTTTCCATTTGTTGTTTATTTTTTGAACTAGGGAAGAAAATGCAGAAGGTTTTTTTTGCACTTTTCTGCAGAAAACCAGACAAACCCAATATAAATCAGTGGACAGTGGCTGACACAGGATGGCGATTCCCTGTATCTGTTCTAAAAGGAACAAACGGGAAACAAACTTGGACACGTGAGCAGAACTATCCAGATACAGACTGCTGCAGATCATAGCGCTGCTTTCATGAAGACGGTTTTCTATATGCCCAATGGCCTCTTTATTACAGACCCCCTTCTAGTAGAGCGCTGCGCCTCCTTTGGCCTTTAGTGTGGATTCTTCTGACCAGACAATGTTTTTCACTGCTCGAGTGTCCAGTTTTGTGCATTTGCCCACTGGAGACACACTTCTAGTTTTCTTAGACTCTGACATTTGAACTGATTGATTGCTATTGTAGCCAACCTGCGCTAATGGATGATGAGTTGTGCATTTGGATACGTTACTTGGATACCGTGGTTGATATTGGCTGTAATTTGAAGGCACCACATATTCGACAGAATGATTCTTAAAGGGAAATTGTCACCAGCTCATTGCCATCTAATCTAAGAGCAGCATAATGTGGAGACAGAGACCCTGAGTCCAGTGATGTGTCATTTATTTGGCTGCTTGCTGTAGGTCTGATAATATCCTGCTAATAAAGCAGTGAATTTATCATTAGAGGACTAGTAAACCTGCTGCCTTGTAGTCCTCTATATTAATGAGCTCTGTATAACCCTGCCCCCACCATTGTTCTTTGCCTATGTACAATGCACACAGAAAGCTCCAGAAAGCGCGTGCATGCATTTAAATGCGCTTTGGCATGTGCTTGCATTTTTTTATGCGCATGTGGGGGCAGTGAAATCATTTTCTGGACATGCGCAGTCTAAAGTACGCATGCGCATGATTGCGCATGCCCCTGCGTACACAATGTTAAAGATATGTGCGCGTGACGTATGCGGATCGTACGCTGCGCACAGAAACGCTAATGTGAACCCGGCCTAAGTGATGAATCGCTGGAATAAAACAAAATACTAAAATTCTTAGTTTCCAATGTCTGGAATCAACCTTTATGTGCTACTTAATGTAAGAATATTAATGGCTGTTTTGGAGGAGTTGGAGGAAGATGATGAATAATTCCCTGACTTGATGATTCAGTATTATCGCCAGCCATTATTGATTCTTTTTTTATGAAATGCTCCCAAGTGCTGGACTAAATGTGGCTCGTACCATTATTTTTTTTATCGTAAATCAATAATGCCATTTGGATCTTACATTAACCATGCACGGCTTGTCTCATTCATCAGCCAGGAATCCTGCGCTGGGCACTTTTTTTAGCAATAAGCCATTTGCTTCTAGCTCCATAAGTCAAGTGCCAGGTTTTATTAGTCATGTAAAGTTATTAAAGGAGATCTGTTGGAGGACTACAAATGGGAAACAGTTTTTGACCATCTTAAAGGGGTTTTCTAGGAGTAACATATTGATGGCCTATGTCATCAGTGTGAGACCGGTGGGTTCCCACATCAGCTGATACCTGCTCCAGCAGCGGACGGAGTAAGCATTGTACAGAATGGAGCGCTGTAGCTCCTCACATGGTTTAGTGGTTGCTGCCGAGTACTGCGGCTTATTTCCCAGCAGATATCAGCTGTTTGGCGGTATGAAGGACATCATGGTTAGGCCGGGGTCACACTAGTGATGAATATGGATGAGTGCTACGAGGATCCGCAGCAAAATCCGCATCGTGTGCACATAGCCTAAAGCTTAATTCACCACTTAGTTTACCACTGAGGCCACAGCAACCCATCAGTTGACTTTTTTGTTGTTTTTACTGGAAGACTGAAGCTGATTGACAGGTAAAACTGAGATGAGCGAGTCTGCCGAAACTAGAAGTTAGCAGCTTTGCTCAGATTCAGCCATTAAAAAAAAAAAATCAGGGTATTCTATTCTGTGGTCTCCCGACCCCAAAACACGGTAAATGGATGGGCAAAGAAGAGGTTAAAAACAATAACATTTCTACTTGCCCAAGTCACCTAGACCCTCACCACTGACGTCCAGAGCCACCTGGCACGCTCCTAGGCCTCGTCAAAAGTTCTCACATCAGAATATGATCGGCTGGAAGCAAAGTTTGTCCTATTTGAATTCCCAAAAATGTGGATTTGCTAAAATCCGCTAACTTTTTTGAAATTGTGAATGATTTTGATTCGCGCACAATGGATTCGTTCATCCTTAGTAACGACACTTTTAGGCCTGTAGTATCCAGATGTTGCCTACACGCTTTCTTGCATCTGATCCCATTTTCCCTTTGCAGACTGCACAGTTTACCAGGGACATAGAGCATGAAGTAAGTGACCATAAAACGACCAGGCAGACGCTGGGGGAAAGTCAGAGGATCGTGCGAGAGAAGGAGCAGCTGTTACAGGAAAGTATCCTGCATTATGATAAAGTCATCCGAGAACGGCAGGATCAGGTTTGTGCACGGACCCACGTCGTCCTTATTTGTGATATTAAAGTGCAACTATCATTAAAAAAAAAGAAACCCTTTTGACGTGTCAGAAGTCATGACTGGTGGTGGGGTTGGGTGATGAGACCCCCACCAAACATTATAGTTTTCCGACACTGAAGACGGGCTCAATACAAAGTCCATAGAGCTCATCTTGATTACCGGAGGGGAGCAGCGCTTGGCTGAGGACTTCGGCCCCTTTATATAAGTGATCAGTGGAGGTTTCAGCACCTGAACCCCACCGAACAAAACGTCTGACCAGTCTGTGTGACTCTTTTTAGACTTAAAATAATGTTCTAGTTTTAGAAATGTAGACCTTAAAGATTCCATTAACATAAAATAAAGCCAGATAACGCTCACCCCCATGCTCCAGCGCCCACTCTCCGCTGCTGCTCCGGTCAATGTACATCAGAGGTGTCAAACTGCATTCCTCGAGGGCTGCAAACAGGTCATGTTTTCAGGATTTCCTGGTGTTGCACAGGTGATAATTTAATCACCTGCACAGAATGATTCCATCACCTGTGCAATACTAAGGAAATCCTGAAAACATGACCTGTTTGCAGCCCTCGAGGAATGCAGTTTGACACCTCTGATGTACATGATACAACTGATGAGCTCAGCGATCGGGGAGGGTGAGCACTATCTGGCTTTATGTTATATTACTTGAATCATTTGGGGTCCTCTTTCCTAAAAGTGGAAAACCCCTTTAACCCACAATATTTTTCCCTATGAAGCATGAAGAGATGATGGCGAAATTCAAGGAGCAAAGTCAAAGAGATGTGAACGCCAGGGATGAAAGAATTAGTAAACTGAAGCAGCAAATCTCCGAGCTGTTCAAAGACAAGTCATGGTACAACGCAAAACATTTTATGTCTCAAATCTTCAGTAGTGTCTTACCCAGCAATGACGGAGCAAAGTATTTTGGGCGCTACACTTGGGGCATTTTGAGGGGCTTGGTTTACACCTTGTGATGATGCTCCATCTTTACCAACAATATCATTAAGAGCCGATCCGTAGTTGTGTACATTTCATAACACTCATATGATGTCCATACAAAATGAACAAAACAGTGTACAAGACAATCCTTGGTGTGAAATAATCATTGATTGTGGAGCAATGAAGGGAAGACAAAGTGCCTCAGCTTGGCCCATCCGTGTTCTCCATCTGTGGGTCCTGGAGCTCCGCTTATAGATCTTTCCAACCTGTGACATAACCACCATCCATGGACCTACCTCTGATATTCCAAAAAGGGATCGCGTCAGCCATTGTCTCTGGGATTGAGCCCTATTATGTGTATTCTGTTTGTATCTTCATATCTAGGGAACATCAGAAGCAGATAGAAGAGCTTCAGAAGGAACTGAAGAGATTGGCAGAGGAAGCTCAGGTGCTTCGAGGACAGCTGAAGAGACATAATGTTTCTACACATGTAAGGTCTCCACCTGGGACCACCATTGCTGGGGGGGGCATTTCAGTAATGTGGCTGAGTGCCTAAAGACTAGGTTCTCACACTTGGGTACGTGCGTACCACAGGGACACTAAGCACATAGGCAGCAGAGTGTGTGATCATAGCCCTGGGAATGCTTTGATGTTAGTTTGAGTAGGGGACACTTGACTTAAGGTACCTTCACATTGAGCGACTTTAGAACGATAACGATAGCGATCCGTGACGTTGCAGCATCCTGGATAGAGATATCGTTGTGTGTGACACGCAGCAGCGATCAGGATCCTGCTGTGACATCGCTGGTCGGAGCTAGAAGGCCAGAACTTTATTTCGTCGCTGGATCTCCCGCTGACATCGCTGAATCGGCGTGTGTGACGCCAATCCAGCGATGTCTTTACTTGTAACCAGGGTAAACATCGGGTTACTAAGCGCAGGGCTGCGCTTAGTAACCTGATGTTTACCCTGGTTACCATTGTAAATGTAAAAAAAAACAACACATACTCACATTCCGGTGTCTGTCGCGTCCCCCGGCGTCCGCTTCCCTGCACTCCTCCTGCATCCTGTGTCAGCGCCAGCCGGCCGTAAAGCAGAGCACAGCGGTGATGTCACCGCTCTGCTTTACAGCCGGCGCTTACACAGGATGCAGGAGGAGTGCAGGGAAGCGGACGCCGGGGATGTGACAGACACCGGAATGTGAGTATGTGTTTTTTTTTTTACATTTACAATGGTAACCAGGGTAAACATCAGGTTACTAAGCGCGGCCCTGCGCTTAGTAACCCGGTGTTTACCCTGGTTACCCGGGGACTTCGGCATCGTTGGTCGCTGGAGAGCTGTCTGTGTGACAGCTCTCCAGCGACCACACAGCGATCGGTATCGTTGTCTATATCGCTGCAGCGTCGCTTAATGTGACGGTAACTTTAGAAATTTAGGGAAGCTGATTTAATCAGACTACTTGAACTCCAGCAAGTAAGGAGTGAGGAGTTTCATGGAGCAGTAGGCCAAGTGTGCCACCCATGTCTGAAGATCACTCCCATGTAATAGAGCGCATAAATCTGGATAAATAAGAACCAGGATTATACAAATCTGCAATATTTCTAAATAGAAGAATTTACCTAAAGCGGATCCTTCACAAGTCAAGTTGGCGCAAATCAATTCACGGGACCCAGTCCGGAGCCCAGGTCATCAATCTGTGGCCATCAGACGGGAGTCAAGTGAACGCTTCCGACATCCGCAGCCCTTCTTTCGAGTAGCCAGCAACGATGATGTCACATCAGGCCGATTAATCAGAAGAGCTGCAGATACTACGATAAACAAAATGGTTCCAGGACTCCCATAAGACAAGTCACAGACAAGTGGCCAGACCGGCTCATGTGAATCGATTTGCACCAACTCTAGTCACAATGATTCTGAATAAAGAATGCATACGTTAGTAAAATGAGCTCTTGTATCTGGTGAGGCTGGTGTACTCACTATGAAAATCTGGGTCAGAATGACTGTATAATCTTTATATTAAAAATCAGTATTTTAGGAGTCCACTTAGAGCTGGGCCCACGAAATGCTCATTGTAATAGCAGGTGGGGACTTTAAAATATGACAGATATGGATTTTCCATGTAAGTACACCAGCCTTTTCAGGTCTGAGAGCAAAGTAATAATGTGTATACTTTATAAAACCTGGTGACAGATCTGCTGTAATATACATTTTCTATTCCTACAGGAATGTAAGAAGTGTCCGTCACTGATGTCGGCCCTGGAGGACGGCAGGTTACAGCTAAAATTAAAGAACAGGACCATAGAGGAACTGCAGTCAATATGCCAAAGATTTCAACAGCAACTTCAGGAACAAGTATGTCACTTGTAGTGCTTCCATTTAAGAAAAAATTGGAACCAGAGTTGTACAACCTCTTAAAAAAACACCCCTTTCATGAACCAGAGTATACAATTTTTAATTATTAAAGGGAAGTCCCCTGTTCCTAATTTTTTTGCTAGAGTGGAAAGCTGTTGGGGTTCGTGCAGACGAGGGTATTTTCGGTCCGAGTGGGATCCAACAAAACACCAGATCGCAGCGGGGCCAATGTTAGTCGATGAGACCGCGCACGTCCGTTTCTTTTCCTCAGATAGAGCCAATCCGGTTGAAAAAAAAAACCGCAGCATGCCCCAGTTTGAACTCCTATATGGATTGCAAGTCAATGAGTCTCTGGCAAACATCAGACGACACTTGGATGACAGCTGAGTGCAGTCCAGTTTCCACGGACTGACACAATGGAGAATTTTGTTTCTCAATCTTCTCATCTCAGAGAATCAGAGCACACTATGATCAGAGTATGATTTGCACAATTGACCCGGTTCTGTAGGATGAGAGAATATAAACTTCTCTGCACCTGTCCTGATTTCACTGTGCACGGTGTAATACATAATCCCGTCTGTGGTGGCGCTGCAGGTATACTTACTGACGAACCCCTGGGGGGCCCAGGGACACTTTATAAATAACCCGTTTACCAAGTAACGATTGTCCAAAGCAGACTTCTATGCTAAAAGCATAACCTGAAAATAATCATTTGCTTTTTTTTTTTCTTTGCTCTTAAGGAGAAATTACAAAGCGTGCTTGTGGACAAGACCAGCAGAAACCAAAAATAACCCAAAATGGACTTTATTACTGACGAATGCATCACTGCGGTTAGATTTCTATGATCAGATCAGGAGTTTTTATAATAATTTGTAGAATGATCCAAAATTTGCGATAAATCAAAACACAAAAAAGGCAAAACAGAATATGTGGACTATTACTCCAGGCCTATAGGTCTCCGTTCTCGCATGGGACACTTACCTTTTAAGGAGACTACAGCGGCCATGTAGTGTGGTGGTTGTTTCCACAGACCGGTCACATGGCAGCCTGTATGGATACAGCACATGCGTGGTTATACTGTAAGAATATATAGCCTGGCGGGGGCGCACAGGACCCTCCATCCATGTCTGCTGGGTCAATAAAGCCGTGTGGCTACGCTTGACACATAGGCGAAACGCAGGGCTCCATAGTGATGTGCAGAGTATGGCGGGATCAGGAGGTCAGTCTGGGGGGTGAAAGCAGCCGCAGGGGAATAATGGAGGATGGAAGAGTGGTGTATGAATGACTGGTGGATGTGTTGGTGCAGGGCGGGGGTGCACAACCTTTTTTTGGTCCAAGGGCCACATCGTCAGGTTGAATCAATTGCAAGGGCCACCATAAGGGTATGTTCACACGTTCAGGATTTCCATCCTTTTTTTTTCAGGACAGTTTTTTTAAAAAACTGCAGCTCTTGGCAGAAAACGCAGGTCCTTTTTTTGTCCTTTTTTGATGCGTTTTTTGATGCGTTTTTTGATGCGTTTTTTTATCCTTTTTTTACTGTGTGTTTCCTAGGAAGCTTTTTAGGGCTAAAATGGCTGAAAATACCCTAACCCTACCCCTAACCCTACCCCTACCCCTAACCCTAACCCTATTCTAACCTTAGTGAAAAAAAAAAAAATTCTTATTTTTTTTATTGTCCCTACCAATGGGGGTGACAAAGTGGGGGGGGTGTCATTTACTATTTTTTTATTTTGATCACTGAGATAGGTTATATCTCAGTGATCAAAATGCACTTTGGAGCGAATCTGCCGGCCGGCAGATTCGGCGGGCGCACTGCGCATGCGCCCGCCATTTTGCAAGATGGCGGCGCCCAGGGAGAAGACGGCCGGACGGACACCGGGTAAGTATAAGGGGGGGAGATTAGGGCACGGGGGGGGGGCATCGGAGCACTGGGGGGGGCATCGGAGCACTGGGGGGGGGGCGTCGGAGCACGGGGGGGCGGGATCGGAGCACGGGGGGGCAGCCACACTCCGCCCACGCACTTCCGCCCGCTCCCCCGCACTTCCTGCTGCAGCGGTTCTGCACATCAAATCGCAGTAAAACCCGCAGATATATTTTTGATCTGCGGGTTTTACTGCGATTTTGACCTCACAATGGAGGTCTATGGGTGCAGAACCGCTGCGGTTCAGGAAGAAGAATTGACATGCTCCTTCTTTTTTCCGGGAGCTATTCAGCGCGGCTTTTTTTTTACAATTTCCGGACCATGTGCACAGTGTGTCCTGTTTTCCATAGGGTACAGTGTACTGTACCCTGCATGGAAAACAGCTGCGGAACCGCAGCGGCAAAACCGCCGCGGTTCCGCGGTAAAAAACGCACTGTGTGAACATGGCCTAAAAGCTAAAGCTAGATTTCATCATGGGTATTAACTACTGTAATAGTTCCTGGAATCCCACCGATTAAGGAATGGAGGAGTCGCCTTCTTGTTCATCTTTGAGAAAGGAAGGGACCGTGCACACTGCTCCCTAACTGTGCCTAAAGGGAACCCGGCAGGCGACCCATGCTGCCAGAACCAGAACCATATCATTCTCGGAATGCTCCAGCGTTGGGACCATAATGGGAGATGGGAGTAGTCCGGCTTCAGTCCTGGCCGGATCTTCCTAGCGCTGCTGCACAGGATTGTTAGGTCTGTGCCTCACATGTGCACAGGGTGAGTCCTCCATCAGCACTGGGAGAGCCGTAATGATCTCATCTTTGGTTATGGTCCCGGCTGGATCTTCAAAGTAGATTTTTTTCAGAAGCATCAGAGCATTTTAGAGAATAATATACCTAGATGCAATTGTGCAACAAAGTCACAGCACGCAGCAATTTCCATCACAAATCAGATGGCATGCAGCACTTCATGTTTATAGATGCGTGGGAATCATCAGACTGCACTCAGATGACATCTGAGTGCAGTCCGATTTCCACACAGAATAAAGATGGAAAACATTTTTTGCCAAACGGGCTACGATTTTGTCATGCGAGAGAATCAGATCACACTAAGCTGACCGTCCGATCAACTCAGATCAGCGTTTGATCGGAGTGTCATTAACGTAATCGATCAGATTCTCTATGGTCGTGTGACTCCGGCCTTAATACGAGTCGCTAAAATAGGTTTCACTCCTTCTGTAAAACGCCATTGAAGAGAGTAATCTCCACATCTTCTACTCCTTCCTGGGGTGCATCACAGGGTCAGGAGCCCCCATTCTGCTAATATTTGAGGGTTGAGAGAGGGGCACATTGTAAGCCATAGGTTCTTACCCATCCTTCTGCATATCAGAAGCCAGCAGACAGAGACAAGCATGTCAGTGATAAGGAGAGAATGGCGGGCCACAGGTTGTGCCCCCCTGGCACAGAGGTTTGACGTTGAAGCACCGTCCTACTGCCAAATGGCCAAACTTGTGTCCTTCAGGCTTACTGTCCTTATAGGATTTCCATTAGCACTAGACCAGCCAATGACTCTGCTGGATGCTCCAATACACCCAGTCAGTCCTGGACCCTAATCCATTGTGCAAAAGAAAAACACGCCAGAAGTGTGTAATAAATATTTAGAACGTTTATTTCATACAACGTAGCACACAGCTATCATTTTTTTTTTAATAAAATAGACTATTTTATTTCATTAATCCAGAAAGATCTCCAGAATTGTAATTATTTACAGCAGTTTTCTGACAATCACACTAGAACAGGAGAGACTCGCACCCACCCTGCTGACCAACGACTCCCACCAGGCGTCACCTACGGCAAAGGTCGGGGGCTGCTCCTATGTGGTTTGCTGACGTATATGTCAGTAAGTGGCAGGGGTAGACAGTGCCGAAATGTAGAAACTACATGTAAGACTTTCTGGAATTAGAGGATTATTGCATCCTGTTAAATATTGTCCTTGTAATCAGATTCTAATATGGAAGTGTAACCTACAGCAAAACCCTAATTTCACAGCCATTACAAAAAGTGCGTATTTATCATACCTGTGCCCAAGACATATTTTCATGTATCTTTTTGGACCTTTGGAGGCATTTTGCGTTTACTTAAATGCAATTAGGTTTGTCTAAAAAAAAAAATTTTTTTGTTTTACTATTTTATTTACAAATTTGTACTAATTAGTTTCTACAGCCTCTATGTATCACAGTACATAAATCATTGTGCTGCCTGCTGACCGTGAGCTGGGCAGGATTTATACTCCTTTTCTCTTCACCTGAATTATACTTTATGACCAGTTAAAATGTGAACTTTGATTTGGTCATAAGACAGCTTAGAAGATTGCTCACGAGAGGAGAGATAAGAGTTACAGACCAAGACATCAGTTCATGTACTGTGATACATACAAGATGAAGAAGCCAAATGGTACTTTTTTTTTAATGAAACCCAGATGATAAAATGATTTTTTACATGCATTTAGGTACATGTACAGCAAGAGAACAAAGTTCATCTATTTGACTCACGGCTGCTACTACTATTTATAGGCCAATGGAATAATCAGTGCTTAAAAGGGATTTTCAGTTTCCAAAATTCTTCTACTTCTAGACATGAGTTAGCTAAAAATAAATTAGCCTAGGTCGACCCTACGCTCAGGAGGTGTGCACCCAAAAGTGACCACTGTCGGGATGGCTGTCGAGGCATCTGTCCACCATGAGGAGCCACTGTAAAGAATCGTATACTGCACGGTACATGTTTCTTTGCAGTAGCCCGCCATACAGGATCGTGTAGTCTGCGGCACTTTCCTGTACAGATAAATGGTATGATGGCTAAAGGAACACACTTTTGGCCTCTGTCTGGTAAAGGGGGTCCTTAGGGCACACTACTAACCTGAAGATCTCACAACCTATACTGCAGGCCAAGTGCCTACACAGTGTGCACCTAGCCTTCCTCTCCCCGTGTCCAGCAATGATTCTCCACCGCTGGTCTGGTCTTTCTTGACAGGCTGCAGTGGTGAAGTCATGGATAGAGCACACATCAGCGCTGCCACCAATCATTAGACTCTACTAATGACCCTTCGGGCCACTGAGCTCAGGGATTGGCTACTGAAACGTTAGACTATTCCATTGTCTAAGGGAACAGAAGAGATGAACTCTGCTCTCTAGACTGCTGCAGGCGGCTGGACATCTTCATGGCCAGGACTGACGGCTACTTCTATTGGCTGCTCTGCAGTGGATCACTTTCCAGAGACTGCTGTATGGTGAGCGACTGAGCATGTGCGACCAGGTCTCATCTCATTAGACGGACGTGCACGTCATTATGCACTGTGAACACCAGGTGGAGCCATATGTAAGGAAATGTCATAACTCTTCACTGGAGGCGATAGCTAAAGGTGGTGCAGCCCCTTTAAGCCCTTCATTCTGCTGACAACCAGAGGCAAAAGAAAGCGCTCAATTAAGAGGATAGATTCCGTAAGAAAAGCCTCCGCCTGACTGCAAACCACCACAAAGGAACATGTCACCGAGACGTGGAGTTTCTATATAATCTGACCAAACGCGCAGCCCCGTGAGATCTCCACAGTCAGGATCACAGCAGAGATTTCAGGCACAGAGAATGTCAATGGGATCTCCAGGTAGAAGCACCTAAATATTACATTACAAACTAAATAGAAGAGTCATTGACGGGGCGGCTGCGCATGGATTTGGGGCTGAAAATTCATTTTTGGAATTGGATTTCATTACTATTTCTCCGTTTGACTTGTCCAGGCTCTTGGTCTCCCTGAATATTCAACTTTGAAGTGTTCTGTGGTCGTAAATCAGGTGCGAGGAGCTCAGAAAAAGACAGAGATTTTTAAAGTGAAACCCAGTTGAAATGATTTGTAGCCAAAAATGTGTGTTTTTACCGCAAGTAAGAAAGAAAAAAGTCCCCAAAGGTGAAGAACCGCTCTAAGGTCTGTAACAAGCAGCAGACTTGGGAATATCTGACCATTAAAGATTAACATTGCCAGACATTGAACCTTTACACTGATCATAAAGGTCTCAGATTACGGAGGAACGACTGTGCCTGCACGGAGATCCCGCTGCTGACAGTCAGTACGGAGGCGGTCCTGCCCTGCCGTGGGGTCACGTGTGCCCACCACATCAATATGGCAGAAACAAGGGCGTGCCGGGTTCTGGGCACACAACGCTCCAGTGTCCATGATATGCCACACGGTCCTGCCAGTAATTCACTACAGACTGACTCTTAGGGAGCGTTCACACTGACAAAGAACGGACCGATTCGCTTCCATGTACAAACCCCTTTGCTGTTCATATATTCAGGCTTTTCAGCTTATTTTAAACACTTAAGGTTTCCAAAGACACCAAGCGGTTAAACGAAGCGACCTGAACATTCGTCAGGAGTTTAGACGCTCAAAGGGTATTCCCATCTCCCAAGATCCTATCCCAATATGGAGTAGGTAAAGTAAGAATAATATTAGCAAATACCTCCAATTAGTAATGTAGGATAGTTCTCCTGATTCACTATGTCACCCCATGTTCAGGCATTGCAGGAGCTTAGGTATCCATGGTTATGACCGCTCATATAGTGACGGTTAGCTGTTAGTGGTCGTAACCATGGCTACCTAAGCTACATCAATGCCCTGCACATGGGGTAAGAGACGGCGAATTAGAAGAACTATTCTAAATTCCTAATTGGAGGCATTTGTTAATACTATTATTACACCTACATATTGGGACAGGATCTTGGAGATAGGAATACCCCTTTAAGGCTATGTTCTCACGATGAGCTTTTGGTGCATTGTTGTTATTTTAACTGGGTTACTTGAGGTTTTTTGGAGCGTTTTTGATGCTGCGTTTTTGTCCGTTTGCTGTATCATGCTTTAAATAAAACTGCTTGGTTTTTGATACTTTTTTTTTTTTTTGCTTTGACAAAACTTTATTGACATACATGGGTGCAGATTACATGCGGTTTTAGTGCGTTTCCGCTGCGGAACCCCACTAAAACCGAATGTGCGTGTTTTACCTGCGGATTTTCTGCATCTAATGCGAGTCTATGGGGAAAACCTCAAAAGAAAATGCAGCGTGCGAAGAGAAATGGACACGCTGCGGATTTCAACCACGCACCGCAGGTTTGTTTGCGTAGCGTTAAAAAAAGCACAGTGGGCAGGAGATCTATAGAAATCCCATCCACTCTGGGGAAGCTGTAAGACGCTGCGTTCTTGACAGTCAAAAATGCGCCACAAGCTGATGGTGAGAACGTGGCCTTACAGTACAAGTCAATGGGAGGATCACAAGACGTCTGAGCGCTTCCTCAGCGTTTTCATTGTTTAATGCATTTATAAAAAAATAAATCTGCAAAAACGGCAGCAAAGAGACGTCCACAAAATGCTAAACTGGAATCGGACAGAGATGGGAACGGACTGGCCATCGGTCTTCACGTACCGGATTTCTATGCAGCTGTCCGGCTCGGGTCAGTCCAGGCACTGCGTCCCGATCTCACTCCGATTAATACGGTCGTCTGACTGCGCCCTTAGATTAGGGTGTGCCCTCCGCTGATTATCTGGGGTCACAAGACTGCCTCCTAGAGGAGGTGACTGGTACGGCAGGTCGTGCATGGACCAACCCATTCAAGTCCATCACCCCGACAAAGAGAAATCCTCTGTAAAACCCCCTAATGGTGCAAAATTCATCCATTTGAGAATTCTTAGTAGTATTATTGCTGATCATTAAAAAAAAAGTAAAAAACACAATGCGAATCACCGTATATCAAATAAATGATTACCAAAAGACATTATTAGATCACCGAAAAGTACCCAAACTGTAGATAGTTCGGTGATCTAAAAAACACAATGCAAAACCGTGACTTCTGTGTTGCCCCACGTTGATTTTGGATTACGATCTAGTAGAATCTTTCATTTTTTAGCAATTTTTTAAACACTGGAAACTCGGCCACACACATCCGATACGTCAGCCGCCGATCCGGTGAGAAGTTCTGCTCAGGGTGGGAAATTATATATGGGAAAACATGGCACCAGCAAAGAGCGAAAAAAAAACCCAGACAAACCCAAACCATTGCTGCCCAAAGGAAAGCAGTGATCCAGCATTGTGGTGCCACCGTCAGAACCTTTTCTAGGATGGGCCGCCGCTCTACCGGGGTTCGAGCCCACGCATGCCGCTGTGTCTGGATAAATGAAGCCGTCAGGGACCCCTGTAAAACCCCCCGCATTGATAGTAATGATTTCCTTAGAAATCACTCCCAAGATAATGATCAGAAATCACAAATCAGGGTCACGTGCAACTGGATGCATCAATCTAATCAACCAGCTTAATTTTAAAAAAAGCAACAAAAATGGGGATCAAGTTGCCCCTCTGGGTCTGTACAGTGAGGCCAAAGCTCCATAAACACAGTATTGGAGGAACGCCCTTTAATTGTTAATCTAGTGTTACGAGGGTATCTAGAGACCCCAGAAGACGCCTCTCTGTACATGGCTCCGCTACCTGCGGTGGAGCTCACGCTCACTGCACGCTCCATGTCAGGAGCAGCCGCACCTGGGCTTCTCTACAGATCGAACGTGTCCCTGTGGCCCAGGTTTGGGTCGACATCACCTACTGTGCTGTTGGATTCCACAAATACGGACTCCAGTGCGGCTTCCTGCTCTTCCAGTGTGGCCACCGGAGTGGCTGCGCTCAGCGAGGTGGGGATCGGGCACGGCTGCTGCTGCTCCTCCTGACGCTTCTCTGACTCTGCAGCCTTTTTGCCTCTTCTTTTGCCCAGGATTTTGATGTAGTTGGCAGGAAGGAATCCGGTTGTCTGTCCATCCACGCTCCCGAGCAGCCAGCCTCTTACTTTAGGTTGTTGTTCTGAAAAGGAATAAACACTTTCATCCTTAAGGACTATGGGAAACATCAGAGGACTTTAAAGGCAATTTAAACGGACTGTCACCCCTGGGATGTATATAACCTATTAATATGGGCATACAGGTGATAGAAATGTTACACTAGTCCTACCTGTATGCCTCATATCTGCCATCTTGTTGAGAAATCCCCTTTTATTTCCTTATGCTAATGATTTTTTCCGGGGCGTGCGGTGCCTTTAAGAAATCTTTGCCTCCTGTCCTCATTACACCACCCTCCTTCCATCAGTGTCACAGTGTGCGGTGATGTGTAACGGTGGCTCCAGAATCCCGCACCCTGCAATAGCGCGATTATACAGTACCTGTTCTGTCCTATGGGCATTGGCTTCAGCATTGTTCTGTGCAGGTGAGTCACTGATACTTCCATTGCAGTGACCTCCGGCGTGCGCAGTGATAAGGTGCTCTCGCTACCATGCATACATGGGTGACCGGGGCATCAGAAACGGTATGGTTCCTAACTATGCAGGGAGGAAGGAAATGGGGAGAGCACCTTATCGCTGCGCACGTCGGCTTCTATGCAGAAGTATGCTGAATCCAAGGCCTATAGGAGGACAGAATAGGAACTGTATAATTGCGCTATTGCAGGTGCTGGATTCTGGGGCCACCATTACACGTCATGGGGCACTGACATTGGTGGGAGGGGGGGGTTGGTACCCAAATGAAGACAGGAGGCAGAGATTTCTTAAAAGCACCGCAATCCACAGAGCCTGGAAGAAATTATTAGCATATAGAAATAAAAGATGATTTCTCAACAACAAGACCGCAGATATGAGGCATACGGGTAGGACTACAGGTCCTTCTCAAAAAATTAGCATATAGTGTTAAATTTCATTATTTACCATAATGTAATGATTACAATTAAACTTTCATATATTATAGATTCATTATCCACCAACTGAAATTTGTCAGGTCTTTTATTGTTTTAATACTGATGATTTTGGCATACAACTCCTGATAACCCAAAAAACCTGTCTCAATAAATTAGCATATCAAGAAAAGGTTCTCTAAACGACCTATTACCCTAATCTTCTGAATCAACTAATTAACTCTAAACACATGCAAAAGATACCTGAGGCTTTTATAAACTCCCTGCCTTGTTCATTACTCAAAACCCCCATCATGGGTAAGACTAGTGACCTGACAGATGTCAAGAAGGCCATCATTGACACCCTCAAGCAAGAGGGTAAGACCCAGAAAGAAATTTCTCAACAAATAGGCTGTTCCCAGAGTGCTGTATCAAGGCACCTCAATGGTAAGTCTGTTGGAAGGAAACAATGTGGCAGAAAACGCTGTACAACGAGAAGAGGAGACCGGACCCTGAGGAAGATTGTGGAGAAGGACCGATTCCAGACCTTGGGGAACCTGAGGAAGCACTGGACTGAGTCTGGTGTGGAAACATCCAGAGCCACCGTGCACAGGCGTGTGCAGGAAATGGGCTACAGGTGCCGCATTCCCCAGGTAAAGCCACTTTTGAGCTACAGAGAAGCAGCACTGGACTGTTGCTAAGTGGTCCCAAGTACTTTTTTCTGATGAAAGCAAATTTTGCATGTCATTCGGAAATCAAGGTGTCAGAGTCTGGAGGAAGACTGGGGAGAAGGAAATGCCAAAATGCCTGAAGTCCAGTGTCAAGTACCCACAGTCAGTGATGGTGTGGGGTGCCATGTCAGCTGCTGGTGTTGGTCCACGGTGTTTCATCAAGGGCAGGGTCAATGCAGCTAGCTATCAGGAGATTTTGGAGCACTTCATGCTTCCATCGGCTGAAATGCTTTATGGAGATGAAGATTTCATTTTTCAGCACGACCTGGCACCTGCTCACAGTGCCAAAACCACTGGTAAATGGTTTACTGACCATGGTATTACTGTGCTCAATTGGCCTGCCAACTCTCCTGACCTGAACCCCATAGAGAATCTGTGGGATATTGTGAAGAGAAAGTTGAGAGACGCAAGACCCAACACTCTGGATGAGCTTAAGGCCGCTATTGAAGCATCCTGGGCCTCCATAACATCTCAGCAGTGTCACAGGCTGATTGCCTCCATGCCACGCCGCATTGAAGCAGTCATTTCTGCCAAAGGATTCCCGACCAAGTATTGAGTGCATAACTGAACGTTATTATTTGTTGGTTTTTTTGTTTGTTATTAAAAAACACTTTTATTTGATTGGATGGGTGAAATATGCTAATTTATTGAGACAGGTTTTTTGGGTTATCAGGAGTTGTATGCCAAAATCATCAGTATTAAAACAATAAAAGACCTGACAAATTTCAGTTTGTGGATAATGAATCTATAATATATGAAAGTTTAATTGTAATCATTACATTATGGTAAATAATGAAATTTAACACTATATGCTAATTTTTTGAGAAGGACCTGTAGTTTCACATTTCCATCATCTGTGTGCCCATATTAATAAGTTTTATATGTCCCAGACGGTGACAGACTCCTTTTAAAAGGTGTATGGCCTGGTTTACATTTAGAAAAGCCCAAAAAGATGACAAATGTGTGATCACAGGGGCACCCACTGCTGAATCCCCATCAATTACACGAACATGGGTCACGTTTCCCCAGTCTTCCTCTACATGGTTGGGACTGAAAAGATAGATAATGAATGGGTGCATCTGTGCAGAGAGTCATGGGTAAGAAAAAATGTATTATGTGGGGAAAACAGATGGTCCACTACTGGGATACCATCTTTTTAAATGAAGTAGTTAAAATAAAAACACCATATACTCGCCTCCTGGACCGTTGGCGTTCCCGCGATGTTACATTGTAATGTCACGTGAGTCCTGCAGCCAATCAATCACCGCTAATGGGCTGCAGCGCTCTCACTTCTTCAACATTCATCCAAGCGAAGAGAGAGGTAGGGAGCTCAATGATGGCCACTGACTGGCTGCAGGGCTCACGTGGCTTATCAATGTGGCTCGGAACGGTGCCAGCCCGAGAGGCGAGTATATTGCAGTTTTATTTTACGTTTTTAAAAGGGATAGTTCGGGTAGAGGTCAATCCCTTTAACGTGCACAAGTTGGTAACAAAGACAACATGTCGCACTCTGGTTCCCAGCCACGAGTGTAGACTAGTGCTGATAACTGGACAAAACCATTACAGCCATTACCGCCGGAGGGGTCAATCTGCAGAGGATGAGGGTGGCGCAGTACCACGAAGACGCGCACGTCTGGTTATGGCGCCACAGCTCACAGATATGTTGTGGGACTGTAGACTGGACCTGCTGCTTCCCGACCCATGAGGATGGTGGTCTCGGTAAGGGCGACGTCTTCTTACCTTTAGGAGCCAGGTTGAGTAAATCTCCAGCATGGAAGGAAATCTCTTCTTCGCTAGTAGCAGTGAAGTCGTACTCGGCTCTTCCCACCACGTGGTCGTCCTCACCACTTGCCCAGTTTACATTTTCTAGACAAAACATAAATTGTTCTGTGAAACTTGATAATGTTCCTGGTATGGAATACGTCCAGGGAGAAAAACCTATTGTTATTACATAGACCGCAAATACAGAATCCATAGAAATCTATCGGCCGCACTACCATGCGCCACCACCAGGGTTAGGAAAAAATAAAGGTGGCAGCTCAGAACAAGGTATATTAGTAATAGTGCGTTCACATACCGCCACATGGGCCGAAGGAGCTGCGTGTAAGAGGCCTGTTCACGAGAAAGTAGCCTGCGGCGGTGAGGTCAAATACAACCTGCTCTGATCTGGATACTGCAGGAAGATCTCAGCCACATTCACGTGGCGTCTACACCAGAGACATTCTCCAATGTGGAGAAAAAAAACGAGGTCCAAATATATACAAAATGTCACCCACAGACCACAAAGCATGGTGTTTGGTGGCGGCTCACTATATAGGAGCGCAGAAAAGACTTCATTCTCTTATACAGTGCAAAAATAACAAAAGGACACAACCTCTCTGTTCAGGGAATTTTGGAAACATTTAAAGGGATTGTCCAACTTCAGGGACTTTTTTTTCTTTTACTGAAATGCATATAATTGGGGGGAAAAAAAAATTAAATCATTTTTGGAACTGGGTCTCATTAGCCCCTTAACGATCCGGGGTATTTCAGTTTTTGAATTTCTGTTTTTAGCTCCTCTTCTGCCCAGAGCTAGAACTTGTTTTATTTTTCCATCAATATGGCCATATGAGGGCTTGTTTTTTGAGGCACAATTTGTACTTTTCAACGACACCATTGGTTTTAACTAGAAAGAGCTCCAATTGCTGTGAAATTGCAAAAAAAAGTGCAATTCCACAATTTTTTTCTTTTTTAACCATGTTCACTAAATTGACCTGGCGTTATGATTCTCCAGGTCATAGACACCAAACATGTCTGGGTTCTTTTTGATTTACACGGTGAAAAAAAAAAATTCCAACATTTGTTTAAAAAAATATATAAAAATGGCGCTACCAAAAAAACGTAATTCTGGCAGTTTAGCTTTTTTACTCGTTACACCATTTAGCGATCGGGTTAATTATTTTTTTATATTGATAGATCGGGCGATTCTGAATGCAGCGATACCAAATATGTGTCTATTTGATTTTGTTTTTATTGCTTTATTTTGAATGGGGGGTGATTTGAACATTATATATATATTTCCCTTCCAACTTTTGGCATGCTTCAATAATCTCAATGGGAGACTAGAAGCTGCAGTTGTCCGATCACCTTTGCTACGCACAGGCAATGATCAGATTGCCTGTATGTAGCAGAAATAGTCACTTGCTATGAGCGCTGATCACGGGGCGGTGCTCATAGCAATCTGGAAATGACAACCATAGAGGTCTGCTGGAGACCTCTGGCGGTCATGCCAACCCATCGGCGACCCACGGTCATGTGACGGGGTCATTGATGGGCGGGATTTCCGACGTGCTTCCGGGAAGCGCAAGTTAATTGCCGCTGTCAGAGATTGACAGCGAAATTTAACTAGTTAACAGCCATGGGTGGATCGTTATTCCACCTGCGGCTGTTGCGTGCACATGTCAGCTGTATAGATCAGCTTTCATGTGCCCAGAAAGGTGCGGGCTCAGCGCAAGAGCCCACGCCAAACGGGTGAGTCTGGCATGGGCGTACTATTATGCCCAATGTCGATAAGGGGTTAAAAATGTTGCACGGTTTGGCTTTTACAATCTCTTTTTTTTCCCCTTTGTGTGGTCTGTGGTCATAAAACAGCTGAGAAGAGCCCAGAAAAACACAGATAACAGAGTTAGCAACTTGTCATCAGACTGTCACAGTGGCTGAAAGCAGATCCTCAGTTCCCCCGTTCGGCAGCCAATAGTGAAAATGCAGAGAATCCAGATTCACAAACTCAGAAAATGTTTTCTTTAACCCCTTCCCGACCCATGACGCCACGTAGGCGTCATGAAAGTCGGTGCCAATCCGACCCATGACGCCTATGCGGCGTCATGGAAAGATCGCGTCCCTGCAGGCCGGGTGAAAGGGTTAACTCCCATTTCACCCGATCTGCAGGGACAGGGGGAGTGGTAGTTTAGCCCAGGGGGGGTGGCTTCATCCCCTTGTGGCTACGATCGCTCTGATTGGCTGTTGAAAGTGAAACTGCCAATCAGAGCGATTTGTAATATTTCACCTATTATAACTGGTGAAATATTACAATCCAGCCATGGCCGATGCTGAAATATCATCGGCCATGGCTGGAAATACTAGTGTGCCCCCACCCCACCCCACCGATCGCCCCCCCAGCCGGCCGGTACACTGCTCCGGCTCCCCTCCGTCCAGTGCTCCGCTCCCCCCCGTGCTCTTGTCCGCTCCCCCCGTGCTCCAATCACCCCCCCGTGCTCCAATCACCCCCCCTGCACTCCGATCCACCCCCCCGTGCTCCGTTCCACCCCCCGTGCTCCATTCCAGCCCCCCCGTGCTCCGTTCCACGCCCCCCGTGCTCCGTTCCACCCCTCCCGCGCTCCGATTCCCCCCCCCGTGCTCCGATCCCCCCCCCCCCCGTGGTCCCCCCCCACCCCATCATACTTACCGATCCAGCCGGGGTCCCGTCCGTCTTCTCCCTGGGCGCCGCCATCTTCCAAAATGGCGGGCGCATGCGCAGTGCGCCCGCCGAATCTGCCGGCCGACAGATTCGTTCCAAAGTGCATTTTGATCACTGAGATAGATTATATCTCAGTGATCAAAATAAAAAAAATAATAAATGACCCCCCCCCCCCCTTTGTCACCCCCATAGGTAGGGACAATAAAAAAATAAAGAAATTTTTTTTTTCCACTAATGTTAGAATAGGGTTAGGGCTAGGGGTAGGGTTAGGGTTTCGGTATGTGCACACGTATTCTGGTCCTCTGCGGATTTTTCCGCTGCGGATTTGATAAATCCGCAGAGCTAAACCGCTGCGGATTTATGGCGGATTTACCGCGTTTTTTTCTGCGCATTTCACTGCGGTTTTACAACTGCGATTTTCTATTGGAGCAGTTGTAAAACCGCTGCGGAATCCGCACAAAGAAGTGACATGCTGCGGAATGTAAACCGCTGCGTTTCCGTGCAGTTTTTCCGCAGCATGTGTACAGCCATTTTTGTTTCCCATAGGTTTACATTGAAATGTAAACTCATGGGAAACTGCTGCGGATCCGCAGCGTTTTCCGCAGCGTGTGCACATACTTTTAGAATTAGGCTATGTGCACACGGTGCGGATTTGGCTGCGGATTCGCAGCAGTGTTCCATCAGGTTTACAGTACCATGTAAACATATGAAAAACCAAATCCGCTGTGCCCATGGTGCAGAAAATACCACGCGGAAACGCTGCGTTGTATTTTCCGCAGCATGTCAATTCTTTGTGCGGATTCCGCAGCGTTTTACACCTGTTCCTCAATAGGAATCCGCAGGTGAAATCCGCACAAAAAAACACTGGAAATCCGCGGAAAATCCGCAGGTAAAACGCAGTGCCTTTTACCCGCGGATTTTTCAAAAATGGTGCTGAAAAATCTCACACGAATCCGCAACGTGGGCACATAGCCTTAGGGTTAGGGTTGGAATTAGGGTTGTGGTTAGGGTTAGGGGTGTGTTGGGGTTAGGGTTGTGATTAGGGTTATGGCTACAGTTGGGATTAGGGTTAGGGGTGTGGGGGGGTTAGTGTTGGAGTTAGAATTGAGGGGTTACCACTGTTTAGGCACATCAGGGGTCTCCAAACGCAACATGACGCCACCATTGATTCCAGCCAATCTCGTATTCAAAAAGTCAAATGGTGCTCCCTCACTTCCGAGCCCTGAAGTGTGCCCAAACAGTGGTTTACCCCCACATATGGGGTACCAGCATACTCAGGACAAACTGCGCAACAATTACTGGGGTCCAATTTCTTCTGTTACCCTTGTGAATCTAAAAAAATGCTTGCTAAAACATAATTTTTGAGGAAAGAAAAATGATTTTTTATTTTCACGGCTCTGCGTTGTAAACGTCTGTGAAGCACTTGGGGGTTCAAAGTGCTCACCACATATCTAGATAAGTTCCTTGGGGGGTCTAGTTTCTAAAATGGGGTCACTTGTGGGGGTTTCTACTGTTAAGCCACATCAGGGGCTCTGCAAACGCAACGTGACGCCCACAGAGCATTCCATCAAAGTCTGCATTTCAAAACGTCACTACTTCACTTCCGAGCCTCGGCATGTGCCCAAACAGTGGTTTACCCCCACATATGGGGTATCAGCGTACTCAGAAGAAACTGGACAACAACTTTTGGGGTCCAATTTCTTCTGTAACCCTTGGGAAAATAAAAAATTCTGGGCTAAATAATTATTTTTGAGGAAAGAAAACGTATTTATTATTTTCACGGCTCTGCTTTATAAACTTCTATGAAGCACTTGGGGGTTCAAAGTCCTCACCACACATCTAGATTAGTTCCTTTGGGGGTCTAGTTTCCAAAATAGTGTCATTTCTGGGGGATCTCCAATGTTTAGGCACACAGGGGCTCTCCAAACGTGACATGGTGTCCGCTAATGATTGGAGCTAATTTTCCATTTAAAAAGCCAAATGGCGTGCCATCCCTTCCGAGCCCTGCCGTGCGCCCAAACAGTGGTTTACCCCCACATATGGGGTATCAGCATACTCAGGACAAACTGGACAACAATATTTGGGGTCCAATTTCTCCTATTATCCTTGGCAAAATAGGAAATTCCAGGCTAAAAAATCATTTTTGAGGAAAGAAAAATTATGTTTTATTTTCATGGCTCTGCGTTATAAACTTCTGTGAAGCACCTGGGGGTTTAAAGTGCTCAATATGCATCTAGATAAGTTCCTTGGGGGGTCTAGTTTCCAAAATGGGGTCACTTGTGGGGGAGCTCCAATGTTTAGGCACACAGGGGCTCTCCAAACGCGACATGGTGTCCGCTAACAATTGGAGCTAATTTTCCATTCAAAAAGTCAAATGGCGCGCCTTCCCTTCCGAGCCCTGACGAGTGCCCAAACAGTGGTTTACCCCCACATATGAGGTATCGACGTACTCGGGAGAAATTGCCCAACAAATTTTATGATCCATTTTATCCTACTGCCCATGTGAAAATGAAAAAATTGAGGCGAAAATAATTTTTTTGTGAAAAAAAAGTACTTTTTCATTTTTACAGATCAATTTGTGAAGCACCTGAGGGTTTAAAGTGCTCACTATGCATCTAGATAAGTTCCTTGGGATGTCTAGTTTCCAAAATGGGGTCACTTGTGGGGGAGCTCCAATTTTTAGGCACACGGGGGCTCTCCAAACGTGACATGGTGTCCGCTAAAGAGTGGAGCCAATTTTTGATTCAAAAAGTCAAATGGCGCTCCTTCCCTTCCAAGCCCTGCCGTGCGCCCAAATAGTGGTTTACCCCCACATATGAGGTATCAGCGTACTCAGGACAAATTGCACAACAACTTTCGTGGTTCAGTTTCTCCTTTTACCATTGGGAAAATAAAAAAATTGTTGCTAAAAGATAATTTTTGTGACTAAAAAGTTAAATGTTCATTTTTTCCTTCCATGTTGCTTCTGCTGCTGTGAAGCACCTGAAGGGTTAATAAACTTCTTGAATGTGGTTTTGAGTACCTTGAGGGGTGCAGTTTTTAGAATGGTGTCACTTTTGGGTATTTTCAGCCATATAGACCCCTCAAACTGACTTCAAATGTGAGGTGGTCCCTAAAAAAAATGGTTTTGTAAATTTCGTTGTAAAAATGAGAAATCGCTGGTCAAATTTTAACCCTTATAACTTCCTAACAAAAAAAAATGTTGTTTCCAAAATTGTGCTGATGTAAAGTAAACATGTGGGAAATGTTATTTATTAACTATTTTGTGTCACATATCTCTCTGGTTTAACACAATAAAAATTCAAAATGTGAAAATTGCGAAATTTTCAAAATTTTCGCCAAATTTCCGTTTTTATCACAAATAAACGCAGAATTTATTGACCTAAATTTACCACTAACATGAAGCCCAATATGTCACGAAAAAACAATCTCAGAACCGCTAGGATCCGTTGAAGCGTTCCTGAGTTATTACCTAATAAAGGGACACTGGTCAGAATTGCAAAAAACGGCAAGGTCTTTAAGGTCAAAATAGGCTGGGTCATGAAGGGGTTAATGGTGAAGTTAAAAATCCAGTGCAAAAATAAAACCTTTAAAATTCATGGCCTAATAGGTCAGCCATGAAAAATACAATTCCAGCTAGAGGAAATCCTCCGATCGACGCGTTTCGGGTATGTTAACCCTTCGTCCTGATGGTATCTTACCTCCGCTGATTTCTTAGTCAGATCAGGTTTACACTGTTGTAACCTAATTAACAAACCTTAACCCCTATCTGACCTCGGATGGGATAGTACGTCCGAGGTCAGCTCCCCTGCTTTGATGCAGGGCTCTGCGGTGAGCCCGCATCAAAGCCGGGACATGTCAGCTGTTTTGAACAGCTGACATGTGCCCGCAATAGCGGCGGGTGAAATCGCGATTCACCCGCCGCTATTAACTAGTTAAATTCCGCTGTCAAACGCAGACAGCGGCATTTAACTACCGCATCCGGCCGGAAATGACGTCATCGCCGACCCCCGTCACATGATCGGGGGTCGGCGATGCTTCTCCATTGTAACCATAGAGACTGATTGCCGGTAGCTGTGAGCGCCACCCTGTGGTCGGCGCTCACAGCACACCTGATTTTCTACTACATAGCAACGAACAGCAGATCGCTGCTATGTAGCAGAGGTGATCGGGTTGTGCCTGCTTCTAGCCTCCCATGGAGGCTATTGAAGCATGGCAAAAGTAAAAAAAAGTGAAAAAAATATAAAAGTTTAAATCACCCCCCTTTCGCCCCAATCAAAATAAATCAATAAAATAAATAAATAAATAAATAAAATCTACACATATTTGGTATCGCCGTGTTCAGAATCGCCCGATCAATAAAAAAACAGTAATTAGACCTACTGGTAATTGTATTTCCAGGAATCCATCCTGACAGCACACTGGAGGACGTCCTTATTATCCTTGGTGGGACAGGAACACGAGAGGTTAAAAGGACCCTCCCCCTACCACCCTTCAGTGCTTTTCCAAAGTAACACATCTGGATGGATGCAAAAACACAGGTTTATTCCGACAACATAATCAATCATACAAATGTTACATCACATGAGTATAAGGATCATACATTAGGGAGGGAACTAATAGTGCTGTCAGGATGAATTCCTGGAAATACAATTACCAGTAGGTCTAATTACTGTTTTCCAGTTCACCACCTGACAGCACACTGGAGAAATACCAAAGGAGAATGGTATTTAGGGTGGGACTACTGCTTGAAGTACCTTCCTACCAAAAGCCAACTGAGGCGATACTACATCTAACTTGTAGTGCTTCGAAAAGGTACTAAGGCTAGACCATGATGCAGCTCTGCAGATCTGATCTGCCGTCGCCCCCCCTTTCTCTGCCCATGACGTGGCCATGGCTCTAGATGAATGGGCTTTGATGCTGACCGGGGAATTTTGCCCGCTAGCTCTATAGGCTAAGTTGATCGTGGATTTTATCCACCGTGCGATAGTCGCTTTAGACGCTTTCCTACCTTTATTTGGACCCCTGAACTGGACAAACAAATTGTTGTCCTGTCTCCAGGGTCTGGATATTTCAAGGTACCTGAGCACCGAGTCCCTTACGTCTAAGTTATGATAAAATCTTTCTTTCTGATTTTTAGGGGACTGGCAAAATGATGGTAAGACAATTTCCTGATTCATATTGGAATCTGACACAACTTTAGGGAGAAACGCCGGATCGAGTCTGAATACTAGTTTATCCTCGAATATCTGCAAGTATGGATTCTGCACCGACAGGGCCTGTAGTTCCCCCAATCTTTTTGCCGACGTGATTGCAACTAAAAATGCGGTTTTGAGAGAGAGTTTATCTACTTCTATATCCCCCGATACATCCCACGCCGGTTTACATAGGAAATTCAGAACCAAGTTCAGATCCCACCACGGCGGGACAGAACGTCTAATCAGTGGTTTTAGTCTCTGGACGGCTTTAGAGAAACGGCTAATCCAGGGATGAGCAGAAAGGGAAGAGTCAAAGAATACACTTAGGGCCGCTATCTGGACCCTCAATGTGCTTGGTCTAAGACCTTTTTGAAACCCTGACTGCAAAAAAATCAAGAATTTTGGGGATATTTGGGTGGTCAGTATCAACTTTCGTCTCTCCGCAAAACCCACAGAATCTCTTCCATATTTTCAAATAAATAGCCGATGTTACCGGCTTCCTGCTCGCTTGAAGGGTAGAGATGACATCATCCGAGAGTCCTTTTGCTCTCAAGACCTTCCGATCAGGATCCAGGCTGAAGTGCTCCTGGATTCTGGTGTAGAACTGGTCCTTGTAGAAGAAGATCCTCTCTCTCCGGCAACAGGAGGGGTTCTTCTACTGATAGTTTTCTCAACAATGGGTACCAACTGCGTTTCGGCCAGTGAGGAGCTATGAGAATGACCTTGGCCTCGTCCTCGCAGATTTTCCTGAGTGTCCTCGGAATCATCGCTAGAGGAGGAAATGCATACAGGAGACCGTGATTCCAGGGTTGTGAGAAGGCATCGATCGCGGCTGTACTCTCCCAGGGGTTTAGGGAGTAGAAAGTCCTGAGCTTTGCGTTTCCCTTTGAAGCGAATAGGTCCACCGTCGGCATTCCCCAATGATGACACAGGTCTTTGAACACCTCGTTGTTCAGTTCCCACTCCGTGGGGGATACGCTTTTCCTGCTGAGGAAATCTGCCAACTGGTTCTTGGAGCCCTCCAGGTGAATTGCCGTGATTGACAGAACCGACCTTTCTGCCCACTTGAATATCCATTCCGCCAGGTCTTGCAATGCCGGATGTCTTGGACCCCCTTGATGTCGCAGGAATGCTACCGTTGTCGTGTTGTCTAAAAAGACCTTCACATGTTTGTTCTGTAGCAGATGTTGTGCTGCCGTCAGGACCTCCCAAACCGCTTGTAGTTCCCTGTGGTTTGATGACTGGTTGCTGTCTGCCTCTTTCCAGCTACCTTGAAAATATCTTCCCAGTACATGACCTCCCCAACCGAGCTGACTGGCGTCTGTTGTAACTGAAACGCTTGGTGTTTGAAGCCATGGTACCCCCAGTCGGAGGTTCCTGGGAAGAGTCCACCAACCCAGAGATCTTTTGATCTGCGGAGTAAGGTTCAGAGTTCGGTTCAGCGAGTTTTGTCTTCTGTTCCAGCTTCTCAGGACTCCCCTCTGAAGCTGTCGAGAATGAAACTGGCTCCATCTTACACAGGGAATACACGCCGTCATCAGACCTAGTATCTTCATCCCGTCTCTGATCGTATTCCGACCTTGGGAAAAGTGACGGATCTTCTGTATTATGCCCTTCAGCCTGTCCTCCGGAAGGAAGGACATTCTTGTTTGTGAATCGAGCATGACTCCCAAGAATTTTATTTTGGGTTTTGGGATTAGGTCTGATTTTTGCCAATTTACAATCCATCCTAGATTCTCTAGAGTTGAGATGAGGGACCGACAGTTGATCCTGAGTTGGACTTCTGAGTCTGCTGCTATTAGGAAGTCGTCCAAATAGGGGACCACCATTATATCCTGAATCCTCAGGAAAGCAACTTCTTCTACCATAAGTTTTGTAAAAACTAAGAGTGGAGGCCAGGCCGAAGGGGAGACAGCGGAATTGGAAATGGAAGATCTTTCCTTCCAAGACTACCGCGAACCGCAGGAACCTCTGATGGTTTAGATAGATGGGAACATGGTAATATGCACTCTTTAAATCTAGAGTGCACATGACCATGCCTTTTCCCAACAGGGGAATGGTGGACCGAATCGACTCCATCTTGAACCTTTTGTAAATGACCCAATTGTTCAGATGTTTTAAATTTATAATGGTTCTCGATTCTCCCGATGGTTTTGTTACCGAGAAGAGATTGGAGTAATGACCCCTGCCTTCTTCCTGAGGGGGTACTGGGACAATGGCCGCCATTTTTAGAAGGTCCTGAATATCTGACCACATGGGGGATGACAGTTTTAGATGGGAGCTGGATACCAGGAATCTTTCGGGAGGAAGAGATGTGAATTCTATTTTGTATCCCTGGGATACTATCTGTAAGACCCATGGACTTGACGTGATCTCCCTCCAACCTTCCAGAAAACCTGTCAGACGACCCCCTACTCTGATGGCGTCATTTTCTGCGGTAACTGGAACCCTGTCCAGAGTAGCTTGTTTCTTTATTTTTAGGCCTGTTATCCCCCCCTTTTTGGTAGCTCCATCTACCCTGCTTTTCCTTACCCCTATAATCGGGTTTTTGATTATAGCGGGGCCTCCGAAAGGGCTGGAATTTTTTAGGTTTCTCTTCCGGAAAACCTTTCTTAACATCTGCAGCTTTCTCTAAAATATCGTCGAGGACTGGTCCGAAGACCTTGCCCCCGGAAAAGGGTATAGCACACAATTTATTCTTAGAATGCATGTCCCCTGACCAGCTCTTAAGCCAGATGGCTCTATGGGCTGCATTCGATAGCGACTGGCCCCTAGCTGCGAACCTAACCGATTCTGCAGATGCATCTGCCAAGAAGGTAGTTGCTAGCTTTAGCAAGGGTAGGGATTTTAGAATATTATCTCTGGACGTTTTAGCTATTAATTGATCTTTAAGATCATCTAGCCAAAGGTCCATGGAGCGGGCTACTGATGTCGCTGCAATATTAGCCCCAATAATTGCCGAGGAACTTTCCCAGGCCCTTTTTAGAAGGCCATCTGCTTTTCTGTCCATGGGTTCTTTCAAGTTGGACGAATCTTCAAACGGAATCGCCGTCCTTTTGGAGACTTTAGCCAAGGGTATGTCAATTTTTGGTACATCAACCCACTCTTTGATTTCCTCTGGGTTAAACGGCAAGCGGAGTCTGAAGTCCTTAGGAATAGTCAGTCTCTTCTCGGCTTCCTCCCATTCCTCCAGAATCATAGATCTGATATGGGAGTTAACAGGGAACACTTTGGATGTCTGTGAGCGCAAGCCTCCAAACATTTCGTCCTGAACGGAGCAAGATGGCTGCGGCTCCTCCACCTGCATGGTGTGCCGCACTGCTTCCAACAGCTCTCCAGTGTCCGCAGCAGAGAACAGATATCTTCTCCCTTTCTCCGGGGGATCTCTACTCTCATCTTCCTCCTCTACCTCCGACCCACAGGATGATGAGTCTATGGAAGAGTACTCGACCCTTGGTCTTTTCCTCGGCCTCTCCGAAGGTGAAGGTGAGGGTGAGACTTGAAGGAGTACCAGACTTGAGACTGAAGCCTGAACTTCCTCCCTTATCATGGCTCTCATATTAGACATAAGAGACGCCTGCTCCTTTCCTATGACTTTGCAGGTGCATGCTTCACATAGGGGTTTCTGCCAGGAATCCTTTAGCTTAACCGCACAGATAGGACACTTCTTATTCCTACTGGGTTTCTTTACCGATTTCTCAGATAGGGAGGCTGCCTATGGAGAAATATATATATATATAGCAAACACTAGCGGGTTTTTTTTTTTTTTTTTATGGCCTCTACTTACTAGTGCTGCTGACTCCTGACCCTCTGCTCTAGAGATCACTACTGCCCCTGCACATACCTTTTTATTCTGTTCCTCACTCAAAAAATGACGCTCCAGCGTTCTCCACCGCTCTTTCCTCTGCACTTCCTGTAGCAGAGACGCCGTCCGTCCCCCTCAGCCGCAAACCGGAAGTGACATGCGGCCGGAAAGAGGAAGGTGCGGCATTGAACTGGTTCCCCCAGCGGCCGCATGGAGACGCCGACGCCAGCAGAGGCCGCCGCTGAGCCTGCACACACCAGGGGACGGACGGAGGGATCGAGAGCCCCCGCCAGGAGGAAGCGATCCCCAACCCAGGAGCAGCGCTACACTGGTAGGCTGAGGGACCCTTCGGGCGGGTGTCAGCCAACGGGAGTCACAGGAGGGAAGGGTGAGGCTGAGCCCCCCCGATCCACATCCCCCCCGCACAGAACGGCAGATCCTCTCGTCCGTTCCTATCCCTGATGGGACAGGAAAAACACTGAAGGGTGGTAGGGGGAAGGTCCTTTTAACCTCTCGTGTTCCTGTCCCACCAAGGATAAGAAGGACGTCCTCCAGTGTGCTGTCAGGTGGTGAACTGGAAAAAGCATTAACCTGATCGCTAAACGGCGTAACGAGGGGAGAAAAAAAAAAATAAAAACGAAACTTTTTTGGGTCGCCGCGACATTGCATTAAAATGCAATAACGGGCGATCAAATGAACGTATCTGCACCGAATTGGAATAATTAAAAACGCCAGCTCGGCACGCAAAAAATAAGCCCTCAACTGACCGCAGATCATGAAAAATGGAGACGCTACGAGTATCGGAAAATGGCGCAATTTTTTTTTTTTTTTTTTTAGCAAAGTTTGGAATTTTTTTTCACCACTTAGGTAAAAAATAAGACATGTTAGGTGTCTATGAACTCGTAGTGACCTGGAGAAGCATAATGGCAGGTCAGTTTTAGCATTTAGTGAACCTAGCAAAAAAGCCAAACAAAAAACAAGTGTGGGACTGCACTTTTTTTGCAATTTCACTGCACTTGGAATTTTTTTCCCGTTTTCTAGTACACGACATGGTAAAACCAATGATGTCGTTCAAAAGTACAACTCGTCCCGTAAAAAATAAACCCTCACATGGCCAAATTGACGGAAAAATAAAAAAAGTTATGGCTCTGGGAAGGAGGGGAGCGAAAAATGAACACGGAAAAATGGAAAATCCCAAGGTCATGAAGGGGTTAATGGAGAAGGAGCAGAATAGGACTCAACAAAGACATTGCTGAATGAATTTACTAGGTTGGCTAATGATGGGGAATAGCCATAGAAAAGTGACTTAATCCTCCCCAAAAATGACTAAAAGGGGTCATCCAGTCTTAGGCTACAAGTCTGCAGTCACTCAGATCCTAAATAATGAATTTCCTACAGTTCTGGACATCCAGATTTCACACTCACCTTCAATACTTTCCCCATTGCCAGAAGACAGGAGCTTCCAAATGAGGTAGGGGCCACCAAGAACGACGGCAAGAAATAAGAAAATAGGCCACGATTTTGCTGAATTGGTTCCATCACTCCCTGGTCCAGCCCGAGCCACCGTCCCGGCACTCTCTGTCCACAAATCATCATTTTCTGAATTCTTCCGTAGACCCAAAAGTCTCTGCAAACGTCGGTAAAGGAAACTGATGGTTCGGACAAGTGCAAATGCAGAAAACACCTTTGTAAAGTGGACCTTTAGTCTGGAAAAGTGGTTGGCCACATCCAGAACAGCCCGGAAACTATTATAGACAGCAGAGAAGGTGGCATCCATCATCATGCTGACCGAGGCAAAGGCGTGAACGATGCTCTCAATGGACTGGAAGGCCCCACGGCTGCTCTCCTCAGCTTGGCGTACAAACCTACTCGGCGGTACGTCATCGGTCTGGAAGCGGTTGTAGCTCATTCCGCTGCCATACCCATAGCTGTAGGGGCTGTAGCCGCCATAGAGCGAACTGCCATAAGAGCCATAAGAGCCAAAGCCTGGGGAAAAGGAGTTGTATCCGGGGCGGTAGGCACCAAGCGTGCCAGCGCTGGTCTGCGGAGAAGGTCTAGGCAGGACAGGCGGTGGCACCCTGGTAAGTGTTGGCTGCCCTGGTCTGGTGATTGTGCTTGCTCTTAAGTCAGCTGACCTAAAATGGGAACACAAAGTGGAGTTTGGTTAAATTTCCTCCAAAACTACAATGTAATCCACTAAGAAGTAAAAACGACCACCACTAAACTCTACATCGATGGTCGCCCTACGTTCACAACAGGCCTGAAACCATCCAAGACTCATGGGAAAGGCAACCAGCTGGCACTTTAATACCTTGCTATGCTTAATGGGGTTTTCGCAGGACAGCGTTTCTCACCCCAATGGCCACCACTTGGTTTTAGGCTATGTGCACATGGAGTTTTTTTTTGAGACCTTAAAAAATAACTTTTTTTGTGTATGTGTAGACCAGACAGCTCCTTTTGGAGATTTTCATTTACTGAAACGTTTTGCTGATTATTTTTTTTTCGGAAGCATTTTTTTTTTTGCGCAGCTTTTTGATTGGACAGTGAATAATTTGGAGCGTTTTCCATCAATGACGTTTCATGCACTTTCCTTTCTACCATCAGGGCGTTTTTAAAATCTGAAGCAGAAAAATTGCTCAAAAGTCTGAACATATCCCGTACATTCCTAAACCAAGAATCTGCAAAAACCCTAGTCCATGCCCTCATCATCTCCCGCCTTGACTACTGCAACCTCCTGCTCTGTGGCCTCCCCTCTAACACTCTCGCACCCCTCCAATCTATTCTAAACTCTGCTGCCCGACTAATCCACCTGTCCCCCCGCTATTCCCCGACCTCTCCCCTCTGTCAAACCCTTCACTGGCTCCCCATTGCCCAGAGACTCCACTACAAAACCCTAACCATGACGTACAAAGCCATCCACAACCTGTCTCCTCTATACATCTGTGACCTTGTCTCCCGGTACTTTCCTGCACGCAACCTCCGATCCTCACAAGATCTCCTACTCTACTCCCCTCTTATCTCCTCTTCCCACAACTGCATACAAGATTTCTCTCGCGTATCACCCCTACTCTGGAACTCACTACCACAACATATCAGATTCTCACCTACCATCGAAACCTTCAAAAAGAACCTGAAGACCCACCTCTTCCGACAAGCCTACAACCTGCAGTAACCACCGATCGACCAAACCACTGCACGGCCAGCTCAACCTTCACCTTCACCTACTGTATCCTCACCCATCCCTTGTAGATTGTGAGCCCTCGCGGGCAGGGTCCTCTCTCCTCCTGTACCAGTTATGACTTGTATTGTTCAAGATTATTGTACTTATTATTATGTATACCCCTCCTCACATGTAAAAGTGCCATGGAATAAATGGCGCAATAATAATAATAACATATGAACAGCAAAGCGGTTTCATAATAGAAGTGAATAGTAAGAGTCTTGAAGATGTTTCTAAGCTACTTTTTAGGAATTATTTGGAGCAGAACCAAAACAATGTTGAGTCAGAGCACTGTTGGTAAAGGTGCAGTGCATAGGCGTGCGTTCACACTGCGGCCACTTACCATGCAGGACCGAAGATGAAAACCAATATGAGCCAATACCCCGCAGTACGTAAATAATAGTAATAGCACATGTGAGTAACATTGATGTGATAAAAAAATTGCATACGGCATACCGCCGCGACACGCTCCCAAAAACTGGATGCCGCTCCAGTGATTGTTTACAAGATGCTGCAGTGACAGGAGTACAGTGCAAATCACCGCTGCAGTCAATCACTGAGCTCAGCAGTTCATGCTGACTACATCAGCAAAGCTGCTGAACTCAGTGATTGACTGCAGCGGTGCGGTGCAATATAGTCATGAAGTCTCTGCCTGGAAACACTGGGACAGCGATGCAGAAGTACAGCTGGACCCGGGGAGGGAACTTAGCACCTCTTTTTGTTAAATGAATCAAATATTTGCCAATGGGGTGAAAACGCTATTCCTAGAGAACCCCTTTAAGATCTCTGCCTGCTGTAAGTGAATGTATTATTTCCATTGTAAGGCCGGTAACGATTTAGACTTAGATGATGTTCATTTCACATTGAGAAGCCAGGGTCTGATGTCTATAAAAAAATTACAAACATCCTCACTCGGTATCACGTGTTCTGTACCTTTGTTAGGAATCGCAGAGTCCACTATGGCCTCCGCAGATGGTCATTATTCTTGTGGTTAAAAAATAACAGTTTTTATGGCACAAAATACTGTGCAGGTTTTAAAGGGATTGTTTATTTTAACGGTTTCTGCATATGTGGGCAAATTATCACAAATTATTAAGGTTGACGACCTATGCACAGGATGAATCATCACTATGAGATTGGTGGGGGGGCCAACACCCCCATAGATCAGCTGTTACAGATATTATTAATTAGTGATGAGCGAACGTGCTGGGACAAGGTGTTATCTGAGCATGCTCGGGTGTTATCTGGGTAGTGCTCAAGACTACATACTTTTGAGCTCGCTGTAGACACTCAGCACCTGAGCGCGCTCGCTCATCACTATAATCCCACAGATTCTGCGCACGGAGCAGATCCTGCTGTGGATCCTGTATTATACACCGCCTGGAGGGAAGCACAAGACTGAGATCACACATCCCAGGATTTGCCGTGTACACAGGCCCTGGGGGAAGAGACACAGGACGGTACTGATTACACGGGGGGGAGGGGGGAACGGTACTGATCACACGGGGGGACGGTACTGATCACACGGGGGGGGGACGGTACTGATCACACGGGGGGGGACGGTACTGATCACACGGGGGGGGGACGGTACTGATCACACGGGGGGGGGACGGTACTGATCACACGGGGGGGGACGGTACTGATCACACGGGGGGGGGACGGTACTGATCACACGGGGGGGGACGGTACTGATCACACGGGGGGGGGACGGTACTGATCACACGGGGGGGGACGGTACTGATCACACGGGGGGGACGGTACTGATCACACGGGGGGGGACGGTACTGATCACACGGGGGGGGGACGGTACTGATCACACGGGGGGGGACGGTACTGATCACACGGGGGGGACGGTACTGATCACACGGGGGGGGGGGACGGTACTGATTACACGGGACAATACTGATAATAGGGCCTGTGGACTGTTCCCAGGCCCACACATAGCGCTGCTATATCCCTCCGTGTGCCGGCACCTGCGTACAGCGACAGCTGCCCCGGTGTAACCAGTAACATCCCGGACACGTCCCTTGGTGAGCGGACACAACTCTGATCTTTGGACCCTGTATCGACTGATCACCCACAATGCGACCACCCTCCTCCAGGAGCCCCCGGCAGCGCTCACTCACTGAAAAGAAGTCGTGGGGACCCCGCCCAGAACCCGCCGGGTCTCCCAAGGTTTAGGAGGAGCAGGCTGAGCCGCCATCCCGCACCGCTGCAGAGCCACGCACAAGCCTGACTAATCCACCGCCGACACTTCACTGCTGAGCGAAATACAGGCCTGACTAATCCACCGCCGACACTTCACTGCTGAGCGAAATACAGGCCTGACTAATCCACCGCCGACACTTCACTGCTGAGCGAAATACAGGCCTGACTAATCCACCGCCGACACTTCACTGCTGAGCGAAATACAGGCCTGACTAATCCACCGCCGACACTTCACTGCTGAGCGAAATACAGGCCTGACTAATCCACCGCCGACACTTCACTGCTGAGCGAAATACAGGCCTGACTAATCCACCGCCGACACTTCTCCGAAGATCGATGTACAGGCCTAACTAGTCCACCGCCGACACTTCACTGCAGAGTGATATACAGGCCTGACTAATCCACCATAGAAAACTTATCTGTCGATCGATGTACAGGCCTGACTAATCCACTACCAACAGTTCACAGCAGAGCGATGTACAGGCCTGACTAATCCACCACCGACTCTCCATAGCAGAGCGATGCACAGGCCTGACTTATCTACCATCAACACTTCACTGTGGTGAAGGCATAGACCAAACTAATCCACCACCGACAGAGAACTCCAGAACGCTGCTCCGACCTGCCTATCCCACCGCCGACACTTCCCTTCAGAGTCATGCACAGGCCTGATAATCTCCTGCAGGTGGATGCACAGGATGACTAAATACAACCCCGACACTAGATGTGCAGAGGCACAGACCTGACTAACCCACCACTGACTCTCTTCACTCCAGAGCGATGCACAGTCCTGTCTAATCTATCGCAGACACTTTTTTTTGTTTTATTTTGAATGGAGCGAAAGTAATTTTAACTTTGAAATATTTTTTTTAATATTTTTAAAAACATTTTATTTAACTTTTAGGATGCTTCAATAATCTCCATAGGAGTCTAGAAACTGCGATAACCTGATCGTCTCTGCTGCATACAGGTGATGATCAGATCGCCTGTATGTAGCAGAATTGCTCACTTGCTTAGAGCGCCAATCACCAGGCGGCACTCATAGCAGTCTGGCAGTGACAACTGCTGGAGACTTTTGGTTGTCATGCCAACCCATCGGCAACCCGCGGTCATGTGTCACGGGCACCGATGGGTAGGATTTCTGGTGCGCTTGCTGGAAGCTCATGTTAAATGACACTGTCACAGTTTGACAGCAGCATTTAACTAGTTAACAGCCAAAGGTGGATCGCTATTCCACCTGTGCCTATTAGAGGCACATGTCAGCTGTTCAAAACAGCTGACATGTACCAGTAAAGATGTGGGCTCACCGTCAGAGCCCACATCAAAGAGAGGTATACCAAAATCGGCATACTATTACGCCCGATGTCGGAAAGGAGTTAAAAAATGTTTTACCTCACAAAAAAAATCAGCTGTGATCTTGTGCTGTAATGTCTGTATACTATTTTTCTCCTCTGCCCAGGAGATGTGGTATGATCAGACAATGTCCCTGTACGGTCAGACACGGCCATTACACAGGACACAGCAGGGGCACATTTATAAGATTATCTCAGCACAGGAACATTTTATGTAATCACATCCAATTGTGGAACTTATTATTCCAAGATATATTGATTAAAATCAACTTTTTGTGAAAACTCCTTTAAGTTGTTTGCATTATGTAAGCTCCACAGTTTGACAATTTTCAGGGGTTGTACCAGGCTTGGATCCTTATCCTTTTTTCCCCATTGGATAGGGGACAACGTCCTGATCGCTGGGGGTCTGACCGTTGGTTCCCCCACCAATCTGGACCTCTGAAGAACCCTATGCGAATAGAGCAGCCGTTGATCAAGCACACCTCCCTCCACCTCAACTCAATTCCTTCTTTATGAGACCACCGGAGATAGCGGAACCCTGCAATTGGCTCGTCACTCCTATAACTATGAATAGAGCAGCAGTATAGATGATTGACCACCACTCCCTTCACACCGGGCTCTTCTGAGCTCCAGATCAGTTGGTGTCCCAGTGGTTAGACCTCAGCGATTGGGAAAAGATAAGGGATAACTTCCAAACTTGGTACAACTCGTTTAAAACAATCAGATAGCTCCTGGCACCTTAGGGATCCCCCTGGATGCTCCTTCCTGGAGGTACGTATAGACCGTATCCGCAGCAGTGACCCGACCGATGATAAACAATGATAAATAGCAATACAGAATTCATGAATGGATTTGATTTGTGCCATTGTACAAAGCTGTGATTGCTGCTCCATACTTCATAGCTCCTAGCCGCACAATTTTGGATGCTAAGCCACCCCCGTGATACCGCCCTTTTTATGCACCTACACAGAAATGGCATCTATAATGACGATGCCTCTGTACACAGACTGATGCCCTCCACACAATATTATGCACCTATAGTGCCCCTTACACACACTGACGCCCCCACACACAGATTATGATGCCGCCACAGTGGCTCCTCCCATTACCCTGTCCCATCACTCCCTCCTAGCAGTGGATGTGTTACTGGCTACATAATAAATAACCTACTCACCTAGCGCTGTTCTCACGCTGAGATGATCCGCTGTGTGCAGTTCGGCGCAATGTAGTGATGTCATCGCAGCTGCTGCACCAAGACTAATGGTGAAGCACCAATGGATTCAACTGCATCTTCAAGATGTCAGTAAATCGCGCCAATTTTCTGGCACAGATTGCTAAATCTGGGAATGTCCCGCTGGACAGTAGGGCGGAACGTCGTACAGTTTACACCCATGCACCGCCGGATCTGGTACCAACTGATCTGTGGGGTCACACCTCCACCAATCTGATACTGCTGACCTTTCCTAAGTATCGCTCAGCAATATCCTAGTAGTGGAAAACGCCTTCATTTATATGTAACACGCATTTGCCAACTCTCCTGAAACGTCCGGGAGACTTACAGAAAGTGGAAAGACCCTCAAGACTTACAGAAGAATTGGCAAATCACCCGAGCACCACAGATGCTCCCTGGATGATTTATGGTACTTGTTGTCACAAACATTTTTATACCGTAGCTGTGTGAATACTTTTCTGCCCAATGACGACTACAGTATTCTAGGAGTGATACCTTTATTGGCTAACCAGAAAATAATATGTTTGCAGCTTTCAGAGCACAGTGGCACCTTCTTCAGGCTAGAGTAATATTGCAAGAAGGAGCCGCTGTGCTGTGAAAGCTGCAAACATATTATTTTCTGGTTAGCCAATAAAGGTATCACTCCCAGAATACTTCTGTCATCATTGGGCAGAAAAGTATTCACACTGATTTTTCTGGCTAACACGGTACCACAATATCATTTGCTATTGCACATCATATACCGAATCTGCAAATTCGGGGCAGAAAAGGGACCAGATTTACAGAAGTCACAGACATAAGGTTTGCGGAGTTCCTGGGCTAGGTGCAGACATAACCAGTTCCAATGTTTCACTTCCATTTTCACCCTTCTTCCAGTAGACATCATTTTTATTTAGTTGTATCCATGTAGTCGTACAAGGGCTTGTTACCTTCTTGCAGCGCAGTTGATTATGCAATCTACCATATAATGTGCAATAAAACCAGAGAATAATCCCCGTCTGTGTCCAGGTCTATGTCTGTGTGTGTTATTCATGTTCTGAATGGAAATAATTTACAACAAAATGTGACTGAAATATCTGGGAACCGTCCTGTGTGATCATGTAATGCGGCAGAGCGGCCAGCAGGGGGAGCAAACAGCCGCCGCAATGCTTCTGCACCTCGAGCCTCAATGTAGCTGCCTGTCCGTTCCTTATATCCTTCCCCCGGTACATGGGACAACAGCAGTGCGGTCCGTGTAGACTAGACGAGCTGTAAGCTCGTTTTGCTGGACTCGGGAGTGTCGTTGGTCTGTGGAGGACTCGTGTCCGGTGTGAAGAGTGAGCTCCGCAGATAACCCGGGAAACAGAGTCACAGTCACACTTCACTCACTGACTGCATCTCCTCATCATCCAGTGCAGAGGTAAGAGACAGCATGGGGTGGATGGCTCTGCTCATCTCTCACCTCTCTCTTTTTTTCTTTATCCATTCTTTCTCCTCCCATTCTCTCTCTCCCCCTCCCTTTCGCTCTCTCTCCCCCTCCCTTTCGCTCTCTCTCGCCCCTCCCTGTCGCTCTCTGTCCCCTCCCTGTCGCTCTCTGTCCCCTCCCTGTCACTCTCTGTCCCCTCCCTGTCGCTCTCAGTCCCCTCCCTTTCGCTCTCTCTCGCCCCTCCCTTTCGCTCTCTCTCTCGCCCCTCCCTTTCGCTCTCTCTCTCGCCCCTCCCTTTCGCTCTCTCTCGCCCCTCCCTTTCGCTCTCTCTCGCCCCTCCCTTTCGCTCTCTCTCGCCCCTCCCTTTCGCTCTCTGTCCCCTCCCTTTCGCTTTCTGTCCCCTCCCTTTCGCTTTCTGTCCCCTCCCTTTCGCTCTCTCTCCCCTCCCTTTCGCTCCCTGTCGCTCTCTGTCCCCTCCCTGTCGCTCTCTGTCCCCTCCCTGTCGCTCTCTGTCCCCTCCCTGTCGCTCTCTGTCCCCTCCCTGTCGCTCTCTGTCCCCTCCCTGTCGCTCTCTGTCCCCTCCCTGTCGCTCTCTGTCCCCTCCCTGTCGCTCTCTGTCCCCTCCCTGTCGCGCTCTGTCCCCTCCCTGTCGCGCTCTGTCCCCTCCCTGTCGCGCTCTGTCCCCTCCCTGTCGCGCTCTGTCCCCTCCCTGTCGCGCTCTGTCCCCTCCCTGTCGCGCTCTGTCCCCTCCCTGTCGCGCTCTGTCCCCTCCCTGTCGCTCGCGCTCTGGCCCCTCCCTGTCGCTCGCGCTCTGGCCCCTCCCTGTCGCTCGCGCTCTGGCCCCTCCCTGTCGCTCGCGCTCTGGCCCCTCCCTGTCGCTCGCGCTCTGGCCCCTCCCTGTCGCTCGCGCTCTGGCCCCTCCCTGTCGCTCGCGCTCTGGCCCCTCCCTGTCGCTCGCGCTCTGGCCCCTCCCTGTCGCTCGCGCTCTGGCCCCTCCCTGTCGCTCGCGCTCTGGCCCCTCCCTGTCGCTCGCGCTCTGGCCCCTCCCTGTCGCTCGCGCTCTGGCCCCTCTCTTTCACTCTCTCTCTTCCCTTCCAATTTTTGGTCCCTATCTATCTATCCTTAGAAAATATATGCATTCAGGGGTCTGTATTCCTGCCGTGGGTGGGCTGGTAAAAATGTTCGGCATTTGTGCCCCTGCGCGCTGCTCATATCGTGGCTGACAGAGTTTTTATCGAGTCCTCTGGTGCCAATGTTCAGTGTCCGTCTCCTGGATGTGACCACTAATACGTGTGTGTAAAACGCGTTGAAGCTGGTGATACATATTGATACATACACAATGAAATGAATGTACTCCACAATCATGTGTTACCGTATATGTCTTTCAGTCTATGAATATCTGCTACCAGCTTACATTAGGGCAGCTTGTGGTATACGGCTGAGGGGAGTACAGATGTATCTGATCCCTCCACAGGCTGCCTGCACTTGGAGATTGCAACTTTTTTTCTAGTGAGGAGTATTGAATAATGACAGACATAATTTTCAATAGAGGATATTAGTGACGGTGCAACAATTAGTCACTTAGGTCCATCATTGGGTAGTGATGATAGCATAATTTCGAGTCACCAATCTCCACCCTTGAACCATTTATTTGACATCAGTATAGTGGCTTATATTAATATTAGTCGGGTGAATATAACATGAGGTGTTAGAACAGTTTTTGTCTCTACCAAGTGTACAGATCAACGTAAAAAAAAGTCTGCCAAAATTTTCCAACAGCAAGTGGGTTATTTTCAAGATGGCCGTCGAAAACCTTCACAATCGGACAAAAGTCTTATAACTTTCTTATTTTTAAGCGTACAGCAATTATGTATTCTCCAAACTTATGGTTTTTATGGTCAATAAATTCATATAAGCCAACAAATTTTGCCTATGGGATCAAAAAGGTGACCAACAGTGAATGATATAGGTACAATACCGCTCATTAGGTCTAAGTATATGCGCAGCATTTCATAGTATTTTTTTTTATTATCACAACTATATTATAAACAGGACTATTTTTAATACAGAATACCTACAGTATTTTAACAAAGTATACTTTAAATTAGGTTATGAAATTTGTGCTGCAATGTGAGGGTATAAAAGTCAAAACTCCACTGTCTATTAGTCCTCATCACTGTCCTCTAGTGATGAGCGAATGTGCTGGGATAAGGTGTTATCTGAGCATGCTCGGGTGCTAACCGAGTGTCTACGGTGTGCTTGAATAATATGTTCGAGTCCCTGCGGCTGTTTGACAGCCGCACCGCATGCAGGCATTTCCTGTTAGGTAATCCCTGCATGTGTTATGTGTTGCAGCTGTTGAATAGCCGAGAGACCTGCAGCCGCAGGGACTCAAACATATTTTTCATCCACGCCAAAGACAATCGATTAGCACATGAGCATGCCCAGATAACACCTTATCCCAGCACGTTTGCTCATCATTACTGTTCTCTACTATATTTGACTCCTGGTGGTCACAATGCTTAGCTTGGCATGATCCACATGCAGAGCTGCACTGAAGTCCCTTTTTTTTGCAGCTACAGTGGTTACCACTGCAACCGGTTTTGCAACAACAATGTATAATTTTCAGTAGAGTGTCTGGTGCAACATTTATATCACACATTACTGGTACAAGTTCATCGCCATCGAGATTCCAACCCCAATTCACATGATTCATCTCGCTATCCGTACTCATCCATGTCATGGTCTGGTAGTACACTCTCAGACACTGGAATTTGTTGGAAGACTCAGTTTGGAGGAAGAAGTTTTGGATGAACAAACGATTTGGCTGTGGCCCCTTCTTCGTAAGTGTCTGGTAACCAGGGCTGTGAAGTTGGAGCCCATTTTGGTGAAGTTTGTGTCGTGGAAATTGAGGAGCCGGAAGTTTGGCCTACTGACTCCTGGCAGGGCTGTGGAATCGGAGCCCATTTTGGTGGAGTCAGTGACATGGAAATTGGGGAGTCTGAGTCGGAGGTTTGGCTTACTGACTCCTGACAGGGCTATGGAGTCAGTGTCATGGAAATTGAGGAGTCTGAGTCGGAGGTTTGACTTACCGACTCCACAGCCCTGCTGGTAATACAAGGCTGCCAAAAAACTTGTACAGTTGCAACCAAAAATAACAAGCATCGCTTGTCTTCCTGTATCGGCAGGGTTCTTACCTGGTGAAGCGAATGCATCCGCACAGGCATAAAGGACATGATTACCTTTTAAACATTTTTTTAAATACTGATTTTTTTTTTTACCAACACCATAAACAGGAGAAGGGGAATCACATCCGGTGAATGCCTGAATAAATAACTGTGTACATATCTCACTTCCGAGGACAGACTTTGAATTATTGCTGTGATACACTTTCGGGGTGTCAGTCGGCTGATTATTCGATCATAAATGCAGTGTTTTTCAGCGTAATATAGGAGAAGAATTTACAGGTCAGTTTAATTTCCAATGAGCGTGGTGGAACGTTCCTGCTCACTGCGGCCTTTGCAATGTCTACGTCAGCGACACCCGCCATACACTCTCTCATCACCTTTTCCGCAATGACTAATTTGATTATTGTTTATTATGTCCGACTGAAAGGGCTTCTTCCTGCTTCCCTTCAGATTCATTATCACCGGTGAAGAGAACTATTGGAAGATTGATTTTTCATTGCCGCCTTTCATCTGCGTTCTGCTTTGTTGAAGGACTCGTGTCTTACCCATCGAACATAACAGTTGCCATCTCGTAGTGTTTAACTGTAAAGTCTGCATATATTCTGGCTATTTTATATGTATATCCTTATTTCCGCTTCAGTTTGCAAATCAATAACATATCTGTCTGTATATCTGAATCAGTTGATGTTTGATTGTTACAATGCTCATCCATGGCTTGGGCTAGTTGTAGTTTATCGGCCTTTCTCAGGATGTGCAGGTCCTCACACAGTGATGGTGGGTGTGCACTAAGCTCGTACCTCATCACCTCCTTTAGATTTAGTTGTCTTGTCTTAGGCTACTTTCACACTAGCGTCGGGCTCGGCCCGTCGCAGTGCGTCGGGCCGAGGTTACCGAAGCTAGCGTTGTTTGCGCCGCACAACGGGTGCAGCGCATGCAGATTTTCATCGCATCCGCTGCCCCATTGTGAGGTGCGGGGAGGTGGGGGAGGAGTTCCGGCCGCGCATGCGCGGTCGGAAAAAGCAGTCCGTCGGCAGGAAAAAACGTTACATGTAGCTTTTTTTGCTCCCGGCGGTCCGCCACAACACGGCGCAACCGTCGCACGACTGTTGCGACGTGTGGCAAAGCGTCGCTAATGTTAATCTATGGGGCAAAAACGCATCCTGCAAACAACTTTACAGGATGCGTTTTTTGCCATAAACGACGCATTGCGACGTCTGGCAAAAAACGCCAGTGTGAAAGTAGCCTTAGAGACTACAAGAAATCGCTGGAACAGTAAGCCTGGGTCAATGCTTTTGGCCTGGTCAGCTGTGGCTGTAGGTTAACTACTCGAGGTCGCTACTTTGTCGGTCCATTTAAAATATATTTTGTCCAATCGTACTGTGCACAACTCTCCTTCCCACTGACTCTTGCACATTGGCGTTTTCCTTCGCCACAATACCACTGATGATATTTCTCAGTGAAAAGGTGAACATGGGGACATCTTCGCATACATTTTTAAATGTCTAGAGTATCTTTCAGTTCTTGAGACAGTGGAATCTTTGTGTTGGTCACTTGTGGTGTGAGTGATTCCATTAAAGTCCTGCATGGCAAGATTGTATTCAGACATTATGGTGGCTGACAAAGTCCACAGCGCTCACTGATCCTACGTCATCTCGCTTCCGTGTGTTGAACCACCTTAGGTTTATGTAACCTCATTAAAAAGCAATAAAGTAGAAGACACTTAAAATAAGATTGTTAGAGGAATTTGCCGATTTTCAACGGCCATCTTGAAAAAAAACCACTTCCAGTTGGCAGATCTTGGTAGACTTTTTTTTTTCAGATGATCACTACACTTTGTAGAGACAAAAAACGTTCACAGACCTTTTATTGAAATTTGTTTTAGGCTATGTTTTTTTGGCTAAGATGAACTGGCTATATCCTAACAAAGTATTAATGAGGTGGAGAGTATTAAAAGTGTCTAACAATAGGCTACTCTCATCCAATTAAAAATGAAAATGTTATTATTACCTTAATTAACCCCTTTCTGACATCGGACGTACTATCCCGTCCATGTGGGGTGGGCCCCTATGACCATGGACGGGATAGTACGTCCAGCGCGATCGGCGGCGCTCACGGGGGGAGCGCCGCCGATCGCGGCCGGGTGTCAGCTGCCTATCGCAGCTGACATGCGGCACTATGTGCCAGGAGCGGTCACGGACTGCCCCCGGCACATTAACCCCTGGCACATCGCGATCAAAGATGATCGCGATATGCCGGCGGTGCAGGGAAGCATCGTGCAGGGAGGGGGCTCCCTGCGGCCTTCCCTGAGCCCCCCGCAGCAACGCGATGTGATCGCGTTGCTGCGAGGGTCTTACCTCCCTCCCTGCCTGCTCGAGCCCCGGATCCAAGATGGCCGCGGATCCGGGTCCTGCAGGGAGGGAGGTGGCTTCACAGAGCCTGCTCAGAGCAGGCACTGTGAAGGCTGCAGCGCTGCTAGTCAGATCAGTGATCTGACAGAGTGCTGTGCAAACTGTCAGATCACTGATCTGTGATGTCCCCCCCTGGGACAAAGTAAAAAAGTTAAAAAAAAATTTTTCAAATGTGTAAAAAAAAAAAAAAATATTCCAAAATAATGAAAAAAAAATAAAAATATTCCCATAAATACATTTCTTTATCTAAATAAAAAAACAAAACAATAAGAGTACACATATTTAGTATCACCGCGTCCGTAACGGCCCAACCTATAAAACTGGCCCACTAGTTAACCCCGTCAGTAAACACCGTAAAAAAAAAAAACGAGGCAAAAAACAACGCTTTATTATCATACCGCCGAACAAAAAGAGGAATAACACGCGATCAAAAAGACAGATATAAATAACCATGGTACAGCTGAAAACGTCATCTTGTCCCGCAAAAAACGAGCCGCCATAAAGTATCATCAGCAAAAAAATAAAAAAGTTATAGTCCTGAGAATAAAGCGATGCAAAAATAATTATTTTTTCTATAAAATAGTTTTTATCTTATAAAAGCGCCAAAACACAAAAAAATGATATAAATGAGGTATCGCTGTAATCGTACTGACCCGAAGAATAAAACTGCTTTATCAATTTTACCAAACGCGGAACGGTATAAACGCCTCCCCCAAAAGAAATTCATGAATAGCTGGTTTTTGGTCATTCTGACTCACAAAAATCGTAATAAAAAGCGATCAAAAAATGTCACGTGCCCGAAAATGTTACCAATAAAAACGTCAACTCGTCCCGCAAAAAACAAGACCTAACATGACTCTGTGGACCAAAATATGGAAAAATTATAGCTCTCAAAATGTGGTAACGCAAAAAATATTTTTTGCAATAAAAAGCGTCTTTCAGTGTGTGACGGATGCCAATCATAAAAATCCGCTAAAAAAAACACTATAAAAGTAAATCAAACCCCCCTTCATCACCCCCTTAGTTAGGGAAAAATTAAAAAAATGTATTTATTTACATTTTCCCATTAGGGCTAGGGTTAGGGCTAGGGTTAGGGCTAGGGCTAGGGTTAGGGCTAGGGCTAGGGTTAGGGCTACAGTTTGGGTTGGGGCTAAAGTTAGGGTTCGGGTTGGGGCTAAAGTTACAGTTAGGGTTTAGATTACATTTACAGTTGGGAATAGGGTTGGGATTAGGGTTAGGGGTGTGTCTGGGTTAGAGGTGTGGTTAGGGTTACTGTTGGGATTAGGGTTAGGGGAGTGTTTGGATTAGGGTTTCAGTTATAATTGGGGGGTTTCCACTGTTTAGGCACATCAGGGGCTCTCCAAACGCGACATGGCGTCCGATCTCAATTCCAGCCAATTCTGCGTTGAAAAAGTAAAACAGTGCTTCTTCCCTTCCGAGCTCTCCCGTGCGCCCAAACAGGGGTTTACCCCAACATATGGGGTATCAGCATACTCAGGACAAATTGGACAACAACGTTTGGGGTCCAATTTCTCCTGTTACCCTTGGGAAAATACAAAACTGGGGGCTAAAAAATATTTTTTGTGGGAAAAAAAAGATTTTTTATTTTCACGGCTCTGCGTTGTAAACTGTAGTGAAACACTTGGGGGTTCAAAGTTCTCACAACACATCTAGATTAGTTGCCTGGGGGGTCTAGTTTCCAATATGGGGTCACTTGTGGGGGGTTTCTACTGTTTAGGTACATTAGGGGCTCTGCAAATGCAATGTGACACCTGCAGACCATTCCATCTAAGTCCTCATTCCAAATGGAGCTCCTTCCCTTCCGAGCCCTCCCATGCGCCCAAACAGTGGTTCCCCCCCACATATGGGGTATCAGCGCACTCAGGACAAATTGGACAACAAATTTTGGGGTCCAATTTCTCCTGTTACCCTCGGGAAAATACAAAACAGGGGGCTAAAAAATAATTTTTGTGGGAAAAAATTTTTGTTTTATTTTTACGGCTCTCCATTATAAACTTCTGTGAAGCCCTTGGTGGGTCAAAGCGCTCAGCACACATCTAGATAAGTTCCTAAGGGGGTCTACTTTCCAAAATGGTGTCACTTGTGGGGGGTTTCTACTGTTTAGGTACATTAGGGGCTCTGCAAACGCAATGTGACACCTGCAGACCATTCCATCTAAGTCTGCATTCAAATGGCACTCCTTCCCTTCCGAGCCCTCCCATGTGCCCAAACAGTGGTTCCCCCCACATATGGTGTATCATCACACTCAGGACAAATTGGGCAACAAATTTTGGGGTCCAATTTCTCCTGTTACCCTCGGGAAAATACAAAACTGGGGGCTAAAAAAATAATTTTTGTGGGAAAAAAATTTTGTTTTATTTTTACGGCTCTGCATTATAATCTTCTGTGAAGCACTTGGTGCGTCAAAGTGCTCACCACACCTCTAGATAAGTTCCTTAGGGGGTCTACTTTCCAAAATGGTGTCACTTGTGGGGGGTTTCAATGTTTAGGCACATCAGGGGCTCTCCAAACGAAACATGGCGTCCCATCTCAATTCCAGTCAATTTTGCATTGAAAAGTCAAATGGCGCTCCTTCGCTTCCGATCTCTGCCATGCGCCCAAACAGTGGTTTACCCCCACATGTGGGGTATTGGCATACTCAGGACAAATTGTACAACAATGTTTGGGGTCCATTTTCTCCTGTTACCCTTGGTAAAATAAAACAAATTGGAGCTGAATTAAATTTTTTGTGAAAAAAAGTTAAATGTTCATTTTTATTTAAACATTCAAAAAATTCCTGTGAAGCACCAGAAGGGTTAATAAACTTCTTGAATATGGTTTTGAGCACCTTGAGGGGTGTAGTTTTTAGAATGGTGTCACACTTGGGTATTTTCTATCATATAGACCCCTCAAAATGACTTCAAATGAGATGTGGTCCCTAAAAAAAAAATGGTGTTGTAGAAATGAGAAATTGCTGGTCAACTTTTAACCCTTATAACTCCCTAACAAAAAAAAATTTTGGTTCCAAAATTGTGCTGATGTAAAGTAGACATGTGGGAAATGTTACTTATTAAGTATTTTGTGTGACATATCTCTGTGATTTAATTGCATAAAAATTCAAAGTTGGAAAATTGCGAAATTTTCATAATTTTCGCCAAATTTCCGTTTTTTTTCACAAATAAACGCAGGTACTATCAAAGAATTTTTACCATTGTCATGAAGTACAATATGTCACGAGAAAATAATGTTAGAATCACTGGGATCCGTTGAAGCGTTCCAGAGTTATAACCTCATAAAGGGACAGTGGTCAGAATTGTAAAAATTGGCCCGGTCATTAACGTGCAAACCACCCTTGGGGGTAAAGGGGTTAAAAGGAAACCGTTACTGTTCCCAGTCACAACCAATAATCACAAAATAGTAGCATCCATTAGAAAAAAATCCGTATGCAAACACGATTCCACATAAGTACCCAGGGTTTTTACAAGAGAACCTTATTTCTTTCCCTTATACTGAGATCTTAGAGCTTTATTAGGAAATACAAGAATCCCTCGCTTTTGTATATATGGTATATACAATTACATGAACTAAAAAAGAATAGCAAAATAAAATTACTAAATCTGATGTCACGGAAATGACTCTGAGCCTAGTGGGGGGAAGCACTCCGATTGGGAAAGTGGGCCACCCTCACAGTGAACTGTGACTTCCAGAATGAACAATGACCCAAACCCAAATACTGCTTTTATTAGCTCAAAGTTACGCCCACATACCTCTACTTGATGAGCTCATAGGGCGGCCTATTGTTGGATGTGCTAGGTCTGTTAGAATTTCAAGAGAGCCCCAACTACAGGGCAGGAGGTCCCAGGCGGTAAATATTGTTGTCACGTGTCTTATCGCACTTTTACATTTAAATATATATCAAACATGGCCTGTATAACCTCATCGGTCTGTTATCAAGTTGGAGGGGTTAGAGTGGCTTTACAGTGATGTGAGTTAACACGTTCTGTTCGTCCCTTTGATATGACCCTGAAAATGTATCTCCCATAATTATCAGATCAGTGCTAACACCAATATTCATCACTGGGCACTGGAGACAGGACGTCTACGAAAGATGCTTTAACGAGCGGAGACTTATGCCTGGGACAGCAGTTCTCCTCCCCTGTATAAACGAATCTCAGGCTTGTTGTCTCTTTCCCATGAAATGCCCCTGCTGTAATTACCTGGCCACTGCAGGGTGCTGCTACTTCAATGAAGATGGAGTTGTTGGCTCTCTTCCCCTTTTCCCCTATTATAATTACCTATATGCTCAATGTGAGGGTGATGTGTCCCCTTTTCTGGAGATGTCTCCATTAATTAAAATTTTTCTATAGGATACTGCACCTTTTGGGTTTCAAGTAGAACAGTTGGATAGGCTTACCCACAGCCTGGTGGAATGGAATATATGTAATTTAATATTGCAAAAGCTCAACAGTCTGCATTCCTCTATACAGAGGCAACCAGTAAAAAAATATATCTTCCTGGTGTACGTATACTCTGACCGAAACTGATAAAACCAGAAGACCATCAGATAACGGATTATTGCACGTAGTATGCAGTTTATTAGTTCAATGCATCCATCTTTAGTTTAGGGATTGCCATTTCTTTATGTTGGACATGTAATTTTTTTGCGGTAATTGCGCTCTCTACACAAACCTACATCCTGCAGCTGAACACCCCATGAAATGCACCCACTACTGCTGATGTTAGTCTATCATGTTCGTGTTAAGACTGAAATATGCAGGAAAATAAGCAAATCGAGCATTTACGTAAACAGGTAGTTTATTGTGTCCGTGCATAGATGTCTCGGCCTCTGAGAATGAATAATGAATGTTTCCATTGACAATAAGTGAGAACTTGGGATGTAAATCGTAGACATATCCATATTCTACTGTTGTATAAGTGCTGCCCTCCCTGTGACATACTGCCATAAGTAACGTGTGTTTCCTTCTGTCTCGCAGGCCACGCACCATGCTTCTGATAGAAGAAAAATACAAACCAGCCGCTGCGCTTTTATTATCTTCAGGCACCTGCCCAAGATGTGTCCTTCGATTCTGCAGCGTAGGATCCCCAGCTCCTTACCGGCTTCCATGCCAGGTTATTACAGGGTATTTTTATATTAAAGGGATTTTCTTGAAAACCAACATAGCTATTCCGTTTGCATAGGTGCCCATGCTCCACCTCTGCTCCATTTATTGTCTATGGGACTGCCGAAAATAGCGAAGTGCTGTCCACTGAACTTTTTGAAAAGTTTATTGGCTTGACCTATTTAAAGGGAACCTGTCATCCCCAAAATCGAAGATGAGCTAAGCCCACCGCCGTTAGGGACTTATCTACAGCATTCTGTAATGCTGTAGATAAGACCCCGAAGTATCCTAAAAGATCACAAAAAGAGGTTAGATAATACTCACCCAGGGGCGGTCTCGGTCCGGTCCGATGGGTGTCGCGGTCCGGTGCCTCCCATCTTCATCAGATGACGTCCTCTTCTGGTCTTCACCCTGCGGCTGTGGCGCAGGCGTACTTTCTGCCCTGTTGAGGGCAGAGCAAAGTACTGCAGTGTGCATGCGCCGGGCCTCTCTGACCTTTCCCGGCGCCTTTGCACTGCAGTACTTTGCTCTGCCCTCAACAGGACAGACAAAGTACGCCTGCGCCGCAGCGTGAAGACCAGAAGAGGACGTCATCTGATGAAGATGGGAGGCACCGGACCGGACCGCGACGCCCACCGGATCAGACCGCCCGCCCAGGTAAGTATAATCTAACCTCTTTTTCTCATCTTTTAGGATACATCGGGGGCTTATCTAAAGCATTACAGAATGCTGTAGATAAGCCCCTGATGCCGGTGGGCTTAGCTCACCCTCGATTTTGGGAGGTGACAGGTTCCCTTTAAAGAGCTTTTTTCCCAAAATCGTGCATTATCCTTAATCCATTGGCCGGTAGATGAGTTTCTGATCGCCAGCAATCCTAAGGGACTCTGGATCTTAGGAACAATGTTCTGTAGCGCTGCGTCTCTTGAATGCAGCAAAGATGCAAATGCCCGACCTCTGCTCCATTTATTGCCTTTAAGACGCCAGGAGACAGACGAGCATAGCGCGGCTCTCAGGTTTGTTGAAGGTCGTGGTGATCAGATCCCAGTGATCAGTAAGTTAGACTCTGTTTTATGAATAGGATATACAGTAAATTCCGATTCTGGGAATAAACTTTTAAGAAATTTAGACCATCGTAAAACACCAGCATAAATAAAATCCCCCAAAATTGCCCAAACGTTGGTCGTTTATGTGGAAATATTGTGTTATGCTCACATAATGAATATTTTACTCAATTGTAAGAATATGCAATATGATATTATGGGGTTATCCGGGACTATTTTATTTTTTTACTTTGAACCTAATAACTATATCAATGCCTATTCTGTCTGCCTCCAATCTGTGCTGGCTCAGAGCGGCCACAAACGGCTCCTGCCGGCGATTCTGCAGCTTTCGCTGACGTCACAGATCAGCTGCTTCTCTACCGTTCTGCCAAGGCGGGACTGCCGATATCATGCTGATTGACAGCCAGCTTCCTGCTGCTTAATTGCGGGAACCAAGCTTTCAGTCAGTATGACGTCGACAGTCAACACCGCAGCCCGAAAAAGGGAGTCCTGCACTATTGACATGAGCAGCAGTAACGCTAACAGGAGCGGTCCGTGATCATTCTGAGCCGGCACCAGGTAGAACAGGCAGTTAGCAACACCTTCTTGTTAGTTCTTAGGCCAGTAGTAAAAAATAATAGTCCTGGAAAACCCTTTCAAAAGCATACTTTTTTTTTTACTTAAAGGGTACATGTGTTTTATTAACATTATTTTTTCCACTATTGCTGCAGTTATTGGTTTCATTTTCCTTGTTTCTTTTATTATACATTGATGTAATTCACACATCTAATGAGTCAAAGTTTCATTTTGAAATCACAGGATTTGTAAGCGGGAGAATAAAAGGTGATTGACTGCAGCGGTCAAGCGACTTGAACAGCGCTTCAATGGATGTTTCAGCTTCTGCAATACATTTTGTTAAAACCTACTGATTATATATTTATATTAGCGCTGTATGAAGTAAGGGCATCAAGAACATAAAGCCGCTTTGTTTTACTTACGATATACAGATATAAAAGATAAATCCAAAGAGACTTCTAAAGTCACATAATAAACACTATTGTAATTTCAGGAACTGTCCGAGGAGCTGAGGAAGTTCCTTGCGATTGATGGAGATATTTTCCCTCCCAGTAAGAAGGTCCGGCTGGAAGATGCTGTAGAGGGTATGAGCGAGACACAGACCCCCAAAGATGTAGGCAATTATACAGCTGAAGCCCCGCAGTCCTGCAATCTGTGCCTGGGGATTCTGCAGCATCACTGCAGTACGGAGTTTGTTAAAAAGGTATTGAGCGCAGAATATCAAGACTCTGGGCCCGATTCAGCAAGACCGCTATTGTTCATGCCAGCCTTGATGAGGGGGCGTGCTGGAGCCATATTCCACTGATTCTTGCAGAGGTTACAACATTTTTAGAGATCCCGATTTTTTTTTTTTTTTTTTTTTTTTTTTTCCGTCAATTTATGTGTGTATATATAAATATATTAGAAAAAAAAAGACACAGATTTCCTCTTTTTCATTATGTTTTCACCCTGGCATCGTAAATATATATACAGGGTAGTCCAAAAGTAGGTGGACAGTATGCGTAATAGGGTTATGAAGGGGGAGATTTATCACACATGGTGTAAAGTGAAACTGACTGAGATATATATATATATACACATATACATACCTACCTACCTACCTACATACATATAAAAAAGGAGGAAGAGCACCAGAAAAAATACCTTAAAGCGTACACGCTTCCCTGACCAGCATTCCAATGGCCTTTCAGGCAGTAAACAAAAAGGGAAACGGCACAAAAAGATGTAAAAAAAAAAAGAGGACTTTAATGCCCTGTGGCGTGTCAACGTTTCGGATAAAACAAATCTTGACAAAGGATTTGTTTTATCAGAAACGTTGCCACGCCACAGGGCATTAAAGTCCTCTTTTTACATCTTTTTGTGTGGTTTCCCTTTTTGTTTACCATAATATATATTTTGTAGTGCAGCAGTATCCACACTGTGTAGTGATGAGGCAGTGACCCAACAAAGTTCAAAGCAAAACGTGTTTTAATGTCCAAGTCACAGAAATACACAGCATACGATAGCGTCCGGATCACAGCCGGGGAAACAAAACAGTCCACATAGAGACCGTGGGCTACTGCACCGCTGTGTACGCTGAGAGGTGCCAGGCATTTTGGCTCCGCTTGGCCATATGTTGTCTCACACAGATGGAGCTCTGCAGAGCGTTCTTCTCTGTATGCTTGCAATACAAAACTGACACACCCAACCCTCTGCTTCAGGGGATTGTACAAGGAACTCGTGGCCATAGGCCACATGGAAAACCCGACCAGGAAGGAAACGGACCGCCCCACTACCATCCTGTAGTCCGTTTAAAAAAATAAAAGCCCAGAGCAGGTTTTCTTAAATCTGCCTTGGACAAATCGTTTGCCCAAGACCAACACTCACTTCTAGTTTGCATTGCAATCACAGCTATGCCTGCGACTGCAATGCACTCCCATGGCCTCAATACTCCTCTGTGCACATCCTGGGGGGGGACATATAGCGTCCTTCGCATATGACACCGGACACTTCCTGATATATATATATATATATATATATATATATATATATATATATATATATATATATATATATATATATATATATATATATAATTAAAATGATGTAGGGGTGAAAACAATGAAAAAGAGTAAGTCTATGTCTGTTTTTTTTTTATTTCTGTCTTTCTGTTTTAAGACTAGGGCTAAGTTCACATTAGCGTTGTGCGGGGCTGCATCATGCGCCCCTATAATTAACATGGGGGTGCATGGACATGCGTTGTCTTGCATTTTGTGATGCATGCATCATTTTGGCGCAACAGAAAACGCTGCATGATGCAGTTTTTTCTGCGCCAAAAATCATGCAAAAATGAACGCATGCGTCACAAAAAGCTGCTTTTTGCATGCGTTGTGCGTTGCGTCGCCGACGCAGCACCGCACAACGCAAATGTGATCGTAGCCTAAGAAGGACTACCGAAGCACATAATTAAAGGTAACCTGATCCCGATCCATGGGCAGCATGTATCAGACACTGGCTGCATGATTTCACCCATATATGTTTGAATGAAATACTTTAACAAGTAACCGGGGACTGAGCTGACACTACCCAGACAGGTGGGCTCCCAGCGGCTTCTCCCCTCCCGCTTCCTTTGAGTAACGGGTTTCTCCCTACACGTGTAAAATTCAATGTGATTTAATTGTTTCCACCTCTCCATATCAATTATTTTTATATATCAGATACATTGTGTTTTTTTGGGGGGAGGGTGCTGGGCTAGAATTAGTGCTGTCAGTGGCCTTTTTTTTAAAATTTTTTCCTGCATTGATTTATTTATTTAGCTTTATATTTGCACAAAAATGATCTCCCCCTCATCATGAGGTTTTAAAAGACTTTGAGGGGCATTCGAGTATTTAAATGCATCTTTCTTTATCGCCTCTCATTGGGGGACACAGGAACCATGGGTGTATGCTGCTGCCACTAGGAGGCTGACACTATGCAAATAAAAAAAGTTAGCTCCTCCTCTACAGTGGACACCCCACCGACTGGCATTATACTCTTCAGTTTAGCTTAGTGTCAGTAGGAGGTGGACACGGGTCTTTCATTAGACCCCTATCTACCTCAATGTGCGTCGTTTCTTTTCAGATTTTCCGGAAGGGATACAGGGTGAAGAGTCACACCTGTATTCCCACAAGCGGACTATGAGTACGGCGTGTACTGCCACCCCGTATCCTCATAGATCCCTCAGCAGGACCAAGAGCCTGGCACACAAGCATGCTCAGAAGTCCGGTCCTGGCCCGTCCCCCACCCACTCGCCTACCAGAGCCTGTCGGTCGGAGGAGACGAGGACGTCCATCAGCAGCTCCTATGGACGTCTGATACCTTCTCAAGGTTAGTAGCAGACGACGTGGGATTTTACTAGGTGAGTATTTCTAAAGGGGTTCCCAGGACTCAGCGCGGGGTCATCGCTGCATTTGCAGCACTTTCCCCGTTCCCTGCGCCGTGGCTCTTTCTGACGTGGCGTTTTTTTTCTGCCAGCCGCGCTACCTTTCCATGCCCCACCGCGTTCCTCCAGCGGTCGCCGTTCTTCCTTCAGGCCCCGGCCTCCCTCCTGCCTGCAGCTTTTCCCTCAGCGGTCGCTGGCTCCTAATTTAGGCCCCGGCCTTTCCCGGGGCCTACTTGCGGCGTACCACCTGCCCTCAGCGTTCCCCCTTCAGCGTTCTATGCGGCGCGTCTCAGGCGTCGCTCACCTCCACAGCCAGCACCGTTGCTTCCGGGGGTCGCCGGCTCCTAATTTAGGCCCCGGCTTTTCCGGGGCCTACTCCGGCGACTCTTCACCGGCGGCAGCGCTTCCTCTCTTAAATGCGGCGGCTGCCGTGCCGCTCTGCCGGGCAGCGTCTGCGCCGCGGGGATCTTCTCTCCGGTCACCGGCTCCTAATCTAGGCCCCGGCTTTTCCGGGACCTACTCCGGCGACTCTTAACCGGCGGCAGCGCTCTCTCTTTCATGCGGCGGTTTCCGCGCCGCTCTGCCGGGCAGTGTCTGCGCCGCGGGGGTTCTTCTCAGCGGGCACCGGCTTCTAATATAGGCCCCGGCTTTTCCCGGGGCCTACTTCCGGTGCCGCGCTCCGCCCACTTCCTTTTTCATCGGGCGGGCTTTCTCCCGCCCGACAATCTGTGCCCTGCTTTTCCCCACCCACCGGCACCATCTCGACTGGCTCCGCCCCTTCCTCCACGCCGGCTGCCGGACACTCAGGGCACGAGTTTTTCTCTATCGTGCCACACACCTGCGCCGGAGAACTCCGCAGAGCGATCCTTTCTGGGGGCACAGCACACCATCTGCACCGGAGATCCACAGCATCTTCCTACAGGCCTACAGCATCCTGGTATCTGTGCTTTTCGTCTGCCGTGAGTAGCTCTGCACTGCAGGCTGACACCCCCCTCTGCCCCACTGTCCCCTAACCCTCTGGCATTTTCTTCAGGGACCTCTTCAAATGTCTAACTCTAAGGGGGTCCTCCTACTTCTTCCTCTTCTGCCTCCGCTCTGTCAGGCTCTGCAGCAACCCGATTGTTCCCACCGCTCCCAAGATCCCCCGGCCGATCCGCCCGAGAGTGATACCCCCATCCCAGGCTGGGCTTCCTCTCTGTCCCAATCGGTGGCCGATCTAACTCTGGCGTCTCAAACTTTGGTGTCCGTGCTGGATCGGTTACCCCTGCAGACAAGCCAGCAGGTCGCAGGAAGCTCCGTCCGATCCCTCCATTGCTAGCCGCAAAAGGTCCAGACAGGAATGCCGGTCTGAGTCCTCTTCTCGCTCCATCTCGCCACTCGGTCCTCCTCTGCAGTCGGCGTCCTCCCGATCCTCCTCCCCTGAGTCAGGCGAGGCGTTCTCTGATGCGCCTTCTGAGCATGTTTCGGAGTTGGATTCCAACCAGATCGCTACCATGAGGGATGGTTCAGAATCTCATTGGAGCGATAAATCTAACCTGTGGCATCAAGGAGTCCTCTACGGAACCCGCAGATTAGGCGGTTTCGTTTAGACGGGCTAAACCACCTTCCAAGTTTTTCGCTCCTCACCCGGAATTCGAGGAGATTATGACCAGAGAAAGAGAGAACCCGACCAGACGCTTTCAGAGAGGAAAGCGACTTGGCATTTTATATCCCTTTTCTCCGGAGCTCACCGCTAATTGGACGGCTTCTCCCTTGGTGGATCCTCCGGTTTCTAGACTATCCACCAACACGGTCCTCCCACTATCCGGCGGAACATCTCTGAAGGATTCTAACGATAGTCATAGAATCTTTCGCGAAGTCAGCCTTTGAAGCTGCCGCAGCCAGTCTTTGCCCGGCCTTTGCTTCCACTTGGGTTTCTAAATCCATATCCAAATGGGCCAAACAGCTCCGTCAAGGCATTCTGAACGGGGTTCCTTCCGGACAGCTGGCGGGACTTGCCAACCAGATTTCTCACGCGGGTGAATATCTGGTCTCAGCCTATCTGGACGCCGCGTCTTGTGCGGCTCAGGCGTCCAGCAACGCAGTTGCCATCCGCCGGACCGTTTGGCTTAAGGCCTGGCAGGCGGATTTGTCCTCTAAAAAGTCCCTTACCAGCCTGCCTTTTCAGGGGTCTCATCCTTTTTGGTTCTAAGCTGGACCAAATCATTAAGGACGCTACTGGGGGCACAGGCTCCCTTCTTCCCCAGGCCAAGCCTCGTCGCCTCTCTCTTAGACGTCAATTTCGGTCTTTTCGGCCTTTTCGTCGCTTCGCGGCATCAAACTCCTTCTCCCAGCAGCATCAAAGGCCACAGGTATGCCAAGAGAAGAAGGCGGCATCCTTTTGGCCCACTCCTTCCTGGCGTCCTCGCTACTCCCAGGGTAGGCCCTCCAGGACTCGAAGAACCACCTCGGCCTGACTTTCGGCTAGTCGACATCCCACCTCCCCGGCTGGGCGGCCGTCTCCTCTTCTTCAGGGACGTCTGGATCTCCTCAGTAGAGGACGCATGGGTCAGAGAAGTTGTATCCTCGGATACAAGATAGAGTTCGTTTCTCGACCCCGGGATCGTTTCTTAGAATCCCGACCTCCAAGAGATCCCGCTCTAGTTCCAGGTTTCTTCGCAGCCATCACTTCTCTCCTCAAAGCCGGGGTAATTGTTCCCGTCCCAGAAAAAGAGCGGTTCACAGATTTCTATTCCAACCTTTTTGTGGTACCGAAAAAAGACGGCAGGGTGCGTCCCATTCTGGACCTCAAATTACTGAACAGGAGAGTTCGTCTGAAGCACTTCAGGATTTAATCCCTTCGTTCAGTAATTGCTTCCATGGAGGCTCAGGAATTTCTGTGTTCCATAGATATTCAGGACGCCTACCTCCACGTTCCGATATTTCCGGGACATCACCGATACCTGCGGTTTGCAGTGCTTCAGGAACATTTTCAGTTTGTCGCCCTGCCGTTCGGTCTTGCAACCGCCCCAAGAGTTTTCATGAAGATCATGGCGGCGCTGACGGCCATCTTGAGGGTCAGAGGCCTGGTTCTGTTTCCATACCTCGACGACATCCTCATCAAGGCTCTGTCCTTTTCTCAGGCTCAGGAAAGCCTGTCCATCGTCGACACCCTAGCCCGTTTCGGGTGGCCGGTCAACCGGAAGTAGCCCTGCCGTATTCCTCAGCACATCATCTTTCTGGGCGTGCTCTTCGACACTCATCAGACGAAGGTCTTTCTTCCCGAAGACAAGAGATCCTTCCAGTCCCTGGCAGGTGTTGATGACAGACGCCAGCCTGCTCGGCTGGGGTGCGGTGTTTCGCCACCTGACTGTACAGGGCCGCTGGTCGGTGCAGGGGGCAACCTTGCCGATCATTGTCCTCGAGATCCGGGCCATTTTTCTGTCCCTTCGTCACTGGAAAAGGATTCTCAGGGGTATTCCAATTCGAATCCAGACGGACAATGCCACGGCGGTGGCATATGTCAACCATCAAGGAGGGCCTCGGAGCTCCTTGGCCGAGGTATCCAAGATCCTCCTCTGGGCAGTGGCAACAGTTCCGGTGATATCCGCGGTGCATATCCCCGGCGTGGACAATTGGGCCGCCGACTTCCTCAGCCGCGAGGGCCACGCGGCAGGGGAATGGTCCTTGCATCCGGAGGTCTTCCATCAGATTTGTCTTCCATGGGGGACTCCGGACGTGGATCTCACGGCGTCTCGAATGAACAGGTAGGTTCCGCAGTTCATCTCCAGGTCTCGCGATTCTCGCAGTGGGCGTCGACGCTCTGGCCATTCCTTGGTCACAGTTCGTGCTGCCCTACCTGTTTCCACCCCTTCCATTCCTTCCCAGACTGTTGAAGAAGATCAAAGCGGAAGGGGTGCCGGTCATTCTGATCGCCCCGGATTGGCCCAGGAGAGCTTGGTTCGCGGAGCTCGTCAATCTTCTCGCGGACACTCCCTGGCGCCTTCCAGACAGGCCCGAACTGCGGTCTCGGGGTCCGAGCTGCTACCCGAATTCTCGGTCGCTCCTTTTAACGGCGTGGTTTTTGAGACCGCAGTTCTAGGAGCGTCCGGCCTTTTGGACGGGTGATTCACACCATGACTCAGGCTCGGAAGCCTTCGTCTTCCAGGATCTACTATTGTACCTGGAAGGCTTACTTCCGTTGGTGCGAGTCCAACCGTGTTTCATCTATGTCCTTTTTCCCTGCCTTCCATTTTTGCTTTTCTTCAGGCAGGACTGGATTCGGGTCTGGCCCTTAGTTCCCTGAAGGGCCAGGTCTCTGCGCTTTCCATCCTTTTGTTTTTCAGAAGACTTTAGCTTCCCGACCACAGGTTAAGACCTTTCCTCAAGGAGTGGCCCACGCTGTTCCTCCATACAGGGCCCCTGTGGATTCATGGGATTTAAACCTGGTACTGGACGTTCTGAGGGTTTCCCCCTGTGAGCCCCTCAGGGAAATTCCCCTGTTAGTCCTATCTTGGAAGGTGGCCTTTCTTGTGGCCATCACTTCTATCCACCGCGTTTCCGAGTTGGCGGCTCTTTCTTGCCGTCCTCCGTTCTTAGTCATCTACCAGGACAAGGTGGTCCTCAGGCCTCCGCCTCTTCCACCTCAACGAGGACATCGTTCTACCTTCCTTTTGTCCAGCTCCGACTCATTCTTTGGAGCGATAGTTGAACAAGCTGGACCTCGTCAGGGCAGTGGGGATCTACCTGGATAGAACGTCCAATTTCCGAGAGACTGATTCTCTTTTCGTCATTCCTGATGGCCCGCGCAGAGGCCAACCGGCTTCCAAGGCGACTATTGCTCGCTGGATCAGAACTGCAATTCCGGAGGCTTACCGGGTTAAGTACAGAGTGCCCCCTCCTGGGATTAAGGCTCACTCTACCCGGGCAGTCGGCGTCTCCTGGGCGGTGCACCACAGGGCTTCCGCCCTACAGCTTTGCAAGCGGCAAATTGGTCTTCCATCCTCATGTTCGCCAAATTTGACAAGGTCCATACCTACGCTTGGGCGGACGCCAGCCTAGGCAGAAGGATCTTGCAGGCGGCAGTGGTGAGTCCTCTGACCTGACGGAAGTCTGTTTTTCCAGCCCTTGGGACTGGTTTGGGACGTCCCATGGTTCCTGTGTCCCCCAATGAGAGGCGATAAAACAGGATTTTTGGTTGCTTACCGTAAAATCTGTTTCTTGGAGCCTCCATTGGGGGACACAGCTCCCTCCCGATGTTTCTCCGTTTCTGTTGTTCTATGTTCTATGACTGTTCTCACGTTTACAGTTCTCAAGTTTGTGGTTATGGGTTTTCAACCTTATTTATCTCCTACTGCTTTCTCACTAACTAAAGAGTATAATGCCAGTCGGTGGGGTGTACACTGCAGAGGAGGAGCTAACTTTTTTATTTGCATAGTGTCAGCCTCCTAGTGGCAGCAGCATACACCCATGGTTCCTATGGTTCCTGTGTCCCCCAATGGAGGCTCCAAGAAACAGATTTTACGGTAAGCAACCAAAAATCCTGTTTTTTTTATTGCTGTAATGTGGGGCTGGTATATTAGACCCAGTCAGGTTATGTAATAATAATAATAATAATCTTTATTTTTATATAGCGCTAACATATTCCGCAGCGCTTTACAGTTTTGCACACCATATCATCACTGTCCCCGATGGGGCTCACAATCTAGATTCCCTATCAGTATGTCTTTGGAACGTGGGAGGAAACCGGAGTACCCAGAGGAAACCCATGCAAACACGGAGAGAACATACAAACTCTTTGCAGATGTTGTCCTGGGTGGGATTAGAACCCAGGACCCCAGCGCTGCAAGGCTGCATACTCATTAGACCTTTTAAACTCAGGTAATCCTGTTGAGTTTTTCAAGCAGAAGACCCTTCAAGAAACACTTTTTTTTTTTTTTTTTTTTCCTGAAGTGTCTTTTCTGTCGTTCTTTCAGTCATTTCCTGAGCTTTTTCCTGACAGTTTTGGTTGCATGCTTCTTTTTGGAGCGTTTTGCCATGGGTTTTGTAACGTTTTAATTATTGTTGGTCTCTTCTTTTTTTTTCAACTGGAAGGAATAATAATAAAAAAATAAACTATATATTTTTAAAGCAAAAAGCTTTAAAAGATGTCCAGTCATCTTCCGGGTGCCTTTTGAGCTTTCCCATTGACTTGCATTGTAAAGTACAGGGCCTCTTACAAGTGAAAAACTGCAGAAAAATGGACCCGTCAATTCTTAGAAACCTGAAGTGGTTAAAAGAGGTTTAAAAGCCTGAATACATGCGCAGCAAGTTGTTTTTACATAGGGATGCATATGTTCATTCTTTGAAGCATTTTCTGCGGTAAAATCTGCCTGAAGAAGATTTTGTGTGCACATACCTTTACAGGGCAAATACAGCCTCCTAAGTCTACTGCAGAGCTGATCTGGGTCTGCTTATTCCCAGCACCGCCTGCTTCCACAGGGTCCGGAGGTGGAAGCACTGTTATTGCTTTCCATACTGTATACACAGGAAGGCAGAGATGGTAATAAACCATGTTTGCCTTCTCTGCAGGGAGTCTGGCTGTGTCTGCAGCAGTGCGATCTCCATGCAGCTGCTTATGAAGTTCTAAAACATCACTTGCAAGCATTATGCAATCTGGCCGGGTGATTTTAAGTGTTGGGAAGTCGTGAATTAGCTAAATCAACAGTAAGAAATGGAGTATCAATAGAAGAATTCTGAAAGAAAATAGATAATGTTCCCATGTTTGTAGATGGGCTCACATATTTTGATCAAATGTGCTCAAAAAACATCTAAATTTTTCATATGCAGCAAAAGGGCAGTCGTTTACATAATGTTAGCAGAGTGCTGTTGCACGTATAATATGCACAAAAGAAATAGTTAACATTTGAACATTTTTTGGCCTCTATTTATCAAGGGGTGTTAACATGATCATTGTAATACATATTAATGAAATTCTGTCACCCCAAACACCTTTTGTGTGCACCAAATGTACATAACGGGGTATAAGCTGACATATGAGAGATGTTAGAAGGAGCCCATTGGGACTATATAACTGTGGGGCCCAGATATTTGGAATGGTATCTCTGACCATTGTTGTATCCGATCTGAATCCTCACAAGGTTTCGTTCACGTCGCTGCACCTGACAAATACCAGGAGCGGACATATCGCCATCAGAATCAGTAGTGCAGCCTCAGGGTTTGGACCCATAATTTCTAATGATAATATCGCACAATAGATGTTCTATAATGGACACGGTTTTACACATTTTTATTTCCTTCCAGTAGTTTTTCTTTTCAGTTATTAACGGTTAACTCTTAATTCATATTCACTTTATACAGCTTTTTGTGTATTGAGGGTGTGCATATCTGATTTGTATCTAGATCTTCCATAAGGTCCAGTCTGCTGGGTATGAGTTCCAAGACTTTGTCTTCCCCGTGTCCCTGCCACCACAACTGTCAGTGAGAGAGGTAAGGTGACATATTAGTGGTAATGTTCAATGTACATATGTCACTGTGTGCTTATATATATGTGTGTGTATGTGTGTGTATATCTACTATATAATTGTCTGTCTGTCCTTCTGTCTGTCACGGATATTCATTGGTCGCGGCCTCTGTCTGTCATGGAATCCAAGTCGCTGATTAGTCTCGCCAGCTGCCTGTCATGGCTGCTGCGACCAATCAGCGACGGCCACAGTCCGATTAATCCCTCCCTACTCCCCTGCAGTCGGCGCCCGCTCCATACTCCCCGCAGTCACCGCTCACACAGGAGTAACGGACCGCGTTATGCTGCGGGTAACTCACTCCGTTACCGCCGCTATTAACCCTGTGTGACCAAGTTTTTACTATTGATGCTGCCTATGCAGCGTCAATAATAAAAAGATCTAATGTTAAAAATAATTAAAAAAAAAAAATCATCATATACTCACCCTCCGGCGCCTTTCCCGCTCCTCGCGACGCTCCGGTGCTAAAGATGGTATGCGACAAGGACCTGCCATGACGTCACGGTCATGTGACCGCGACGTCATCACAGGTCCTGCACGAGAAGGACCTGCCATGACGTCACGGTCATGTGACCGCGATGTAATCACACCCTGGGACCGGAAGCTGGCGAACAGGCGACAGAACTACAAGGAGCCCTCGGATCGGAAGGTGAGTATATGTTTATTTTTTAAGCTGTGACATACAGTTAGGGCCAGAAATATTTGGACAGTGACACAAGTTTTGTTATTTTAGCTGTTTACAAAAACATGTTCAGAAATACAATTATATATATAATATGGGCTGAAAGTGCACACTCCCAGCTGCAATATGATAGTTTCCACATCCAAATTGGAGAAAGGGTTTAGGAATCATAGCTCTGTAATGCATAGCGTCCTCTTTTTCAAGGGACCAAAAGTAATTGGACAATGGACTCTAAGGGCTGCAATTAACTCTGAAGGCGTCTCCCTCGTTAACCTGTAATCAATGAAGTAGTGAAAAGGTCAGGGGTGGATTCCAGGTGTGTGGTTTTGCATTTGGAAGCTGTTGCTGTGAGCAGACAACATGCAGTCAAAGGAACTCTCAATTGAGGTGAAGCAGAACATCCTGAGGCTGAAAAAAAAGAAAAAATCCATCAGAGAGATAGCAGACATGCTTGGAGTAGCAAAATCAACAGTTGGGTACATTCTGAGAAAAAAGGAATTGACTGGTGAGCTTGGGAACTCAAAAAGGCCTGGGCGTCCACGGATGACAACAGTGGTGGATGATCGCCGCATACTTAATTTGGTGAAGAAGAACCCGTTCACAACATCAACTGAAGTCCAGAACACTCTCAGTGAAGTAGGTGTATCTGTCTCTAAGTAAACAGTAAAGAGAAGACTCCATGACAGTAAATACAAAGGGTTCACATCTAGATGCAAACCATTCATCAATACCAAAAATAGACAGGCCAGAGTTAAATTTGCAGAAAAACACCTCAAGAAGCCAGCTCAGTTCTGGAAAAGTATTCTATGGACAGATGAGACAAAGATCAACCTGTACCAGAATGATGGGAAGAAAAAAGTTTGGAGAAGAAAGGGAACGGCACATGATCCAAGGCACACCACATCCTCTGTAAAACATGGTGGAGGCAACGTGATGGCATGGGCATGCATGGTTTTCAATGGCACTGGGTCACTTGTGTTTATTGATGACATAAGAGCAGACAAGAGTAGCCGGATGAATTCTGAAGTGTACCGGGATATACTTTCAGCCCAGATTCAGCCAAATGCTGCAAAGTTGATTGGACGGCGCTTCATAGTACAGATGGACAATGACCCCAAGCATACAGCCAAAGCTACCCAGGAGTTCATGAGTGCCAAAAAGTGGAACATTCTGCAATGGCCAAGTCAATCTCCAGATCTAAACCCAATTGAGCATGCATTTCACTTGCTCAAATCCAGACTTAAGACGGAAAGACCCACAAGCAAGCAAGACCTGAAGGCTGCAGCTGTAAAGGCCTGGCAAAGCATTAAGAAGGAGGAAACCCAGCGTTTGGTGATGTCCATGGGTTCCAGACTTAAGGCAGTGATTGCCTCCAAAGGATTTGCAACAAAATATTGAAAATAAAAATATTTTGTTTGGGTTATGTTTATTTGTCCAATTACTTTTGACCTCCTAAAATGTGGAGTGTTTGTAAAGAAATGTGTACAATTCCTACATTTTCTATCAGATATTTTTGTTCAACCCTTCAAATTAAACGTTACAATCTGCACTTGAATTCTGTTGTAGAGGTTTCATTTCAAATCCAATGTGGTGGCATGCAGAGCCCAACTCGCGAAAATTGTGTCACTGTCCAAATATTTCTGGCCCAAACTGTACGTGGCTGGGCAATATACTACGTGGCTGGGCAATATACTACGTGGCTCTGTGCTGTATGCTACGTCACTGGGCAATATACTACATGGCTCTGTGCTGAACGTCACTGGGCAATATACTACGTAACTGGCCAATATACTACCTGGCTGGGCAATATGCTCTGTGCTGTATACTACGTGGCTGGGCAATATACTACGTGGCTGGACAATATACTATGTGACTGGGCAATATAGTACGTGACTGGGCAATATACTACGTGGGCTGTGCAATATACTACATGGCTGGGCAATATACTATGTGGCTGGGCAATATGCTACGTGGCTCTGTGCTGTATACTATGTCACTGGGCAATATACTACGTGGCTGGGCAATATGCTCTGTGCTGTATACTCCGTCGCTGTGCAATATACTACGTGGCTGTGCAATATACTACGTAGATGGGAAATATAGTATGTGACTGGGCAATATACTACGTGGCTCTGTGCTATACATTACATCGCTGGGCAATATACTACGTCGCTGGGTAATATACTACGTGGCTGGGCAATATACTACGTAGATGGGCAATATAGTATGTGACTGGGCAATATACTACGTGGCTCTGTGCTATACATTACATCGCTGGGCAATATACTACGTCGCTGGGTAATATACTACGTGGCTGGGCAATATACTACGTGGACATGCATATTCTAGAATACCCGATGCGTTAGAATTGGGCCACCATCTAATAAAAAAAAAAAAAATATATATATATATATATATATATATATATATATATATATATATATATATATATATATATATATATATATATAATATATACAGTACATACATACATACAGTACATACATACTAGATGGTGGCCCGATTCTAACGCATCGGGTATTCTAGAATATGCATGTCCACATAGTATATTGCCCAGCCATGTAGTATACAGCACAGAGCAACGTAGTATATTGCAGAGCGAGGTAGTATATTGTCCAGCCACATAGTATATTGCCCAGCCACGTAGTATATTTCCCAGTTACGTAGTATATTGCCCAGCCACGTAGTATATTGCCCAGCCTTGTAGTATACAGCACAGAGCCACGTAGTATATTGCCCAGTGACGTATTATATTACCGAGCTACGTATGTCACAGGTTAAAAAAATAAAAAATAAACATACTCCCCTAACGATCCGAGGGCCCCTTGTAGTTGAACATACTCACCATTCTGGTCACTGCTCCTCAGCGTCCCGTCTCTCCACTTCCTGGGATCCAATGGCGCTGTGCAGATGGGCGCGCGGCTGCCGACATCTTGCGTTCCCAGGATGGTTTGCGAAATTACCCATATGACTTAGCGGTCTCACGAGACCGCTAGGTCTTATGGGTAATTTCGCAAAGCATCGCTGGGAAAGGAAGATGGCGGCAGGTGCGAGTGGCTCAGCGGACAACGGAGGGTGAGTATAGCAGGTTTTTTGTTTGTACTATTTTTAACATTTACTTTCTTTTACTATTGATGCCGCATAGGCAGCATCAATAGTAAAAGGTTGGGGAGACACAGGGTTAATAGCGCATTAACCCTGTGTTAGCGGTGACCGGAGGGGAGTATGGAGCGGGCGCCGGAGACACGGACTGCGGGGAGCGGAGCTCCGGGGACACTGACTGCGGGGAGTATAGAGCGGCAATTTTCTTCCGGACTGTGCCCGTCGCTGATTGGTCGTGGCTGTTTTGCGGCGACCAATCAGCGACTTGGATTTCCATGATAGACAGAGGCCACGACCAATGAATATCCGTGACAGAAGGACAGACAGACAGATGGAAGTACCCCTTAGACAATTATGTATGTAGATATATATATATATATATATATATATATATATATATATATATATATATATATATATATATATATATATATAGACACACACACACACACACACACCTTGAAAAAGTATGAACTACATTTTCTCCACATTACACCCACAATCTTAAATATTTTTTATTTGGATTTTATGTGATTTCCCATTTAAATCCCATTGAGAATCTGTGATAAGACTTGAAAATTTCTGTTCACAGACGTCTCCATTCTATCTCACTGAGATAGAACAAGGGTACAAAGAAGAATGGGCAAATAGTTGTCTTTAGATGAGCAGCTGGTAGAGACAGACCCCCAAAAGACTTGCAGCAGTAATTGCAGCGAAAGGTGGCGCAACAAAAGTATTGACTTGGGGGGGATTGAACACAAATACATCTCACAATTTTCAGATTTATATTTTTAAATAATTAAAAAAAAATGTATCATTTCCTTTACACTTCACAAATACTTGTTACTTTGTGTTGATATCACATAAAAATACATTTATGGTAAGTTTGTGGATCTAACGTGAAAAAATGTGGAAAAGTTCACAGGGTATGAATATTTTTTCAAGGTAGTATAAGTACTGAAAATAGCAATAAAATAGTATACTTTACTAAAACAATATAAGCAACTGCAATGATAGGCAAAATATTTTAACCCTCTGTTAACCAAGAGTTTTCTAATTAGGCAGGGGCTGTACTACAACTTTGATGGTGACACAAGTCGCTCAGCCAATGAGCGTCACATCACCGTGTACTGCAAGTGATTGGGGTCACATTGCGGCCAACAAGGTATTTTGACCACAACAAGCAAGTCACAAAAACAGCTGGTTCTGCCTTTTTATGACTTTCCTGTCCCAATATCCTGCTGGTCTCATTGTCTCCCCATTCACAGCAGCATCGGCGCTCTTTAGCTGTGCCACCGATGTGGCCCCCGCCTTATAGGTGTTTATTTTTTTCAGTCATCTCCATCTGGCGTCCACAGAACTAAATGATGATGCTTGTTAACATTAGAGTGGTGATTTTTTTTTTTTTTTTTTTTTTTATGTGGGATATAAAAAAAAAAAATTTTTTTTTTTTTTTGGTTTTCCCATTTTCTTTGTGCGACATAAATTGGGTCACTCTGATGCTATGTATCGATGTGATTGTGAAAATACTAACAATAAGCAGAATTATTTTATCTACTTTTGCACATCATGGAAAAGATGAAAACATGTTTTTATGTTGTCACATTAAAAGAGACAATGAAGAAAGAAGCAATATATCCAGCTCACCCACAGGTGATTTTCAAGCAGTTCGGAGCAGAGACAGCGTCCAGGAAGTCCAATTAAGAGAAATGAGGGTCCAGTTTCAATAACAGCCACAATTAATTACTTGCATGTTCATTAAGCTTTCCTTTCTCTACATTAAAAGAGGAATAACTTTTTTTTTTTTCCCATTATAGGGAAGTTTGGGCACTCCTGGTCAAAATTAGTGTTATTGTGAACAGTTAAGTAAGTTGAAGATGAAATGATCTCTAAAAGTCCTAAAGTTAAAGGTGACACATTTCCTTTGTATTTTGGGCAAATAAATATATATTTTCATCTTTTAAATTTTAAAAATTAGAAAAGGAAAATGGGTCCATGCAAAAGTTTGGGCACCCTTGGAGATTTGTGTTTTCAGATAATTTTGACCAAGGTTTCAGACCTTAACTAGCTTGTTAGGGTTATGGCTTGTTCACTATCATCGTTAGGAAAGGCCAGGCAATGTAAATTTCCCAGCTTTATAAAGACCCAGCCTCCTCTAACCATGTGCGAAAAAAACAGCAACCATGGGTTCTTCTAAGGAAATGTGTCATCTTTAACTTTAAGCCTTTTAGAGGTCATTTTATCTTCAGCTTGCTCAATTAATATTGTTTAATAATTTTTTTAGATCCCCTGTTTGATTTTACAATGGGTAATTCTATAGTGCTGAGAATTACTGCCTGCCTGTTATAGTTTATCAGGCAATCTATTAGAGCTTGCTTTGCTGCTGCTACAGGCCTGGAAGCCTTTATTAGGCTCATAGCTGCTTTGAACACCATTGGCGTTACACAATTTTGTATTAATGCCTTCATACAAAAAATACAATGTAAGATTAATTATATTTTGATGCTATGCAAGTGTGCGTATACATTGCTCAACATTGGATTTGGAACACGAAGAAGGAAAAGTTGAAAAGTTGTGGAATAATGGAAATGACAGGATGGATAGACATCTTAATGATATGCAAATGATGAAAAAATTGGAGCGCCACGTACAGAAATACACACACTTTATATGCTTTGCATGCTATCAGTAAGTTTATTAATTGAGGAATGTTCTGCCCAAATTTGCTCGATGGGAGACAAGTCCGGGGGGGCTGCAGGCCTGGCATTGTGTTGAAAAACCGCTCCCTGGATACTTTCTCATTTTTTCGCAAAGACCTCTACATGGTATAGCCAATTTTCATCTATGATTACATTGAAGACAAAAGTGGGACTCATTATTCAAGAACATAACTTCCATTTAGGCCCCCATTTCCATCTTTCTCTGCAGCATTTTAGACTTTGATAGAGGGGGAATGAGGTCAGTGGAACACCGGAAACTGGGCGTTTTTGCTTTTGACCCAGTGTCATGTAAACACCTTTTGATGTTTAACATCTTAGGTTTGGTATGTGGCATCCAATTTCACTTGCAGTACACAACAGTTCAGAACTCGCCATTCTTTGAATTAGATGACCCCCTCATGAACATCACACTGGTCCTACTCTCTGGATTATGGTATGGGTTGACATAATATACTGTAGTCAGACCTCTCTGTTATTTATTCCAAGTACACTAATTGTTCGATTTTACATTGCTTTTGTGGTGCAACCAGTCGTACTGACATTTCTCCACTTAACCCTGCTGTTTTGTTCGCATTTACTATACACTTGTAGTGTTCCGGGTCACTATGACCCGGCTTATTAAACCTTGATTTTAGACACTCTAACTCCATTTTTTTTAATACTTTTTGCTTACTAGACTGTTTGTGAACATGTTTGGTAGTAAAAAAAAAAAAAGGATAAATGAACTAGAAATCTTTTTTTTTGTTGTTTTTATTCTGAAAAAACAGATCCATCCAATGAGCAAAACGAAAATAGAAAACTACACATATTTTGTAAAAAAAAAAAAAAACACAAAACAATCAAATCAAACATTTTGTGATAAAAAATTAAAGATAATAAACATTACAATGTAAATATATTTACATGATCATATAAATTTACGGATTCTTGCATGAAAAACAATACACATGATTTTTGCATAGAAATGTTTTACAGACATGTTATACTCGTCTTGTTTTCACAAGTAGAAGGGCAATAGCTGCATCTTTTTCTTTTGATGCCGGAAGAGGCCATGGGGGTAGAAGCACACAGCTGCTCTCCAAAGAAACTGAAAGGTAACATGTCTGGGCTAGCATATGTGTACTGATAAGAGCAGAGAAGATAAGAACCCTTCTGAAAACAAGCAGATAAGTCAGGAAGACAGACTTGCTTAGCAAAAAAAAATTATTTGCAAGACTTTACAGCTCAGCTTTACAAAAAAAAAAGTCTTAGACAGCGCGTTCTGAGCAGTCCGTTCTGCGCATAATATACACGTGTAGTGCACACCTAGTGATCTCTCCGGATGCACTCTACATTTTAGAATAGACTGCGCACCAAAAATAATCAATATAAAGCCATTTTTATGGTGCGCAGATCTCAATGCATACCCCCGGTAGAGCGCGTGTACGACCTCATTGAAATAATTTAGGAAATAAATCAATTGATATACAATAGTAGATGCAATAAATAGACCCAACTGAGGTTATAACTCCTTTATTTCACTGAAAATATGGCCTCACAGCTGTAAAAAACGATGTCGGGTCACTATGACCCGAACACAACAGGTGTAACTTTTTGCGTGTAGCAAAAAGTAACAAAAAAAAAATACTCATAGGTAGGTCCCCCCAAATGAGGAAAAGTCAAGGAGTCTCAAGTTTTATAGACTTACAGAAAAAAAAAATCTACAGGGCCGCAAAAAGTCTGTTCGGGTCACTATGATCCGAACAGAACAGCAGGGTTTTAACAGTAAACAAGAGCAAGCGTATGCATGAACATAGGGATCACCACAATATAACTAAGAGTAACAAAAGTCTTTATTCAGAGAACAACATACGCAAAAACATTTAAAAACATCTAAAAACAAAGATAGAAATAATGGGTCCACCATAATAACAGATAAATGCTGACAGACATGTGCACCTTACACAGCTAGTTCGAATATCCTATCACCAATAAGCATAAGTAACATCTGATCCTGATAGCCTACATAATACAAAATGTACGCACTGTATGAATAGCTGCTCCAGAATACCGGGCCGTCGGATTGGTACACAAGGGCCACTAAGCGTGGTCCCACAAACACTGAGCCTCTAGGCAGGGATATGGTGAAGAGACCTCAGTCCCCAATAGTTACCACCAATTCACCCTCCTAATCAATCCTCGGGTATCCCTTACCCAAACCAGTGCAAACACCCGTGAGGACTGTCCTAAACCGGCAGGCAAATCAGGTCAGTATAGCTGTGTGGGTGCCAAGACCCACGCGTATCGACGCTCAAGGCGTCTTTCTCAAGGTCCGTGTCCTCTTAACAACGCTAGGCCATATGTTGCTCCTGCTAGTGTGAGCTGCCTCCATTACCTAATTGTGCTACCGTGGCCTGCAGCGTCTCCGGACTTGTCATTCCACATGTGCTCGATGAGAGACATTAGTCAGCAATTGCATAGGGAGCTGCCAGCAGCAGATTTGTCCAAGTGCAATCAGTGGCAGAACATCCCTAGGTCAACCATTAATTAATCGCATATCAAGATGTGTAAATTCGTGTATTTCTGTGTGTGGCACTCATACTTGATACTACATAAATGTACATGTTTTGAATAATTTGTTTCCATTTTTCCATCATTTACATATTATTGATATGTTTATCCTCTTATTTCCATAATTCCATGACTTTTCCTTCATGTTGATGCACTTTTATACCTGAATAATACAGTACTGTTCAAAAGTGTGGGGCAAGTGTGGGAAAATAGAGTTAATAGTTTGTTTTTATCAATTAATAAAAATACGGCATTGAGTCACTTCTCACAGACAAGCCATGAGGCAGGGAGGTCAAGGAGTCTGAGATTAAAACAGAGACCAAGGGATAAGACAAGCGAATAGTCAAGAGCAAGTCAGAGGCCAGGCATCGAGGATCAGAGAACGTCAAGGCAATGGTCAAAGAGACTAAATCCAAGGTCTGGCAACAAAGATCAGAGAATACTGAGCACAACGCACACACACGCCACCGTGCAAAAGTTATGACTGGCAATAGTCCAAACATAGCCAGCTAGCTAAATAGCCAGGCAATCACTCTGAAAGGTCATCACCAGGAGGACTTATTGGCCTGCAGGGAAATCCCATACCCAAACTGACAGATGAGCACGCCTCCGCATACTATAGGATGAGCTGTACTGAGTGCCCGGTACTCCCCTGCGCTGTGGAATCGTGACAAAATTGCAAAGTGAGTGAATTAAAGTCAATTATGAGTGTCTGCAGGCAAAAGTGAAGCATGGTGGAGGTTCCTTTATAACATCATTGAGTCTGTCTGGGATTACATGAAGAGACCGAAGGATTTGCACAAGCCAACATAAACAGAAGTTCTGTGGTTAGTTCTCCAAGTTGTTTCAAAGAACCTCACTGTTGAGTTCTTTCAAATACTATACGACAGTTACCTAGAAGAATTGATGATGTCTTGGAGACAAAAGGTGGTCAAACGAAATATTAATGTGATTTGATTTCTCTTTTGCGCATTCACTTTGCATTTTGTTCATTGATAAAAAAATAAAAACACTTGTAGTTTTGAAATCTTTCACAGTGTGTATGTTTGTGTGTGTGTGTATATATATATGTGTGTGTGTATATATATATATATATATATATATATATATATATATATATATATATATATATATATATATATATATATAAATACAATCTTGAGAGTAGAGTGGAGAGTTGATCTTCTGTAATGGTGGAGAAGTTGGTTTTCAAGGTAGAGGGCTGGGTAGTTGGGAGGAAGGGCTCTGGGGGTTGTCGACCAAAACTGTCCCTGATGGTCTCAAAAATGAGGCAAAGTCTTCAGCTGAGATGAGTGGAGAGGGTGGAGGTGCTGGGGGACGGAGGAGAGAGTTGAAGGTGTTGAATAACCGTTTAGGGTTGTGAGACAGGGAGAATATGAGAGATGAGAAGTATGTTTGTTTAGCTGTGGCGAGTGTGGTCTTGAAAGTAGTGAGGGACTGCTTGAATGCGATAAAGTGCTCGTTGGAGTGGGATCTTTTCCATCTCCACTCTGCAGCCCTGGAAGCTCGCCTCAGTTCTTTGGTCAGGCTGGTGTGCCAGGGCTGTCTGTTGATTTTGCGAGCTTTGGTATGTGTGAGAGGGGCAAGAGATTCCAAAGCTGCAGCTATTGTGGTGTTATATAGAGCGGCAGCGTCATCCGCATTGTGTAGGGAACTTATGTCTGTGAGAGGGAGGAGGGATTCAGAGAGTGAATGTAGATCAAGGTGTTTAAGATTTCTGCGAGGGTGTGCAAGTTTGTGGGGTGGGGATTGTAGACAAGGAGTGGAGAGGGAAGAGAATGTGAGTAGATTGTGGTCAGAAAGAGGAAGAGGCGAGTTAGAGAGGTTAGATAGGGAGCAGAGGCGGGTGAAGATGAGGTCCAATGTGTGACCATCTTTGTGAGTGGCTGCAGAAGACCATTGAGTGAGGCCGAAGGAGGAAGTGAGAGATAGAAGTTTAGTGGCAGCTGAGAGTGTCAATGTTGAAGTCGCCCATGATGATAGTGGGAACGTCCGCAGAATGGAAATGAAGTAGCCAGGTGGTGAAGTGGTCAAAAAAGGTGGTGGCTGGCCCTGGGCGGCGGTAAATGACAGCCAGTTGGAGGTTGGTGGGGGCATAGATGCGCACAGAGTGCACCTCAAAGGAAGGGAGGGTAACAGAGGGTGGCAGTGGGATTGGGGTGAAGGAGCAGTTATCTGACAGGAGAAAACGAACTCCTCCGCCATGCTTGCTGCTGGGGCGGGGTGTGTGAGAAAGGTGGAAGCCACCATAGGAGAGTGCAGCAGGAGAGGCTGTGTCAGAGGGGGTGAGCCAGGTTTCGGTGATGGCGAGGAAGGAAAGTTTGGTATCAACAAAAAGATCGCGGATGTAGGAAAGCTTGTTGCAGACAGAGCGAGCGTTCCACAGAGCTCCTGTTGGTGGGACTGGGGAAGTGGGGGCTGGGCGAATGGGTATAAGATTAGCGAGGTTACGGAAATTTGTGATAGAGCGTGGATGGGAGGTAGAACTGACTGTGGGAATGTGGTGAGGAGGAAAAAAAAAACACCAGTACACAGGCAGAGATGCTTACCTGTCCAAGGCCTCCAACAATTGCACTAGCCAAGGTGCAGCGGACCCAAGTTAAGATGGCAGATACACAGGTGCAATAATACCGATAAGGCAGCCACCCTACAATCAGGAATTGGCCACTTGGTGCACCTGTTTAAACAAATAGTCTGTATGTGGCGTGTTCATACAGAAATGCAAAGTATATGGCTCAAAGCCTATTGACGCCATATAGCGGGCTAACCATAATGCATCCTGTGTGAACAGAGGCCACAGTATACAGAGCCATCTAGGGCCCAGCCGCACCCTGGAAAAATATACAGTGCACCAAAAACATAACAATATATGCAAGGTATTGGTCGATATTATGGCCACAATATTTAAGCTGCCAACCCACGTCAAGGGTCCTTACACATTGGCAGTCGGGATGTTAGCCCGCTATATGGCGTCATTAATAGGCTTTGAGCCATATACTTTGCATTGCTGTGTGAACACGCCACATACAGACTATTTGTTTGCACAGGTGCATGAAGTGGCCAATTCCTGATTGTAGGGTGGCTGCCTTATTGGTATTATTGCACCTGTGTATCTGCCATCTTTACTTGGGTCCGCTGCACCTTGGCTAGTGCAATTGTTGGAGGCCTTGGACAGGTAAGCATCTCTGCCTGTGTACTGGTGTTTTTTATGTCTAGAATAGTGGAGGTTTTTCCTCTTATGGTGTTTTTTTAGATGTGGTGAGGAGGACCAGGATTTAGAGAGATATCACCAGCAGTGAGAAGGAGCAGAGAAAGTGTTAGCAGGTGGGAGCAGGAGAGGGCATCAGGGGGCTGTCTGTGCTTGGAGCTTGGACACAGAGGATTGTATGTTAAGGAACAGTTCTGAGGAGGAGGTAAGATGGATGGGAAGGATTGAAGAGGAGATGAACAGTTCTTTACTAGGAGTAGGGATTAGGGGAATTTGCAGAAAGTGAAGAATTATATATATATATCTATATATATAATTGTCTAAGGGGTACTTCCGTCTGTCTGTCTTTCTGTCTGTCAGCAACTTCCATCACGGAAATCCCGCGTCACTGATTGGTCTCGCCAGCTGCCGGTCATGGTTGCCGCGACCAATCAGCGACGGGCACAGTCCGATTAGTCCCTCCCTACTCCCTTGCAGTCAGTGCCCGGCGCCCGCATACTCCCCTCCACTCACCGCTCACACAGGGTTAATGCCAGCGGTAACGGGCCGCGGGTACCGCCCCCCTAACCGCTGCTATTAACCCTGTGTGACCAAGTTAAAAATAATTTTAAAAAAACAAAAAACCTGCTATGCTCACCTTCTGTAGTCCGACAATGCACTCGTGGCTGCCGCCATCTTCCGTTCCCAGAGATGCTTTGCGAAATTACCCAGAAGACTTAGCGGTCTCGCGAGACCGCTAAGTCATCTGGGTAATTTCGCAATGCATCCTGGGAACGGAAGATGGCGGCAGCCGCGCGCATAGGGACAGCGTCGCTGGATCCAAGGGGGTGAGTATATAACTATTTTTTATTTTAATTATCTTTTTTTAACACGGATATGTGCCCACACTGCTATATACTACGTGGGCAGTGTTATATACAGCGTGGCTGCTATATACTACGTGGGCAGTGTTATATACCGCGTGGGCAGTGTTATATACCGCGTGGGCAGTGTTATATACCGCGTGGGCTGCGTTATATACTGCGCGGCTGCTATATACCACGTGGCTGTGCTATATACTACGTGGCCAGTGTGAGATACTCTGTGGGCTGTGTTATGTACTGTGTAGCCTGTGCTATATATTACGTGGCCACTGTTATATACTGCATGGCCTGTGTTATATACTACGTCGCCTGTGTTATATACTGTGTGGCTGCTATATACTGCGTGGGCTGTGTTATATACTATTTGGGCTGTGTTATATACTGTGTGGCCTGTATTAACGCATCGGGTATTCTACAATATGTATGTATGTATATAGCAGCCACATAGTATATAGCACAGGCCACGTAGTATTTGTCTGCTATATACTACATGGCTCCTATGTACTACGTGGCCTGTGCTGTACTCGATGTGTTAGAATCGGGCCACCATCTAGTGTATAAATTTTTTTTTTTTAAATTGTTTTAACCAGTTCACCATTAGAGGGCATACTTACACAAGTAAAAGATTTTTAGACACTTGTAATGTCTTTCCTGAAGTGGAACATAAATCTTTATCTTCAGGGGGTTTCCAACCTCAGGTGGTTATGCAAAAACGTGCAGATTGGTGTAGGTTCAATGGGACCTCCAGGAATCTGAAAACATAGTTTTTGGGCACAGTTAAAACACCTGTTCTGTGCCAGGTCAGGAATGGCAGCGTGGAGAAGAATAAAAATTGTGTGATCATGGTGGTCTGACTATGGACTCCCCCAGATTAAGGTGACTTGGTCACTTGCGACTCATCGTGGTTGAAAAAGTCCTTTAAATGGGTTGTCCACTACTCGCACAACCCTTTCTCAATGACTATGTTTCCCCCTCCAAGTAAAATAATAGCTGCTATGCTAACTTCCGGTACCAGCACCATTCCATCACTGTCGGCACTGGTTCTCCCAGGGCTCGCTTGACATTGTGTCACACGATCCATGCAGCCAGTCAGTGGCCGCTGCAGGGATTGCGTGACATAATAGTGGCCCATGAGCTACTGGAGAGCCAGTGCCAACACGACTAGAATTGCTGCTGCACTAAAGATAACTATAGCTGCTATTATTTTCGTTGGGTGAAACATAGTGATAGAGATGGGGTTGTCCGATTAGTGGATAACCCCTTTAAAATATAGGGTCATCTTCAAGTATAAATATATATAGAAAAGTTTGTAGCCAGCTCACCAGTAATCACCGCAGGTGCACGGAACCCCGCTGCAGGTAGACGTGACGATCATCAGGGAGAACAAAAAGATTGAGTTCCAGCTCCTTAAAACAATCCGTTTATTGAATCCAAGCATAAAATCCAAATGTCCATAGTGTACAGACTCCCATCGGTAAGTGCCCAAGGTGACAGAGACTAACGGCTACGCGTTTCGATCAAGATGATCTTTATCAAAGCCTATCTTTGTCTTTGATAAAGATCATCTTGATCGAAACGCGTAGCCGTTAGTCTCTGTCACCTTGGGCACTTACCGATGGGAGTCTGTACACTATGGACATTTGGATTTTATGCTTGGATTCAATAAACGGATTGTTTTAAGGAGCTGAAACTCAATCTTTTTGTTCTCCCTGATCATCTTCAAGTATATTAATGAGTGGCATTTACAGCAACTAGTGATCTGACAATTATAGGCCAGGACTGTGGGAGACTAGAGCACCGTCTTTGCCGGGAAAGCCCATTAGCAGAACATACCTCACTACCGACCTGCTCACGGCAGAGCCCATGTCCAAAAATTGGCCCCTAATGTTCTGATTTCTGATCACTTCTGCTTTGATATGTAGTTGTAGACCGAAATTGGTTTACTGATCATTTATCTGTAGAAAGATGAACCCACTGTACAATATCTTCGTAAATCCCATTCTGATCTGTACGCTTTGTATTCGGCTGCTCGGGGTTATGGAGGGATAAAGGGGTTTTCCTAACCACCGGGCCGGAGGCTGTTAGAGAAGTGCCACTAAGTCCTGTTCAGGTGTGCGGGCCTGTGCTGTAATGGCAGACACCGTTCATTAGGGGGGATGGAGATAGAGTGTTTCCTCTACCTTAATATTCAAGTACTTCAGGTTCTGATTTTCTGCAGTCTCTTTAATCAACTAATTTCTTCGGATGCCTGGAGTTTGCCCCACGATCATTTGATATTGATGACTTATCCTGTTAATGTAACATAGCAGAAATAGAGTTGCTTCCCCTAAAGTGGTTGTCCATTAAAACAAGTTATCACCTTATGATAAGTGATGACTTACTGATCGGTGGGTGTCTGACCGCTGGGAAATCCTTGATCAGCAGAAAAGGGCGTTTTATTACAGGCAATTTTATCTCCATTACCAAACGGGACAGCAGGTCGGATGCTTGATCGCTGCTCCATTCATTCCCTATGGGGCAGCAAGAAAAAGCTAAGTGCATTGCTCCCTAATCTCTCCCTAATCCTATGGGGAATGAATGGAGCGATGGTCGAGTGTCCATCCTGCGACTCCATTTTGTAACGTAGATACAAATGACCCATCAGAAATAAACATTCCTCTTTCTGCTGATCAGTGCGGGTTTCGCAGTTGAGCATTTACACAGTTTCTCCATTGTAACTAGGATAAAAGTGCCCGGTTCTGCTATTTCCAGAGGTTGGACCCCCACCAATCTACCATTTATCACTTATTCTGCAGATAGGTGATAATGTCCTCTCACCGCAGAGCCCCTTTAAGTGTTCTACAGTTACTTCCAAGCTTTGTCTAGAGACGCGCTGCTTCTTCTTAGTGTCACTTGAAATATGCATAGTTTTGACTCCGTGGGCTTAAAAGAATAACATTCAGCAAAGCAAGCAAGGCGGCATCGGAGCATACATTTAAATGGCTTTTCCCTTTTCATACAGACATCAGTATACCAGTCGTGCAGTTCAAAAAGGGTTATAAGTGGTACACGTTACGACACCGGCCAGTATAGAGATATAAAGCTTCCTAATGAGAAACCCTCAATTTCCCTCTTCAAAAGACTTCTATAATCATTAAAAAAATGACACCATACATCCAGAGAGTTGGAGCTGCTCCATCCATATTTACAGAACACATAAGACGCTTCCTTCAGGTATTGTGTAATGGCCATCATGGCAAACACATGAAAGGGAGCCTCCTCCAACCACTGTTAAAAAACCGTTTTGAATGTTTTAATATCTTGGCTAGTAAGAGATATCAGATGGTATGATTCCACCTTTTCTAGATCACTTTCAGGCTTCACTATACGAGTGACCATACACAGGAGACAGCTGGTGGTCAAACATAAGTTCAGCAGACAGCTACGTCTCCCGACTTCCCCATACACATGAATGTTCGTCTCGGCCGAGCTCTCGTTCAGCGGGAAGAGAGGAAGCAACAAGACACCTCTGTGGGCTGCTGCTTATCTTTCTTGGAAACAACACTAGTCACTACTCACAGATAAGCCGTGAGGCTGGGTGGTCAAGAGGTCCAAGGTCAAAAGCCAAGAGAGAACGTCATAGGAAAAAGGGGTGAGATGAAGGCATAGTCAGGAAACAGTCCGAAGTCAATATTCCAAGAAGGTAGTGGATCACGACAAAAGGACTAGGCAAAGAAATGGTCAAGACAAATCCTAGGTCGAGCAGCAAAGATAAGAATACCAGACAAGAAGCACAGAGCAAGCACACACCTCATGAGCAAAACTACAATTGGTAGCAATCAAAGGCAGAGAGCTGGTTAAATAGCCAAGTAATTACTCTGGACAAGAGGCACATGAATGAAGTTCCCGGCAAACCCTGTACCAGATTGGAAGGCTAAACTGTAACTCCAGCCACTGACGGCTCCGCACACGCCAGCATCCGATTGCACGGCTGAACTGTCCATCACCATACTGACAGCTCAGCACACCCCATTCCTAGATTGGACGGCACAACTGTCATTCACTGCATCCAAACACTCAGGAGCAATCGTGACAGAGGCAACGAGATTCCAGCTGTCTGATCCTTCTCTTCTCCCACAGCATCTGTCAGACAAAAATCAGGAGGCCTACACTGTAGAAGAGACCAATTACCATATCATAATTACCATAACATTCTAAATCCCTGCAGCAGTTCCTGCTGAATACTTAGATATAACCTATTGATGCCTGGGACTTTACAGAGCTTCAATTAAGAGTTGTTCTTTCTGCAACATTTATTGCCATTCTACAGGATAGGCGATAACTGTGAGCGCTGAGGAGCCCACTGCTGGGACCCCACTAATCGCCAAACTGATGGCACTCACCGCTCCATCAACTGTCTATAAGAGGGTTTGTTTCCTCGTATACATTATCTCTTACTGGTATCTTTTGTATTGCATACACTGCTCAAAAAAATAAAGGGAACACTTAAACAACAGAATATAACTCCAAGTAAATCAATCTTCTGTGAAATCAAACTGTCCACTTAGGAAGCAACACTGATTGACAATCAATTTCACATGCTGTTGTGCAAATGGAATAGATAACAGATGGAAATTATTGCCAATTATCAAGACACACTCAATAAAGTAGTGGTTCTGCAGGTGGGGACCACAGACCACATCTCAGTACCAATGCTTTCTGGCTGATGTTTTGATCACTTTTGAATGCTGGTTGTGCTTTCACACTTGTGGTAAATAGATGAATGGCTGCACTCAATTGTGCTAAAGCAAGGGAATGTGCGATACATGAAATGTGAATAGCATAATGGTTCGTGAAATCTATGAAAAAACACATGAGAGGCTTAGCACAAAATTTGGCCATAAAATGTGAGCCCATCCACCAAACGTCAAGGTAATCTCATGAATCGGATGGGTCTCTGACCTGACTGTCTAGTGCAGGGGTGTCAAACTGCATTCCTCGAGGGCTCCAAACAGGTCATGTTTTCAGGATTTCCTTGTACTGCACAGGTGATAATTTAATCACCAACTCATTATTTGTGTAGGTGATTAGATTATCACCTGTGCAGTACCAGGAAATCCTGAAAACATGACCTGTTTGCAGCCCTCGAGGAATGCAGTTTGACACCCCTGGCCTAGTGTGAACACTTACCTCTGGCTAATATCATGGTAAAGCCTGCATTTATAGGAAGGTCGGAACCAACTGTGTTTGGATGTACCGTATCACTGTCATCACTGTTCTGTGCCGATCACATGATCTGATGTCAGCACAGACACAGGAAGAGCAACAGAGGAGCTGTGAGCAAGGAGCCATTATCAGAAGGTGTTAAGTGTTTGTTATTTTATCATGTGTCTGCCAGCAGCACCGGGGGGGCATGTGTCTGCCAGCAACTCGGGGGGGAAGGGGATGGCATATAAGAGTGATAGGGGGCCATATTCATGATGGGAGGAGCGGGAGTGCAGGCACATGCAATATTCGCTGCCCCTATGTGAATCAACTCGGAGTGGCTTCAGCACCGAGGTGACGGACAGCAGGTGCAGTGAATATTACATCAGGCTAATGAGTGGGAGCACAGGACCTCCTGCTGTCTCTGCAGCCAGCCCACCCCAGCTCGCGGGAGCCATAGGAGAGCAACAACCCAGCAGCAGGACCGCTACCTCAGCCTTTGTGCAAGGAGGAACAGGAGGAGCACTGCCAGAGCCCTGCAAAATGACATCCAGCAGGCCACAAATGTGCATGTGTCTGCACAAACTGTTGGAAACCGACTCCATGAGGATGGTCTGAGTGCCCGATGTCCACAGATGGGGGTTTTGCTCACAGCCCAACACTGTGCAGGACGATTGGCATTTGCCACAGAACACCAGGATTGGCAAATTCGCCACTGGCGCCCTGTGCTCTTCACAGATGAAAGCAGGTTCACACTGAGCACATGTGACAGACGTGAGAGTCTGGAGACGCCATGGAGAGCGATCTACTGCCTGCAACATCCTTCAGCATGACCGGTTTGGCAGTGAGTCAGTAATGGTGTGGGGTGGCATTTCTTTGGAGGGCCGCACAGCCCTCCATGTGCTCCAGATAGCCTGACTGCCATTATGTACCACGATGAGATCCTCAGACCCCTTGTGAGACAATATGCTGGTGCGGGTGGCCCTGGGTTCCTCCTAATGCAGGACAATGCCAGACCTCATGTGGCTGGAGTGTGTCAGCAGTTCCTGCAAGACGAAGGCATTGAAACTGGACTGGCCCGCCCATTCCCCAGACCTGAATCCGATTTAACACATCTGGGACATCATGTTTCGCACCATCCACCAATGTCACGTTGCACCACTGTCCAGGAGTTGGCGGATGCTTTAGTCCAGGTCTGAGAGGAGATCCTTCAGGAAACCATCCGCCGACACATCAGTAGCATGCCCAGGCATTGTAGTTAGGTCATACAGGCACATGGAGGCAACACACACACAACTGAACATCATTTCCTTGTCTTGAGGCATTTCCACTGAAGTTGGATCAGCCTGTAATATGATTTTCCACTTTGATTTTGAGCATCATTCCAAATCCAGACCTCCATGGGATATTCATTTTGATTTACATTGATCATTTTTATTTTTTATTGTTCTCAACACATTACACTATGTAATGAATAAAGGTTTGCAACTGAAATATTTCATTCAGTGATATCTAGGATGTGGAATTTTAGTGTTCCCTTTATTTTTTTTGAGCAGTGTATATTTCTCTGGAGTAGGATCCATTATGTACTCTTGCTCAACTTTCACCATCAACACTTTTTTTTTCTGCTCTTGCCTTACTTTAGACTAGTATTATCACCTTTTAAAAGGCTCTCCTCAGGTTTCTTTCTTCAGGCTCCCTGTTTGATGCTCGCCTGACGATTGACCGTTTCGATCAGTGGCAGAACGTGTGCTCTCTCCAATGCTGGAGAGGATTTTTAATAAGATAAAAATTGCAGTTTGTTTTTGTAAGCATTTCCCAATATTAAGGATGTTCAGTCAACTCTTGTAGATAGCAGTTATGGTGGAATGTGATTCTCACTCAAATATCAATCTATATAGCAAGCAATGTGAAAATTTTTGAAAACAACTTTTATTTCTTTATACTTAATAAAATGTGCGTACATAGACAGACAAAAAGTGAGGTAGTGATTTCTTGTACATACTCACCCCTAATAACAGGTTGGGACAGTGTGTAGTGCAGGCCACCTGCTTCCTACAATAAGAAACAAACTTGGAGCTAATGAGCTCCTATCACACACCACCCTGTTATAATACATGACAAAAGCAGAGGTGTGCTAATACTCTCAATGGCCGATTAAAGGGACTCTGTCACCTGAATTTGGCGGGACTGGTTTTGGGTCATATGGGCGGAGTTTTCGGGTGTTTGATTCACCCTTTCCTTACCTGCTGGCTGCATGCTGGCTGCAATATTGGATTGAAGTTCATTCTATGTCCTCCGTAGTACATGCTTGCGCAAAGCAATCTTGCCTTGTGCAGGCATGTACTATGGAGGACAGAGAATGAACTTCAATCCAATATTGCAGCCAGCATGCAGCCAGCGAGTAAGGAAAGGGTGTATCAAACACCCGAAAACTCCGCCCATATGACCCAAAACCAGTCCCGCCAAATTCAGGTGACAGGTTCCCTTTAAGCAAAATCAACACATGGATGTATGGGGTGAGTGTATGTACAAGAAATCAATACCTCAATTTTTTGTCTGTCTAGGTGTTCACATTTTATAAAGAATAAAGAAATATATATACTGTAATTGTCTAAGGGTCACTTCCATCTGTCTGTCTGTCCTTCTGTCACAGTTATTCGCTGATTGGTCTCGGCAGCTGCCTGTCATTAACCCTGTGTGTCCCCAACTATTTACTATTGATGCTGCCTATGCAGCATCAATAGTAAAAATGTCATGTTCAAAATAATAAAAAAAAACAAAAAACCTGCTATACTCACCCTCTGCCGCCTTTCCCGCTCCTCGCCACGCTACCGGGACTGCTCCATTGCAAGCGTTAGCTTCCAGTCCCAGGGCTGCTGTGTGACAAGGACCTGCGTGATGTCACGGTCATGTGACCGCGACGTCATCATAGGTCCTGCTCACACCAGCCCTGGGACCGAAAGCTGCCGCTTGCAATGGAGCGGTCCCGGGAGTGTGGCGAGGAGCGGAAAGGCGGCGGATGGTGAGTATAGCAGGACTTCAACGGGCCTTCGGAAGGTGAGTATATGTTTTTTTTTTTTTTTTTAAGTCTCTATACTACGTGGCTCTGTGCTGGGCAATATACTACGTGGCTGGGCAATATACTACGTGACTGGGCAATATACTACGTGGCTGGGCAATATACTACGTGGCTGGGCAATATACTATGTGGCTGGGCAATATACTATGTGGCTGGGCAATATACTACGTGACTGGGCAATATACTACGTGACTGGGCAATATACTACGTGACTGGGCAATATACTACGTGGCTGGGTAATATACTACGTGGCTGGGCAATATACTACGTGGCTGGGCAGTATACTATGTGGCTGGGCAGTATACTATGTGACTGGGCAATATACTATGTGGCTGGGCAATATACTACGTGACTGGGCAATATACTACGTGGCTGGGCAATATACTACGTCGCTGGGCAATATACTACGTGACTGGGCAATATACTACGTCGCTGGGCAATATACTACGTGGCTGGGCAATATACTACGTGGCTGGGCAATATACTACGTGGCTGGGCAATATACTACGTGACTGGGCAATATACTACGTCGCTGGGCTATATACTACGTGACTGGGCTATATACTACGTGACTGGGCAATATACTACGTGGCTGGGCAATATACTACGTGGCTGGGCAATATACTACGTCGCTGGGCAATATACTACGTGGCTGGGCAATATACTACGTGGCTGGGCAATATACCACGTCGCTGGGCAATATACCACGTGGCTGGGCAATATACTACGTGGCTGGGCAATATACTACGTGGCTGGGCAATATACTACGTGGCTGGGCAATATACTACGTGGCTGGGCAATATACTACGTCGCTGGGCAATATACTATGTCGCTGGGCAATATACTACGTGGCTGGGCAATATACTACGTGACTGGGCAATATACTACGTGGCTGGGCAATATACTACGTGGCTGGGCAATATACTACGTCGCTGGGCTATATACTACGTGACTGGGCAATATACTACGTGGCTGGACAATATACTATGCGGCTGGGCAATATACTATGTGGACATGCATATTCTAGAATACCCGATGCGTTAGAATCGGGCCACCATCTAGTAAAGAAATAAAAGTTGTTTTTGAGAATTTTCACATAGTTGCTATATATGTTGAGACAACACCTTTAAAAATAACCCCCCTCAGGTATTGCCTTGAAAAAACCCCATAGCACCTCAGTGAAATCCATCCCTTTGTTTACTAATTAAAAAAAAATCTTATCCTCAACACTAGCCAAAGAGATTTGATCTAAATAACCCCATTATTATTATTATTATTATTATTTATTTATATAGCACCATTAATTCCATGGTGCTGTACATGAGAAGGGGTTACATACAGGGTTATAGATATCGTTTACAGTAAACAAATTTACAGTGACAGACTGGTACAGAGGGGAGAGGACCCTGTCTTTGCGGACTTACATTCTAAATCTAAGTAATTTCTACCAAGTTAATGAAAGTGTATTTTGTGTTTTTGAGAAATATAAGTACTACGGAGCTCTTGGATTTCTCATCCTCAGCATATTTATCTAACCTAAATCCTTAAAGGGGTTTGTTATTGATGACCTATGCTTAGGACAGTTGATCAGTGTGAGGTCGGAGGTGGTCTGGCTCTTGTACCGGAGATGAGCTGCACCTCTTTGCAGTGGCCACTACACCGTGTCTGGAGAGGAGCCATTCTGCTTCGTACACCGTTTTGCTTTCAAAATTTTTTTATTCGGTTTTAAACTTTAACAGGTAAGGGTGAAAGGGGGAGGGGAGGGGGGAAAAAGAGGGGGAGGAGGGAGTGGAGGTAGGAAAGGAATATCCCCCTGACATAGGGGGAGATATAGGCAAACATACAAATGAGTAAAATAAACACAGTAAAATAGCAAACATTGTATACATAAAAGATAAGCATTAGACGTTGGAGATGTCATTAATTATTTGATACCGTAGTGGTTAACTGGTAGACAATAGATTGTGAAAGCCTAATGTAAATTTTTGCTTATTGTATGGTGTGTAGAGATTTATGACAGGGAACATCTAAGATGCACCTGTGGCTATGTGGGCGAAAAAATATTTGGCTCAAGATTAAGGCTGATCATTGGGAATTAAGACCCCTATTAGATATAACAGTGTTGTGTAGGTAGGAGAAGATGTATGAGGGGTAAACTACATTTTATTCAGAAACATTGTATGCTTTATCAGGTTTAAGGACATGTTGTTTGGGCATTCTCGGAGGGTTTAGGCCGTGTTGTTGTAGAAAGGATAGGCCTTCCACTGGGTTTGTGACATGGACGCTACCCGACAAAAGTTTTATTGTGAGAGTGGAGTAAGGGGACCACGAATATGAAAAGTGTGCCCTCCGGAGTTCTTGTGTAATGTGTGCAAAGTCTCTGCGTTTCTTCAGGGTGGCTCTGGATAGGTCCCTGAAGAAAGATAGTTGACCAAATGAAGAAAGCTGGAAGTTCTTGTCGGAAGGGAGATCAAATAGTTTGTTCCTGATCCATGCAGGGAAGAAGGAGATGATAATGTCTCTTGGTACGCCCTGTGGAAGAAGCGCAGGTCTTTTGATTCGAAAGACTTTTTCAATGATGTTCGGTTCACTGGCCTCAGGTATGAATTTGTGGATCATTTTGAGAATATAATTCTTCAGCTGTGGCGGTTTAATAGATTCAGGGACTCCTCTTATTTTTACATTATTTCTCCTTCTGTGGTCCTCGAGATTCGTTATGTTACTTTTTAGGGTGTCTAAGTCTTTTTGAAGAGTGTCAATTTTAGTTTCCAGTATAGAGGGGGACCTTGAGCTGGCCGAGTATGTGAGATCCATGCTCCTGTATGAAAGATCCTCTTCGCTGGTGTCGGATAAACATTCAGATGGTAGGTATGGGTCGTGAAAGGGCGATGTGCAATCACTATGGGAGGATCTAGAGGAGGAGGCCGAAGAGGAGGAGCCGATGCTCTCTGCTAAAGATGACAGTGCGTCTCTTACGTAGGACTCGGACGCAGTCTCTGTACCCTCTGAGTCAGTGGTGGGTGATTCAAAGAAGAAACGGTGTTTGAAGACCATTTTATGTTCTGCAAAAGCATCTTTTAATAATTCACGGAGTTGTTCCAGTACATGGTCAAAGTCTCTTTTGAGAAGAGGTTTTTTGGTTGTCATTGTCTCCGTTGAACCGGTTGATGAACAAGGTGTATTTAGTGTGAGGTCTTCCCTCTCTTGGTCAAGTTGCTCACATTGGAGTTGAGGTTTTGTCTGTGGGTGGGGTCTAGTCTGTGGAGTAAATGGTGGGGCATCGTGCCTTAGTGTACAGGTTACAGCTTGATTATTAGAGCTGTTGAAAGCTGAGTAGCTGTCGTCAGTGGGCGGAGTTGGGGGTGGAGTCTCGTCTTGTCTATCCCTTCCCCGTCCGAGTGATCTCCCCTGTTCACCTCTGTATCCCTTCTCAGTCTCCTCCGGCGAGTGCACAGTTAAAGCGTCCAAGCCGCTGAGTGCTGCGGACCGGGCTGGTGAGTTTTTCACAGCCGAGACCCTGTCTTTGGCTCTCGGTGTGATTTTGCGGCAGGCTGTGGGCGGAGTAGTGGGCGGAGCCTTGGCGCTCCCTCTGACTTTCGGTCCCGCCTGTATAGTTGGAGCCGCATCTCTGTGCCCCTTCCCTGCGGCTGCTCTGGTCGGTGTGGTTGCGGCCAGGGGCTTCGGGGACTTCGGGGCAGCGATCATAAGTGGAGGGTCCGCTGCCGCTATGGAGCTCCGTGTCGCTGGATTGCCGCGCGAGGTAGGCGGGGTTATGGGCGGGGCCGCGGCGCCACTCTCACCTCTCTTCCCTGCCGGTACATGCGTCGCGGCTCGCGGTAAGGACCCCGGCGCTGTGCCTGCTCGGGAAAGCTGGGTGCCGGGTCCTGCTTGTCTCCGGGCGGGGATCGCCCCTGTGTAGGTCTCTCCTGCTTTTTCGCTGCGGCGCTGATGGGTCTTGTGTCTTCGGCCGCTTGTTTGGCATGTAATGTAGGCGGAGTCGTGGGCGGGGTTAAGGCCTCTCCTCCGTACCTCGGCTCTGTCTGCTTAGGAAAGGCTGCGGCTTCAGGCCTGTAGACGGAGGTAGCTCCGGTCTGAGTAGCGGCAGCCCCATAAGCCGCAGATTTCAGTGCTGATGCTGTGGCGGGCTTCTCTGGTGGTCTTCCAGTGTCTGGGACCGGGCTGAAGCCTGGACGCTTAGTTAGATGAGATTTTCTGGGCCCCTGAGTATGTGGGCCTGCAGCAAGGCCGCGGCTGGAGCTTAGGTGTCCTTTTGCTGTGTAATCCATTGTAAAAGTAGCTCTGCAAGCGTTCTGTCCTAATCTTGGTAGCTTTAGATAGCTTTCAGACCAATTTCGTCCCAATAAGTAGGCTATTAGTAGCTAATTATACGGGATCTAGCAGGAGCCACCCAGACACAGGTCTGCTCCCTAGCCCGTGCAAGCCACGCCCCCTCGTACACCGTTTTGAAATGGCCGTAACTGGGGTTGGTAATATAACAGCTGATCATTGGGGGGTCCTACACCAATGTGTGCACAGGCTCATAGACTATGACCCCGCTCTGTGCTCGCACTGAGGCAGAAGCTGAGCTCTTCAACCTGACAAGCTCCATATTTCAGAACCATTTTGTTAACGATAGGTGGGCTTCTCTGGGATGTGCAGGACATGTCAGGTAGTACCTAATATTGATGGTGGGCACTCTGTAAAGTCACTTCACTTATATAAGTTACATCTTGATCGACTATTTATGTCACAACTGTGTACAATCACACAACACATGCAATGTTTTTCTGAAAGTCTTGTAAGCCCAAAACTTATGTCTAAGGCTACTTTCACACTAGCGTTTTTTTAAATCCGTCACAATGCGTCGTTTTGCAGAAAAACCGCATCCAGCAAAAGTGCTTGCAGGATGCGGTTTTTCCCCATACACTTCTATTGACGACGCATTTGCGACGGATTTGCACACTTCGCATCCGTCTTGCGACGAATGCGTCGTGCATTGGCGGACCGTCGGGAGAAAAAAAACCTACATGTAACGTTTTTTTCTCCCGACGGACCGCTTTTTCCGACCGCGCATGCGCGGCCGGAACTCCGCCCCCACCTCCCCGCACCTTACAATGGGGAAGCGGATGCGCCGGAAAAATGCATCCGCTGCCTCCATTGTGCAATGCAGCAAACGCTAGCGTCGGAATCTCTCCCCGACGCATTGCGACGGGGAGATTCCGACGCTAGTGTGAAAGAAGCCTAAGAGATGGACATGTGAATTGGCCCTTAGATGTGTTATTTCTTGTAACGGATCAGGAAAGTTTCCTCAGAAACATCTAACTTTAGAAAGGAGTGTAAAAAAGGATGCATAAAGGAAACCTGTCAGTAGCACTACTCCTATGCAAGCAGAGGCAGTGCGGGTAGTATAAAGCTTTATCAAAGATGCCTGTTACAATGCCATGCACTGTGCCGTAATTTAGCTTTTATTGACATGCAAATAGGTCTGCAAGTTCACTGGTGGGTGTATCCGTGCACTTGCAGTCTATGCTTCTCCCTTCTTGATTGGCAGCATCGACAGAAGCTCTGCTGCGTAATGTCACATCTGCTCTCCACTGTCAGTCAAGAAGTGGGGAGAAGTGCAGGGAAGCCATAGACTGCACTAATACGCCCACAAGTGCACTTCCAAAGCTAATTTGCACATCAATAAAAGCCATATTTCGGTACAGCAGATGGCTTTGTAATAAGCATATTCCATTAGGTTTTACACTGCCCAATGCTGCACTATTTTTTGCTTTCACAGAGGTAGTGTTGCTGAGTTTAAATCTAAAATGTTATCTTATTTCCAAAAATAACTGTAAAGCAAAGCTGTCCTGTATGTGTACATGAGGAATAACACAATTTGTGGCCATTATATGATGTGTCCTGCAATTTTCACAAATGTTCCCTTTTACAGGCTCTCTCTCTACTTTTCAGTTGTCCCTGAGCTGGTGAGTTGAGACTAGCTGTTCTGATGTCTCCCCTACACTGCACAGAGAGGGATTCCTGCTCTCTTTTTTGACTATGTAACAGATGTTTAGAAACAGCAGCATGGGGGACATTATACAGCAGTAATGAGCGGTGTACTGTAGCTTTAAATCCTGCTCTGGGATGAGATAAAGTGCTAATAAATGGTGGTAGAAGCGCTTTTCCTCATTCAGCTAACAGGTAGAAAGCATATTTCTCTAATTTAAGATATATTACAGTCTCTTATATTTGCTTTTGTGATAGATGTGTGCAACGTTGAAATTACTAAAACTTTGGTGAAATAACCAGGACTTTTTAACTTAGAGATTTATCACAGGAGCGTAGCTGACCCTCACATCACAGGAGTATAGCTGACGCTCATAGCATATTTATGAGACTCAAAACCTCACTTAAGTGTGGAGAGTGTTTCCGTCTAGTACCAGAAGCAGTGCTGACAAAGTCATAGCGGTAGTGTGCATTATTGGTGCATTTATTACTGGAAAAGAAAGAGGAACCCTGACCGAGAGCAGAAGTGGAGAGGAAGTAGAAGTAGTAAACGGCAAAATGGTTCATTCTTCAGAGTGGGAAAACTTGGAAACCATGTCCTTTAAACAGAAGTGTGTAACGTTATCAGTGATAACAGCCTACATACGCTGGTCTTTACAAAAAGCAAAGCAACTGTGCGTCCGTCTCGTGACTCGGGCAGGGACAGAAGACTTCTATGAAAGACAGCAAGAAAAGATCTAGAATACCTTGAGGGCTTGACATTTTTTGATTTTTAATGAATAGGTTTCAGTTTTGCTTAAACCATTATATCTTTTTCTGCAATATCTTCTACATGCTAGCTAATAAGATAATGTGTAAAAGTTTGACTTCACACATGGCAGCTAACTGATAGCTACTCATGCTCGCTGCAGATCCTTATCTTCTTCTGCTTTTTTGTGTATGACCTGTCTGTTTTTAGTCTTGCGTGAGACTTATGCTTGGTGACTCCCACACTGTCAGACAACATTTAAGGGATTCCCCTTACGAGTCCCTAAAGTTTACTCCCTCCTACTACGTGTTAGAGAAGACCAAAGTCATGAGCGCACTCGTGTTACATGCAGTACGTCATTCTTCATGCTGTGAAGAACATGTTTGGGATTGTACACACGGGGAAAAAATCCCCTTCTCTTCTTATTTTTTGTCACTCCCTAAACAATACACTGAACTATGTAGAGTTCGCTTTACTACCCAACTCCATTTTACAATTCCTTTTATGCTTGGTAGGAACAGCCATGCAATTTCACTTCAGCAGCTTAGGCACCAATTACATCAGCTAGTCCTTGCTTGTTAGACCGACTCACTCGCATTGTATTCCTCATTTGATTTCTCAGGATCTCTTTGGGGTGGTGCATCCACTAAAGGTACCGTCACACTGAACGATATCGCTAGCGATCCGTGACGTTGCAGCGTCCTGGATAGCGATATTGTTGTGTTTGACAGGCAGCAGCGATCAGGCCCCTGCTGTGACATCGTTGGTCGGAGCAGAAAGTCCAGAACTTTATTTCGTCGCTGGACTCCCGCAGACATCGCTGAATCGGCGTGTGTGACGCCGATTCAGCGATGTCTTCACTGGTAACCAGGGTAAACATCGGGTTACTAAGCGCAGGGCCGCGCTTAGTAACCCGATGTTTACCCTGGTTACCAGCGTAAACGTAAAAAAAACCAAACACTACATACCGTACTTACATTCTGGTGTCTGTCCCCCGGTGCTCTGCTTCTCTGCACTCTGAGCGCCGGCCAGCCGGAAAGCAGAGCACAGCGGTGACGTCACCGCTGTGCTTTCCGGCTGGCGCTCACAGTCAGTGCAGAGAAGCACAGCGCCGGGGGACAGACACCGGAATGTAAGTATGTAGTGTTTTTTTTTTTTTACGTTTACGCTGCTAACCAGGGTAAACATCGGGTTACTAAGCGCGGCCCTGCGCTTAGTAACCCGATGTTTACCCTGGTTACCCGGGGACCGGCATCGTTGGTCGCTGGAGAGCCGTCTGTATGACAGCTCTCCAGCGACCAAACAGCGACGCTGCAGCGATCGGGATCGTTGTCCAGATCGCTGCAGCGTCGCTAAATGTGACGGTACCTTTAGTTGTAAACATAACACAAGGATAAAAAAGAAATGAAACACTCACCCGATCCTTAGTGATACATATCTTTAATCTACAATTAGGATAACATCGACATCATGTTAAAGTGCATCGTTTAGGTGGCAGGGGAGTTTAGCAGGTGAAAGAGCCTGATGGACTACGGCCGTTTCGCGCTGATCATGCGCTTCTACGGGTCCATATTAGTCAGGATGTTACAACACTTCCTTTTAGCAAGGATTAGGGAGTGGTTACACACATAACAGTGAAATAACACGTGAACTAAATGTATAGATAAACATGGGTAATATGTACAGTTCTACTCAAAAGTTTACATACCCTGGCAGAATCTTTGCTTTCTTAGCCTTTTTTCAGAGAATATGAATGATAACACCAAAACTTTTTGTCCACTCATGGTTAGTGGTTGGGTGAAGCCATTTATTGTCAGACTTCTGTGTTTTCTCTTATTAAATCATAATGACAACCCATAACATCCAAATGACCATGATCAAAAGTTCACATGCCCCATTTCTTAAAGGGAACCTGTCACCCCCAAAATCGAAGGTGAGCTAAGCCCACCAGCATCATGGGCTTATTTACAGCATTCTGGAATGCTGTAGATAAGCCCCGATGTATCCTGAAAGATGAGAAAAAGAGGTTAGATTATACTCACCCAGGGGCGGTCCTCTCTGACCTTTCCCGGCGCCTGCGCACTGCAGTACTTTGCTCTGCCCTCAACAGGTCAGACAAAGTATGTCTGCGCCGGAGCCGCAGCGTGAAGACAAGAAGAGGACGTCATCGTGAGAAGATGGGAGGCCCCGGACCAGACCACGACGCCTATCGGACCGGACCGCAGCGGGACCGCCCCTGGGTGAGTGCTCCGGCAAGCCTGCAGCACTGCCTGTCAGATCGCTGATATATAGTGATGTCCCAACCTGGGACTAATTAAAAATGTAAATAAAAAAAAAATCATGTGTAAAAATATTTTTAAAAAATTCCTAAATAAAGAAAAAAAAATAAAATAAATATTGTTCAAATAAATAAATTTCTTTGAGTTAAAAAAGCAATTAAAGTACACATATTTAGTATCGCCGCGTCCGTAACAACCCGATCTATAAAACTGTCCCACTAGTTAACCCCTTCAGTGAACACCGTAAAAAAATTATTAAAAAATTAGGCAAAAAACAATGCTTTATCATCATACCGCCGAACAAAAAGTGGAATAACACGCGATCAAAAAGACGGATATGCAGTACAGACCAAAAGTTTGGACACACCTTCTCATTTAAAGATTTTTCTGTATTTTCATGACTATGAAAATTGTACATATATGACAAAACCTGGCATTCAACTTTTATGTCTGAAGGAATATTTTATTGATCAGCAACAAGAAACGTTTCGGTCCCAAACAAAATGGACCTTCATCAGTCACTGAGAATATAAATAATGTACAAAAATCAAAATAACAAATCGAAATCAAAATTATAAATCAAACGTAAAATGAGGTATATACAAGCAACGACATCTGACAGATGGCAAGCTATAAATAGTATATAGACGCAATAACAAAATGGAACCGTCCAGTAGAGGCACAATGCTGCCATAGTTAGTAAGTGGATAGGCAGAATAAGAAGGTGGTACTATACCGTGCTATTTGGCGTGTATTCAATAGAAGATGTGCTCCTATGGATAGGCAATATATCTGTAATAGGAAGGTAACCATAAGGTTACACTCACCAGCACGACTACAACTTAAGCAAATGTCTCTTGGCCTTTAGTCACGGCCTTGCACGTACTTAGCTTTACTAAACTGTTTATATATGTGGTCTTGCCTAGGTCTTCATTTCCACTTATTCCTATAGAATATATTACCACCTCATTGCATGAGACTCCTTCATTTAGCCATTATTTATCTAGTACTTTCCTTTTTCTTTATACTTCCCTTTGGTACATACCGACGCTATACTTAAACCCCTTTGGATAGATGCCTTTATTAGAATATATATTAGAACATATGTTTCTTGTCACCATGCATATGTTAGGGCAGATGTAGCTTCCTTGCCCGACACTGTGTTTCATACTGGGAGCTCCCTGGCTGCACATTACCACCGTCACAGTAACAGAGTGTACACTCCTCCTACCCCAGCTGGACACACCCCCTAGCTGTGAGACGCACACGTCTGCCTCCTGGAACGCACCACCATGTCTGTGGTGACGGAGCTAACCTCGCGCCGGACACGCCCACTTCCGGTCAGCGGTGTATTTACCGCTGTAACCGCACAGTAGCCCTGGCGTTCTCCTAGCATCAGGTCCAGACTAGCGGTGGACACCGCGTCCTAAGGCTTCCTCCATGAAGTAAGATGTACGCTCCCAGGGTTGTTCAAATTATGGGGTCTAGTTAGTATTCACGCAGTAATCTCCCGCATTTCCGTACCCAGATAGGACATTGCCTACGTCAGCTATTAGATACGCTTTTTGACAGCCATATTGGTATGTATAGCCAGGCCTCACACTACCTCTCTCTCTAGTTATTACCCTCATGGTTACTTTCCTATTACAGATATACTGCCTATCCATAGGAGCACAACCACTCTGGTATGTATCGTCAGGCCTCACACTACCTCTCTCTCCATTCATTACCCTTATGGTTACCTTCCTATTACAGATATATTGCCTATCCATAGGAGCACATCTTCTATTGAATACACGCCAAATAGCACGGTATAGTACCACCTTCTTATTCTGCCTATCCACTTACTAACTATGGTAGCATTGTGCCTCTACTGGACGGTTCCATTTTGTTATTGCGTCTATATACTATTTATAGCTTGCCATCTGTCAGATGTCGTTGCTTGTATATACCTCATTTTACGTTTGATTTATAATTTTGATTTCGATTTGTTATTTTGATTTTTGTACATTATTTATATTCTCAGTGACTGATGAAGGTCCATTTTGTTTGGGACCGAAACGTTTCTTGTTGCTGATCAATAAAATATTCCTTCAGACATAAAAGTTGAGTGCCAGGTTTTGTCATATATGGTTATGGTGTTGGAACCTACCTGAGCACCTCCTGTCTTCGAGCTGCGCACCAAGTTATATATTCAACATATGAAAATTGTACATTCACACGGAAGGCATCAAAACTATGAATTAACATATGTGGAATTATATACTTAACAAAAAAGTGTGAAACAACTGAAATTATGTCTTATATTCTAGGTTCTTCAAAGTAGCCACCTTTTGCTTTGATGACTGCTTTGCACACTCTTGGCATTCTCTTGATGGAGGTAGAATTCAGTGGCCAGAATTGTGTCCAAGTCCTTCCTCTCTCCCCCAACTGGGGAAAGTGCTTTTGTTTACCCTCCTGGAACTCTCCCCATTTTCTGGCAGATCATTGATGAAGTTCTCTACTTGATCAGAGGTAGAACTGTGAGAGCTTGAAGAGAAACTGTCAGTAGATTCATGATGACCGAACCACAGGCAGCATGAATCAGAGCCTGACAGTGCGCTTGTATACAGGTGGGTTTTACTCTGAAACTATGATGTTTTGGAGAAAGTATAGTTTGAAAAGCTGGCTGGGCACTATAGGGAGAGACCTGACTAGTCCAGTGCATCGGCCGGCCGGCTTCTCCCTGTCCCACTTAAGTTGATTGACAGGTCTGTCCATACCTGCAATCTCGCAGTCAGGCTCTGAGTCACACTGTCCGTGGTTTAGGCAGAATGAGTCTAATGACAGGTTCCCTTTATGGATAAATGTGTTTTTAGGGACATGGTTTGCTGTCTGTGTGAAAAAGATGAAGGACCACTGGAGGAGTCATTAAGAAACTCAGGCACGGGAAGCGGTCTGAGATAGTGATACATAAAAAAGCAGTCTCAGATCAGTTCATGGGGGCAGTCTGTGAGGGAGAACCACGAGGAGCAGTCTATGTGACAAAGATTAGGGTCCAGAGGAATAGTCTCTGGGAGACACAAGCCGTGGAGAACAGTATGTGTAACAGAGGGTACCTTGAGGAGCAGACTGTGTGACAAAATGAAGGCCCGTGGGAATAGTCTGTGGGAGCCACGAGCCACGGAGAGCAGTATGTATAACACAGGGTACCCTAAGGAGCAGACTGTGACAAAGATGAAGGTCCGTGGGAATAGTCTGTGGGAGCCACGAGCCACGGAGAGCAGTATGTGTAACACAGGGTACTCTGAGGAGCAGACTGTGACAAAGATGAAGGCCCGTGGGAGACACAAGCTGTGGAGAGCAGTATGTGTAACACAGGGTACTCTGAGAAGCAGACTGTGACAAAGATGAAGGCCCGTGGGAATAGTCTGTGGGAGCCACGAGCCACGGAGAGCAGTATGTGTAACACAGGGTACTCTGAGGAGCAGACTGTGACAAAGATGAAGGCCCGTGGGAGACACAAGCTGTGGAGAGCAGTATGTGTAACAGATGATACCCTGAGGAGCAGACTGTGTGGTAAAGATGAAGGCCCATGGGAGACACGAGCTGTGGAGAACAGTATGCGTAACAGAGGGTACCCTGAGGAGCAGACTGTGTGACAAAGATGAAGGCCCGTGGGAATAGTCTGTGGGAGACACAAGCCACGGAGAGCAGTATGTATAACACAGGGTACTCTGAGGAGCAGACTGTGACAAAGATGAAGGCCCGTGGGAATAGTCTGTGGGAGCCACGAGCCACGGAGAGCAGTATGTGTAACACAGGGTACCCTGAGGAGCAGACTGTGTGATGAGGAACTATGGGAAGCAATCTGTATAACACGGTGCCATACGGAGCATTGTGTGACCAGAGAACCTTGTGGAGCATTCTGAGAAAGAGTTGGGGACATTAAGCTTATCCAGTGACTTTGGCATCGGGAGGTGAGCGCACTGATAACTTGGCTAAACACATGCTTGGTGATCTAGCAGGTGGTTATCATGCACAGGTAAATTCTGTGTATTGTACAGGTCCTTCTCAAAAAATTAGCATATAGTGTTAAATTTCATTATTTACCATAATGTAATGATTACAATTAAACTTTCATATATTATAGATTCATTATCCACCAACTGAAATTTGTCAGGTCTTTTATTGTTTTAATACTGATGATTTTGGCATACAACTCCTGATAACCCAAAAAACCTGTCTCAATAAATTAGCATATTTCACCCATCCAATCAAATAAAAGTGTTTTTTAATAACAAACAAAAAAACCAACAAATAATAATGTTCAGTTATGCACTCAATACTTGGTCGGGAATCCTTTGGCAGAAATGACTGCTTCAATGCGGCGTGGCATGGAGGCAATCAGCCTGTGACACTGCTGAGATGTTATGGAGGCCCAGGATGCTTCAATAGCGGCCTTAAGCTCATCCAGAGTGTTGGGTCTTGCGTCTCTCAACTTTCTCTTCACAATATCCCACAGATTCTCTATGGGGTTCAGGTCAGGAGAGTTGGCAGGCCAATTGAGCACAGTAATACCATGGTCAGTAAACCATTTACCAGTGGTTTTGGCACTGTGAGCAGGTGCCAGGTCGTGCTGAAAAATGAAATCTTCATCTCCATAAAGCATTTCAGCCGATGGAAGCATGAAGTGCTCCAAAATCTCCTGATAGCTAGCTGCATTGACCCTGCCCTTGATGAAACACAGTGGACCAACACCAGCAGCTGACATGGCACCCCACACCATCACTGACTGTGGGTACTTGACACTGGACTTCAGGCATTTTGGCATTTCCTTCTCCCCAGTCTTCCTCCAGACTCTGGCACCTTGATTTCCGAATGACATGCAAAATTTGCTTTCATCAGAAAAAAGTACTTGGGACCACTTAGCAACAGTCCAGTGCTGCTTCTCTGTAGCCCAGGTCAGGCGCCTCTGCCGCTGTTTATGGTTCAAAAGTGGCTTTACCTGGGGAATGCGGCACCTGTAGCCCATTTCCTGCACACGCCTGTGCACGGTGGCTCTGGATGTTTCCACACCAGACTCAGTCCACTGCTTCCTCAGGTTCCCCAAGGTCTGGAATCGGTCCTTCTCCACAATCTTCCTCAGGGTCCGGTCTCCTCTTCTCGTTGTACAGCGTTTTCTGCCACATTGTTTCCTTCCAACAGACTTACCATTGAGGTGCCTTGATACAGCACTCTGGGAACAGCCTATTTGTTGAGAAATTTCTTTCTGGGTCTTACCCTCTTGCTTGAGGGTGTCAATGATGGCCTTCTTGACATCTGTCAGGTCGCTAGTCTTACCCATGATGGGGGTTTTGAGTAATGAACCAGGCAGGGAGTTTATAAAAGCCTCAGGTATCTTTTGCATGTGTTTAGAGTTAATTAGTTGATTCAGAAGATTAGGGTAATAGGTCGTTTAGAGAACCTTTTCTTGATATGCTAATTTATTGAGACAGGTTTTTTGGGTTATCAGGAGTTGTATGCCAAAATCATCAGTATTAAAACAATAAAAGACCTGACAAATTTCAGTTGGTGGATAATGAATCTATAATATATGAAAGTTTAATTGTAATCATTACATTATGGTAAATAATGAAATTTAACACTATATGCTAATTTTTTGAGAAGGACCTGTATATACCTCTGAGGTGCGAGAAGTATTTGGTCTCTAAATATTGCTCCCATCCACTGATGGCAAATATGTCTTGAGGATGATAGGAAGTTGCATAATTCTTCATTATACAGTATACTTGCATTAAAATATAAAACCCATTTATGCTAATCTGCTTTGATTAACAATCATCTGCTAGGAAGTCTGAAAGTTATATAATATACCGTATTTCTCAATGTTGTACATACAGTGGCATGTAAAAGTTTTGGCACCCCTGGTCAAAATTACTGTTATCGTGAATAGTTAAAGGGAACCTGTCGCCAGGTTTGGCCGATACGAGTTACGGCCACTGCCTTTCAGGACTTATTTACAGCTTTCTATAATGCTGTAGATAAGCCCCGATCCGACCTGCAAGGGAAGAAAAATAAGTTTTATTATACTCACCTGGGGGCGGTCTGGTCCGATGGGTGTCGCAGGTCCTGATCCGGCACCTCCCATCTTCTTGCGATGCCGTCCTCCTGCTTGCTTCACGGCTCCCCGGCGTTGCGCTCCTGCGCAGGCGCACTTATCTGCCCTGTTGAGGACAGAGCAAATTCGTGCAGTGCGCAGGCGCTGGGCCTCACTGAACTTACCCGGCACCTGCGCACTGCAGTACTTTGCTCTGTCCTCAACAGGGCAGATAAGTGCGCCTGCGCAGGAGCGCGACGCCGGGGAGCCATGAAGCAAGCAGGAGGGCAGCGATCATAAGAAGATGGGAGGCGCCGGATTAGGACCTGCGACACCCATCGGTCTGGACCACCCTGTAGGTGAGTATAATTAAAAGTTATTTTTCTTCTCTTGCAGGTCGGATCGGGCGCTTATATACAGCATTATAGAATGCTGTAAAAAAGCCCTGAAAGGCAGTGGCCGTAACTCGTATTGGCCAAACGGGTGACCGGTTCGCTTTAAGCAAGTTGAAGATTAAATGATCTCTAAAAGGCCTAAAGTTAAAACATGACACATTTCCTTTGTATTTCAGGCAAAAAAATGTCATTTTTAACATTTTAAAAATTACAAGAAGGAAAATGAGTTGATGCAAAATGTGTCTAATCCTTTGTGTAAACTCAGTCACCTACTTAGCCTGATTTGACTGCTCCTCAGTGTCCCTCCTTCCTCTGCTTAGATCTCACTCTGCTCAGTACAAGCCTCAGCAGTCAGGCTTGGTGCGCTGTTTCCCAGCTAAACTAACTGCTATTGTATTTTTTCCCTACTTCCTGTCTGATGACGTTTAGTTTGAGAATCCCAGTGCATGCTGGTATACTCAGACAAAGCATCATCAGAGGGCAGAGGCTGACATCACTGCTGCAGCCTCTTCCCTTCCCTGAAACGAAGCGTCATCAGTGATGCTAGTTTCGGGGCCTGGTCCCTGCACTGTTCCTTTTCTCCTCTGCACTGTTCTCTGTGCAGAGTGTCCACTCTGTTGTTGACTTAGATGAATAATAATAAGCTGGCAGCAGAGAGGTGTCAGAATATGTGGCAGAGACCCGTCACGTCACTGTTCATCTAAACAGACGACCGAGTGGATGCTGGGCGCAGCTCACAGGAGACAGGGCACAGTTCCGGGGATGTGGAGTTGGTAAGCCAAAACTCTGACTCCTCAATTTCCCTGACTCCGGCTCCCCAGTCCTGTCTCTCACTACTTAGCATGTACGTAAAGTGCAGCACAGATTCATCTCAACGAAAAGCCGAGATCCTCCGATCAGGAACAGAATATTTAGAAGACATTTTGTAACTTTCCCAAATTCTTTTGAAAACCTTTACAGCAGAAATCGGAGTCTGTCCATTTTATGCCGACTATGATTTCACGACTCTGACTCCACAGCCCTGTGCAACGTACAGGAGACGGCGCACAGGAGACGGCGCACAGCAGACGGCGCACAGGAGACGGCGCACAGGAGACGGCGCACAGGAGACGGCGCACAGGAGACGACGCACAGGAGACGGCGCACAGGAGACGGCGCACAGGAGACGGCGCACAGGAGACGGCGCACAGGAGACGGCGCACAGGAGACGGCGCACAGGAGACGGCGCACAGGAGACGGCGCACAGGAGACGGCGCACAGGAAACGACGCACAGGAGACGGCGCACAGGAGACGGCGCACAGGAAACGACGCACAGGAGACGGCGCACAGGAGACGGCGCACAGGAGACGACGCACAGGAGACGGCACACACGAGACGGCGCACAGGAGACGACGCACAGGAGACGGCGCACAGGAGACGGCGCACAGGAAACGACGCACAGGAGACGGCGCACAGGAGACGGCGCACAGGAAACGACGCACAGGAGACGGCGCACAGGAGACGGCGCACAGGAGACGACGCACAGGAGACGGCACACACGAGACGGCGCACAGGAAACGACGCACAGGAGACGGCGCACAGGAGACGGCGCACAGGAAACGACGCACAGGAGACGGCGCACAGGAGACGGCGCACAGGAGACGACGCACAGGAGACGACGCACAGGAGACGGCACACACGAGACGGCGCACAGGAGACGACGCACAGGAGACGGCGCACAGGAGACAGCGCAGAGACCAGCCCCTGAAACAAGCCTCACTGATTACTCTTTGTTTCATGGAGGCGGTAGGGGCTGCGGCAGGGACTGCAGCCTCTGCCCTCTGATGATGCTTTGTTTTAATATCCCATCATGCACTGGGATTCTCAAACTAAATGTCATCAGACAGAAAGTAAGGAAAAAAAATACAATAGCAGCTAGTTAGTGTAGTGTAGGGAATTTTTAGAGCAGGTATATTAGAAAATAGCTTAGGTTATGGTATCAAATGGAAAGAGAGTATTAGCAAAATGACTTTGCCTTCGGACCAGCCCTTTAAGTACACCAGCCTCATTAGGTCTGAGAGATCTGCTTAATAAAGTGCAATGTGAAATCTGGTGACCGATCTGCTTTAATGGGTAGACAGTTCTATTATGGTGTACTGGGGCAAGTAAACTGAAGTTACTGAACAGGTCATATGTAAAGCATGTCATGGAGTGGCCAAATGTTGAGCTGTTGGTTTACCTGTGGAGACCACAAGGGGCGCTAGTTACCTACAGATATACAGAGGGCTCCCTCTAGTGATGACTCCTGTTATTAAGAATTTCATCTTCCGACTGTTACAAAAAAGAAGCTCTGATCCAGTATAACGATCTGTGTCCCCACAATTTGGGGCATTTTCTCAGTCTGTGCGAGCCGGTTGATTTCTGTCACATCCCTGCTGTCCGTTTCGAAGCAGTTTCTTGTGACTAAATCATGTGACTGTAGCGTCAAGTAGTTGCAAAAGAGAGGTTAGAAATATAAGTAAAAATACAAACACTCCTGATCAGAATACCATATTTGTTTAGGGATATGTTAAAAATGGTTCTGTAAAATGGGAAAATAATTGGCTGTTATATTTCGTTATAGTTGTGAAAAAGCTTGAAGGGGTTGTCCACCTTTAGGATATTTTTTTTAACTTTTAGCTAAAAATCTTTTTTGTAATTGGGGTTCATTAACAATTTTGCACCATTTGCCTTCTCTAGCTGCTGCGTCTGTGTTGCGCTGACTGTTGCTGGCTGCAGAATGAGTTAACTGAGAATCCATCAATGAGCTTCTTATGGTCATATGGGAAAGTTTCTAACATTTTTATCTGCTTTTTTCTTACTTGTTCTCAGCTGATTTATGACCACAACCTTAACAAAGTGGAATGTGGTTGGAACCACAGATCCTATAAAAGCAAATCAGGAGAACATATGTGCAGTTATCATGTACTCAATACATGTAGAATGAATTTACTCGTGTGCCACAAAATGTTTGAGGTTTCTGATATTTTTTTAAATCCCATCCGTGATCTCTACTTCTGCGCTGTCTCTGACCCGTCTGGGGGCTCATTGGGCTCCATGTTGCTTGTTTAGTAGAGTAATAGACTCGGGGACTTTCAAAATCGGTATTTATATTGACTTCATATGACACTTTGGGCACAGAGGGACCAGATTCATAATTATGGGGCTTCTAAAGTTAATTGGTGGCAAGGTCTTATTTACAGGTTTCATAACAAAGGGGGTGAATACTTATGCACACACAACTTTTCACAGTCAAGTTATTTTTTTCATTTTTAAAACAATGGGCCCCATTCTTGCATATTCCCCTGTTCCTTGATGAGGTTTTTTTGTGCCCCATTTATCTTTCCATTTTTCTAAGTTTGCCATTGTGATTAGATTTTTCGCATATTTTCGTCTTATCCATCATTTGTGACTTATCGAAAAGTCTCAATTTCTCGTAAATGAATTCCTTTTCCCTTCCTTGGAGTGATTTTGGTGACGTTTTGGTGCAAATTTTTAGCCATTTTGGGCAACATGCCACTTTCTGTGCTAAAATGTCGCAAAAAATCAGATCGAGTTTTCGCCTTGTGCAAAAACCATGAACTATGTGCACCATTCTGAACAATTTGGAGCAGAAAAGTCAACACAAATGCGACATGACAACAAGGAAAATTGCCTGAAAACAACCCTCTTAATTGGGACCATTTTCTTTTTTTTCATTCCATGTTGTCAAATGAACAATCCATTTAAATTCCAGCTCCTAACGCAACAAAAGCAGGAAAAACACCAGAAGGGCAAATTTTTTCAAAAGCCTCAATACATACTGCAGCATGGTCATGTTAAAGAAATCGATACAAGTGTAACTTTTGTTTCGGGTGTTTTTGTTTGACAAGCAAATGGTTAACTGTAAAATTCAAGGGTGAAAAACCAACCCAGCTTGTAAATGACAAAACCATGTTTTCAAAGAAATGATGATAGTAATCAAGTTTTTCTTTTTTTCTTTTTCTCTCTTTTTTTGGGGCGTTTCTGTGCCTGACTGTAGCATTCTGCATGGCTGCAAGCACAACAGGAAATGAGGTGAGTAATAGTCCCTGGGCTCAGCTGCTATTTGTTTATGCACCTAAAATGAAGCTAAAAAAAACAGACACATTTTAAAGAATTTACTGTTACTCATATCTTAAAAAAAATTACAAAATCCTATAATTTAAAGAAACCCTCCAATGAAGATTTCTATTTATTTATTTTTTTTAAATCTGTGTATATGTGCTCATAATATAGTGTGCATGTGTTAATATACTCCCCTACCACCACCTACTCCGGTGTCCCGCGCCGTTCTGCTCCTCTTCTCAGTGACTAAATAACTTGGCACTCAACTTGGTGAATTGTGGTAATCAAAAAACAGAAAATTGTATTACTTTAGAATAGCAGTCCAGTAGATTAGACGTTTCGGTCGAACATTGAGACCTTCTTCAGTAAAACCGACTGCTAGGATGAATGTGTATAAACGGCACTTTTATGTGTATAACTGAATGGTCCTTGATTAGATCCAATAGGACCTGGATAATGACGGTAAATAGCCGAATAGAAGAATATCTGTACCTATCCACAGGAGATTTATGTGGTGGAAAACTAAGAATATCAGTACAAGGATACCGTACTGATAGGAGCCAATGTGTCCAGGTAATCCCAAAAGTAGGTGGGTCTCAATGGAGACAAATATAAGAAAATGGGAGCGAGAATATTTTCAGAAATATCTATGGTACAAGGTATACAGGAGCAATCCATATATGGGTGCAGATATCAAGCAGCTCCAAGAAGGCGTAGGCTGAAGGGGTACATCAACGCGGTGTCCACCGCTGGTTGAATCTGTGGACACCGCGTTGATGTACCCCTTCAGCCTACGCCTTCTTGGAGCTGCTTGATATCTGCACCCATATATGGATTGCTCCTGTATACCTTCTACCATAGATATTTCTGAAAATATTCTCGCTCCCATTTTCTTATATTTGTCTCCATTGAGACCCACCTACTTTTGGGATTACCTGGACACATTGGCTCCTATCAGTACGGTATCCTTGTACTGATATTCTTAGTTTTCCACCACATAAATCTCCTGTGGATAGGTACAGATATTCTTCTATTCGGCTATTTACCGTCATTATCCAGGTCCTATTGGATCTAATCAAGGACCATTCAGTTATACACATAAAAGTGCCGTTTTATACACATTCATCCTAGCAGTCGGTTTTACTGAAGAAGGTCTCAATGTTCGACCGAAACGTCTAATCTACTGGACTGCTATTCTAAAGTAATAAAATTTTCTGTTTTTTGATTACCACAATTCACCAAGTTGAGTGCCAAGTTATTTACTTACTATATCTACTGGTGTGGGAAACCTCACTTGAGCACCGACACAGCTGTGCCACGCTATACTCTACTACCCTCTTTTCAGTGACGTCACCGCTCTGTAGACTCTCCGGGTCACTCTATGCCCGATCTCTTTGACAATGAAAACTTGTGAAGCCTCGGTCTGACTCTCCATAGACTTATATTGTAAAAGCCACGTCCAGGTCACACGGCGCTCAGTGTGACGAGTATGAAGGGCGGTGATGTCACTGAGAAGAGGAGCAGAATGGCTCTGGATACCGGAGAATGTGGCAGTAGATGAGTATATTACCACATACACACTATATTACATTTCTTTATTAAATAAATATTTTCATAGGAGGGCTTCTTTAAGAGTATGTGCACACGTTGCGGATTTGATGCTGCGGATCTGCAGCAGTTTTCCATGCATTTTACAGTAGCATGTAAAGCTATGGAAAACCAAATCCGCTGTGCCCATGCAGCGGAAAATACCGCGCGGAAACGCTGTGTTGTATTTTCCGCAGCATGTCAATTCTTTGTGCGGATTCCGCAGCATTTTACACCTATTCCTTAATAGGAATCCACAGGTGTAAAAACGCAGGCGAATTCCACACAAAATCCGCAGTAAATCCGGCAGGTAAAATGCAGGGTGTTTTACCTGCGGCGTTTTCCGAATCCGCACGGAAAAATCCTCAAACGAATCCACAACATGTGCACATACCTTAAAGAGAAAGTCCACTTTTTTTTTCTTTTTTTTTTTGTTTACATTTTATGGTATCTTTAGAAGATCCTGTGTTTAGTCCAACAATGAATGGACCCCATTTCGCAAAGCATATTTTAGCCGGAGCCACCAACCAATCCATTCTTTTTCCCTTAGGCCGGGATCACACATGCGAGAAACATGTCCGTGTCTCGCATGTGAAATCCAAGCTCTGGCGCCGGCACTCCAGAGCGGACCGTGCTGCTCCATTTGTTGCTATGCGGCCGCACGCTCCGCTCCACAGTGCCGGCGCCAGAGCTTGGATTTCACATGCAAGACACAGACATGTTCCTCGCATGTGTGATCCCGGCCTTATAGAAAAAACTTGCTTCACCTACTGTGTGTACAGAAATAGTTGTAAATCACTAAGTAGCACCACCCACAGGACTCCTAAACATAGAAAGATCAGGGATTTAATGGAATCTTTGTTCATAAAACTGTACAGTACAGAGCAAAACTTTGGACACACCTTCTCATTTAAAGATTTTTCTGTATTTTCATGACTATGAAAATTGTACATTCACACTGAAGGCATCAAAACTATGAATTAACACATGTGGAATTATATACAGTTAGGGCCAGTAATATTTGGACAGTGACACAAGTTTTGTCATTTTAGCTGTTTACAAAAACATGTTCAGAAATAAAATTATATATGTAATATGGGCTGAAAGTGCACACTCCCAGCTGCAATATGATAGTTTCCACATCCAAATCGGAGAAAGGGTTTAGGAATCATAGCTCTGTAATGCATAGCGTCCTCTTTTTCAAGGGACCAAAAGTAATTGGACAATGGACTCTAAGGGCTGCAATTAACTCTGAAGGCGTCTCCCTCATTAACCTGTAATCAATGAAGTAGTTAAAAGGTCAGGGGTGGATTCCAGGTGTGTGGTTTTGCATTTGGAAGCTGTTGCTGTGAGCAGACAACATGCGGTCAAAGGAACTCTCAATTGAGGTGAAGCAGAACATCCTGAGGCTGAAAAAAAAGAAAAAATCCATCAGAGAGATAGCAGACATGCTTGGAGTAGCAAAATCAACAGTTGGGTACATTCTGAGAAAAAAGGAATTGACTGGTGAGCTTGGGAACTCAAAAAGGCCTGGGCGTCCACGGATGACAACAGTGGTGGATGATCACCGCATACTTAATTTGGTGAAGAAGAACCCGTTCACAACATCAACTGAAGTCCAGAACACTCTCAGTGAAGTAGGTGTATCTGTCTCTAAGTCAACAGTAAAGAGAAGACTCCATGACAGTAAATACAAAGGGTTCACATCTAGATGCAAACCATTCATCAATACCAAAAATAGACAGGCCAGAGTTAAATTTGCAGAAAAACACCTCAAGAAGCCAGCTCAGTTCTGGAAAAGTATTCTATGGACAGATGAGACAAAGATCAACCTGTACCAGAATGATGGGAAGAAAAAAGTTTGGAGAAGAAAGGGAACGGCACATGATCCAAGGCACACCACATCCTCTGTAAAACATGGTGGAGGCAACGTGATGGCATGGGCATGCATGGCTTTCAATGGCACTGGGTCACTTGTGTTTATTGATGACATAAGAGCAGACAAGAGTAGCCGGATGAATTCTGAAGTGTACCGGGATATACTTTCAGCCCAGATTCAGCCAAATGCTGCAAAGTTGATTGGACGGTGCTTCATAGTACAGATGGACAATGACCCCAAGCATACAGCCAAAGCTACCCAGGAGTTCATGAGTGCCAAAAAGTGGAACATTCTGCAATGGCCAAGTCAATCTCCAGATCTAAACCCAATTGAGCATGCATTTCACTTGCTCAAATCCAGACTTAAGACGGAAAGACCCACAAACAAGCAAGACCTGAAGGCTGCGGCTGTAAAGGCCTGGCAAAGCATTAAGAAGGAGGAAACCCAGCGTTTGGTGATGTCCATGGGTTCCAGACTTAAGGCAGTGATTGCCTCCAAAGGATTTGCAACAAAATATTGAAAATAAAAATATTTTGTTTGGGTTATGTTTATTTGTCCAATTACTTTTGACCTCCTAAAATGTGGAGTGTTTGTAAAGAAATGTGTACAATTCCTACATTTTCTATCAGATATTTTTGTTCAACCCTTCAAATTAAACGTTACAATCTGCACTTGAATTCTGTTGTAGAGGTTTCATTTCAAATCCAATGTGGTGGCATGCAGAGCCCAACTCGCGAAAATTGTGTCACTGTCCAAATATTTCTGGCCCTAACTGTACTTAACAAAAAAGTGTGAAACAACTGAAAATATGTCTTATATTCAAGGTTCTTCAAAGTAGCCACCTTTTGCTTTGATGACTGCGTTGCACACTCTTGGCATTCTCTTGATGAGCTTCAGAAGGTAGTCACCGGGAATGGTTTCACTTCACAGGTGTGCCCTGTCAGGTTTAATAAGTGGGATTTCTTGCCTTATAAATGGGGTTGGAACCATCAGTTGTGTTGTGCAGAAGTCTGGTGGATACACAGCTGATAGTTCTACTGAATAGACTGTTAGAATTTGTATTATGGCAAGAAAAAAGCAGCTAAGTAAAGAAAAACGAGTGGCCATCATTACTTTAAGAAATGAAGGTCAGTCAGTCCGAAAAATTGGGAAAACTTTGAAAGTGTCCCCAAGTGCAATGGCAAAAACCATCAAGCGCTACAAAGAAACTGGCTCACATGAGGAGCGCCCCAGGAAAGGAAGACCAGGAGTCACCTCTGCTTCTGAGGATAAGTTTATCCAAGTCACCAGCCTCAGAAATCGCAGGTTAACAGCACCTCAGATTAGATAGGGTCCGGGGCCTCCCATCTTCATAAGATGATGTCCTCTTCTTGTCTTCACGCAGCGGCTCCGGCGGAGGCGTACTTTGTCTGCCCTGCTGAGGGCAGAGCAAAGTACTGCAGTGCGCAGGCGCCGGGCCTCTCTGACCTTTCCCAGCACCTGCGCACTGCAGTACTTTTGCTCTGTCCTCAACAGGGCAGACAAAGTATGCCTGCGGCATGAAGACAAGAAGAGGACATGATCGTAAGAAGATGGGAGGTGCCGGACCCGGACCAGCAGCGGGACCGCCCCTGGGTGAGTATAATCTAACCTCTTTTTCTCATCTTTCAGGTTACATCGGGGGCTTATCTACAGCATTACAGAATGCTGTAGATAAGCCCCTGATGCCGGTGGGCTTAGCTCAACTTCCATTTTGGGGGTGACAGGTTCCCTTTAAGTATATAATTCCACATGTGTTAATTCATAGTTTTGATGCCTTCATACAGAAAAATCTTTAAGGGTATGTGCACACGTTCAGGTTTTTTTGCGTTTTTTTCGCGATAAAAACGCATTACAAACTGCAGACATATGCATCCTATCATTTAGAATGCATTCTGCAATTTTTGTGCACATGATGCGTTTTTTCCGCAAAAAAACTCATTGCAGTAAAAAAAAAGCAGCTTGTTCATTAATTTTGCGGATTTTTTGCGTTTTTCCCGCTATTCTATGCATTTGGAAAAAACGCACAAAAAAACTCATCGAAAACGCGAAAAAAACGCATGCGGATTTCTGGCAGAAATGTCCGGTTTTTGTCAGGAAATTTCTGCTAGAAAATCCTGACGTGTACACATACCCTAAATGAGAAGGTGTGTCCAAACTTTTGGTCTGTACTGTACTTAAATCGTTTCAGCACTTCCTGCCCACAGATCAGAATGCATGTATGTGACAGGTTCCCTTTAATATATAAACAAAAGAATACAGCAGCACTCTGTAAGCATCAAGATGTATGCAATCAAAAAATACATGAAATGAAATATGAACTTCATTACTGCTATATAGAATATACTTATAAAAATTAATGCCCTTAGCACGGAAATTGGCCAATACATGAGAACCCATCAGCTATGACAAGGTGACCTTTCTTTTTTTTTTAACTCAAATAAATTTTTATTGAGAATAACAAGGCAATTAACATATTTCATTTACATTTTCAATACAGAGTATTTTCCCCCCCTCCCCCTTCAAACAACCCCCTTCGGTCCCAAAGCCCCCCTCCCCCACCCCACAAAGCAGCTCATCTTGTTAATTACTACCATCATTAAAACAATAGAGTATCTAATCCCTCAACCACTCGTATAAGCCACACTTCACATTACTATCCCATAGCAATCCATGGAGACCACATTTTATTGAACGTTTCACTTTTCCCTTTCTTCTTATAAATCCCTTTTTCTAGTGTCAGGCCCTGTTTTACGTACTGGAGGAATTCTCCTCTTGACGGCGGTTCTTCCCTAATCCAGTTTCTAGCTATCACCTTCCTAGCCATGTACAACAATCTAGCTATAGCTATCTTTAGGTGTTTATCTACTCCAATCTCATCCACGCATCCCAACAAACAGACAACTGGATCCCTTGGCACCGTGCATCCATACGCACCTTCCATACGACTCAAAACTACCACCCAGAAGGCAGCCAACCTCGGACATGTCCACATCATATGGAAAATGTCTGCATCTGTAGACTTACACCTCGGACATTCAGAGTCATTACGCAATCCTGCCTTATATAGCACCATTGGAGACTTATAAACTCTGTGTATCACATAGAGCTGTGACAGTCTATACGGTTCACTCAGCGACAGTCTTGGGACCCATTCCAACACCGACTCCCAAGTCTCGTTATCCACTGGGCCCAGATCTCTTTCCCATTTAGCTCTCGCCATTATTGGAAACCCCAATAGGAAAGTATGCAACAGATCCCTGTACAGAGTGGATATGACTCCTCCAGTCGTCCCGTCATTACACACATACTCCAATACTATATCCCTTTGAATCCTAATACCTCCGTTCCTACTCTGAGCTCCAAAGGCATGCCTCATCCGCAAATACTGATACTCCCCTGCAGTCCCAAGTCCAAATTCCGCCTGCAATTGGGAAAATGATTTCAGTTCACCTTGTTCAATTATTTGATACACATACTGAATCCCTTTGCCCAAGCATTCTATCAATACCCCTAATGCCTCAAATTCTTTCATATTGTTATTATGCCATAACGGCGAGTATCTAGTCAAGTCCGTGATCCCACGTACGTGCCTCAATCTACTCCACAGCCTGCGTATCAACAGCAAAGTCGGGTATAGCTTCCCCAAACTCTCCAAGGATCCATCCTCCAAACATTGTACCACTGGCCTTCTTTTTGTCACCACTTCCATCAACCGCTGTACCGCTCCAGATGACCCCTCATGCGCCCAGCCCCTTAAATGCTGACTCTGGGCTGCAAGGACGTATAATTCAGGGTTAGGCAATGCCAGACCCCCATCATCCTTGGGTCGCTGAAGTGTCTCCAGTTTAATACGCGGATGTTGCCTCCCCCAAATCAAATTCCTAAACAGAGTTGATCTGTCTAAATTTCCCACGTGGTATCCAGACCGGTGCATTGTGAAGAATATACAGTATTTTTGGCATCAGAATCATTTTGATAAGATTCACCCTACCTACCACAGACAAATGCAACTTAAGCCATGCATCCGCTTTTGCCTTGAGGGCACCCAAGATTGGAGTCAGATTCTCATGTATATAGTCAGTGACCGGCATAGATACCCATATTCCAAGGTACTTAAATTTACTCGTCACCCGCAGTCGCCCATCCTCCAATGGTTCCCCATCCACATCGTCCACCTTAAACAAGACAGACTTACTCCAGTTTATCCTAAGCCCCGACACTGATCCAGATCGTTCAATAATCCCAATGGCTCCCTCCAAAGATGCAACTGGATCAGCCAGAAACAACAAAATGTCGTCCGCATACAACGCCACCCTTTCTTCAATCACCCCATATTTAAATCCCGTCATCTCATCAGACCGTCGAAGCGTAGCAGCCAGCGGCTCCACAGCCAGAGCAAACAAAAGGGGGGAAAGCGGACACCCCTGCCTCGTCCCTCTAGCCAATTGTATGGTCCGTGACAACTCTCCATTTAACCTAACCCTAGCCATCGGCATCGAGTACATTAATTGAATCCAGGATATGAACTGCGGTCCAAACCCCATTCTTCGCAACACCTGCCAGAGATACCCCCACTCCACACTATCGAACGCCTTGTGAGCGTCTAAAGATGCAATAACTCTCTGGCCACAGTTATCAGCTCTGAATTGCAAGTTCACATATAGTCTTCGCAAGTTGATCGCAGTTGACCTATCAGGCATAAAGCCAGATTGATCTGAGTGTACCAGGCCAGAAATAACACTTGTCAACCTCATCGCCAACACCTTAGCCAGGAGTTTAACGTCAATAGTAAGTAAAGAAATTGGTCGGTATGAGTCCGGCTGTGTCAGGTCTTTCCCCTCCTTTGGAATCACCACTATTGTGGCCTCCCGCATAGATGCCGGCAGCCTTCCGCCAATCCTAGCCTCCTCCAAGACGACCTTCAATTTAGGGATCAACACTTCCCCCAAGTTTTTATAAATTTCAGCAGGAAATCCATCTACGCCAGGCGCCTTCCCATTAGCCATCGACTGCAATGCCCGTCCCAGTTCCTCCTCCGTAATGGGAGCCTCCAAATCCTCCCTATCCCTGTCACTCAACCTCGGGAGCTCCAACTCCTCAAGGAACGCCACCGTGTCCTCCATTGACCCATCTACCCGAGAGGAGTATAAGTCTGCGTAAAAATCTGCAAAAGTCTCCAAAATCTCTGAAGTCTCCGAAACAGCAACAGCACTCCCAGTCACCAGAGAGTGAACAAATGAGGTATTTCTCTGGGCAGATGCCACCAGCGACAGCATATGACCCACTGATTCACCCTCCTGATAACAGGCCAGATTCATGAATTCCCTCTTCCTTTCAGCCTTACTCAGCAAGACCGCCTCTAGCTGGTTTTGAGCTGCTTTCAACCTCCTCCCAGCCTCCAAACTACCCATTATTACCATCTCATCCTCAGCCACCCTCAGCCCATCTATCGCCAACCTCTCTGCCTCTCTCGATTTCCGCTTACACCTGCTTATATCCCTAAACAACAGCCCTCTCAAGTACGCTTTCATGGCTTCCCACACAGTAAGCACATCTACACTTCCCTCATTTATCTAAAAAAATTCCACTAATTCCTTCTCAATCTTCTCCAAATCTATACTGTGTAGCCAATTAGGGTGAATTTTCCACTCCCTTCTGCTCCCGTTCCGTGTCCCCACTGGTCTAAATTCCACTTCAACTGGACTATGGTCTGAGAGAGCCCTAGGTAAATATCTCACGTCCCCCACCATCATATCTAATAATCGGTTACCCAGTGCCAGATCAATCCTAGACAAAGTACCATGAGCTGGCGAGTAGCATGAATACGCCCTTTCCCCGATATGCCTAACTCTCCATAAATCAACCATGCCCACTTCCCCGACATAAGTCCCAAACGTAGTGGTATGTCCCGTCGTCCTATTCTGGGTGTTTTTGTTCTTATCCCAAAAGTCATCACATATATTATTAAGGTCGACTGATAATTAGTAATGATAACGGTCCCCAGCGCTCTTCCCTCTCCAGCACCTCTCTTATCTTCTTGCTTGAGTATGGGGGCGGAATATACATTGCCACTATACATATCAATACTCCATTCATTTTACATTTCACCACCACATACTGACCATCCACATCTTCTTTTACCGCTACTTCATCATATTGCACCCCAGCAGGAATCAACACAGACACACCCCTAGAATACGTCGAGAAAGTAGAATGATACGCTTTCTGTATCCCGCGCCTACTCAGTACGTTCACCCTCTCCCGCACTAAATGCGTCTCCAGCAGACATATCATTGAGACCTTCTGCTCTCGGACATACTGCAAACTTGCCGCTCGCCGTGTTTTATCCGCCAGACCTCTCACATTCCAACTCAATATTTTAATACATTCTCCCCCCCTGTGGCTCATCATTTCTCATAATATCCAATTTCCCAAGTATGAGCTGCCCCAACCCTCCCATCCCCCCTACCCCTTCCCGCCCCCCTACCTCCTCCCACCTTCTCCCCTAACCCCCCAGTGTAACGCATTTTTCCTCTCAGCAAGAGTGGGGCTCCACTGCCCACTGCGAACACTCTCCCTCACTTAACCCTCTCCATTCGCGTCCCGCTGCCACACTAAACATAATTTCCCCTAACTTTAACTTTATTATAACTTATCATAGCACTTCTATGACATATAAGAAAAATAGCAAACCAATTTACAATATCCGTCATAGCCCTCCTCCCCCACATTTGGTAGACAGTACTGTCCCCTCCGGCCAGTCCTCAATATGGCCTAGCAGAACCCTCAGCAGTTGCTCAACTTTTTTAACCGACGCTAACAAGCGCAAAACTCTCCGCCAACAACAGAGAAACCAATTTCCAGCCAAATCTCGCCGGCATGTCAGTCTCCCACTCCTTTCAACTTTTTCTCATTGGTGTCAAGCCACTGGGTAGCGTCCTCCGGTGTCAGGAAGAAATGTGTCTTATTAAAAGCCACCAGTCTCAGCTTGGCGGGAAACATCACTGAATACTGCACTCCCAGCTCCCTCAGTCGTCGCTTGACTCCAGTAAACTTCATCCGCTGCTTCTGAACTGCAGCGGAATAATCCGGATAAATGGCGATTTTTTGACCTCCAGCCGTCAGATCTTCCATCTCTCTAGCCTTTCTAAGGATAATGTCTCTGTCTCTGTAATTGAGTATTTTAGCAAGCATGGTACGGGGATTCGCTCCTGGGGCAGGGGGCTGCAGCGGGACCCTATGAGCTCATTCAACAGCAAAAACTTTTGTCAACACTGTGCTCCCAATCTTCTCCAGCAGCCAGTTCTCCACAAACTCAGTGGGATTTCTCCCCTCAGTCTTTTCAGGCAGCCCCACTATACGTATATTATTTCTTCTGGATCTATTTTCCAGATCCTCGTTTTTGGCAGCGAGCTCGGCTATTGCTTGGGCGAACTTCTTTTCAGCTTTTTGTAGCTTAACTATGTGATCTTCTGCCGTGCTCACCCTCTCCTCGACCACTCCTATACGTTTGTCCATTTTCTGCAGAGCCGCATTAATCTGTGCCGTGTCCCCTTTAACTTCCTGCATCTGCTGGGCCAAGGAGTTCAGGGATTGCTGACATGAAGAGATCAGTGTGATAACATCTCTAAGAGTCGGCTCCTCTCCCTGTGATATGGCTTCAGGTCCCCCACTAGCCCCAGCCATGCTGCCTCTCTCCTTCCCCCTCTGTACCTCATGCTGCTCAGCCGTGCTTGCTTCCTCCTCCTCCTGGTCAGCTCCAGCTCCAGATCCTGGTTCTGCCTCCTCAGCAGCCTCCACTCTGGCATACTGCTGCAGCTTTGCGGCCACCTCCATGCGCCGCTGACATGCGGCGTTCTCCTTCTCGGCGTCCTCCCTAGCATCGGAGCTATCTTGGCCGGCTCCTGCATCGCTGGTGCCAGCGTCTTTCTGCCGCCTCCTGGTCATCGCTGCCGACTCCGGACCCGCCGCTCCGCACCGCTGCACTCTCCGGACCTTCAGCCAGCCGGATTTAGGTGAGTTTACCCGAAAATCGGAGTTAAAGCAGGATTTTTGTCCTTCTGGCAGCGGGAGCACTCTTCCCTGCTTCCACTCACATGGCCAGCTAGGACACGCCCCAAGGTGACCTTTCTTTGATGGGACCTAAAACCTAATATTTATCAAACATGCCTCTCCTGGGCTATAAGCCTACAAATTTAATGGGCAGGTAGCATTCAACATTAATTAAGAACAGCCTTAGGCTGATGGAGGGATTGCTAACTCAGAAAAGGAGGCAGTCAAAACCTCCAAAAGTATGTTACAAAAACATTTATTTTCTGACTTGGCGTTCCTCCTCCCATCAGCCAAAGGCTGTTTTTAATTAATGCTAAATCCTATCTGCCCTTTATATATTTAAGCTTTTAACCCAAGAGAGGCATGTTTGATGAATGTTAGGTTTAGGGTCCTAGCAAAGAAAAGTCGCCTTGTCATGGCTGATGGGCGCTCATGAATTGACCAATATGTTCTCTAAGTGCATTCGTGTTTAGAAGTATATTCTAGATAGCAGTAATGCAGTTATGTATATTTCATATATCCAGTGATTGCATACATCTTACATAGTGCAGCTGTATTCTTTTGTTTGTATATTATGCAACTAGAGTTGAGTGAATTTTTCAAAATTTAGTTCCGATTACGATCGGTGGCGAATATTAATTTTGCAATATTCGTCAAACACAGCCGAACGTCATTAGAGTCAATGGGAGTTGAAATTACCGAATATGTTCGGAACCGATCAGCAAACATAAATTCGGCACGAATAGGGTACCAATATGGCACGAATTTAACAAATTCAGATGCGGCGACCGAATCTGAGCAAATTCGCTCAACTCTAGTCACAACCACTTGCACCTATTCACACCTGCTTTATTCTGTTCAAAGGTGCTGCTCAGTGTTTTTTTTTTTTTTGTTTGTTTGAATAGATTTTTATTTATTTTTCCAAAAAGAAAAAAAAAAGTTTTTAACAACAATAACAAACTGTGCATGTGCATATCACTTCTATCTTTTAAGTACTGTATATATTTTCTTAATATTTTATTATACTTAAGACATATTATTTATTGTAATGGGAGAGATAGACAGGGCAAGGGCAAGAAGGACAGCAGCAAATTTTATTAAGGAGGGGGGATTAGAAGGGAAAATGGGTATATCCAAATCTAGGATTAAAACAGGGGTAAATGCTGTATAGTCCATTTTCTCAAAAAAAAAAGATCTGTTTAAACAGTAATAAACATTCTATTACCTAATATCAGCTAAAGAAAACACATTTATAACTACTTCATGTGCACCAATAATACACGATATATTAACTTCTAATTACTTTAAAAAATTCTACATTTAATAAAATAAACTCTTGTCTTCCGAGCCTACATTTCTTTTGCAATTGTTAATTCTCCCATTGCAAAGGAGGGATCCATGTCAGCCACCCGAGGACTTCTCATACTGATTTTCTTTTTTTGGGGGGATTAGAGGGGACTGGGTGAATGGTGTTGCGAATCCTTTATTCCAGAGGGCCCAATTTTTGGAATATTTGGGAAATCTATTGTGCTTTATGGCGTGATTACATTTGTACACATTATGTGTAGTTCTATGATGTCCTCTATTTTTGGAGCATCTTTCCTTTTCCAGTGCAGATGCAATGAAATGATTTGCTACCTTGTTATATGTGAGACATTTTCTTTTTGTTTTTGTTTTTTTGTATGTTCCCTTTAATATCTGTATTTCAATCATTTGGTAATCCAGTTGGATATAATAATAAGAGTAGTGAGACCTCTCCTCTAACTTTCTTTTTCGGTTCCACAAACTCATGTGCTTTGTTGGGACAGAGAGGTGATGTGGGCTCATCTGACTTTTTGAAGCGGTCAATTAGTTCCTCATTATTGTGTGAAGGAACATAACTTTCCAGAAAATAAGACTGAACTTACCAGAAATAGGAAGATGCTGTGAGGGATTGTTAGAGGGGCTATGTGCACCTTTTACTATTTTAGGATCAAATGGCATCGCTTCTTTTGGACTGATGCATTTTTCAGTTCATTTTTTTTATTTCATAGTTTGCCATGTTTTCGTGCTCCTTTGTTTTGTCAGACACATTTGCATCAATATAGAACGATTACGGTATCTTATATGTTTTGTTAAATTTATATGGAGAAGATGGGCAAACAGCATGGGTAGAAATACAATTTTTCTTGCTGTTACGCTATATTGTAATATGGCTTCTATATATGATGCAGCAGTTACTGCCCTAAAGAAAGATTCCATTTAAAGGGAACCTGTCATGTCCAGAAATTGTATTTATCTGCACAAATAGATTTAATCTACAGGTAAATGGTGCTTTAAATCCTGCGTAGCTGAGTTACTGAAAGTTTGGCTGCAGGGAGAAAATACATTGTTATCCTCCCTGCAGCTGTTCGCTTCCAGTCATAAGGGGAGGTGCAGGGGCGGTTACAGTATCCACTGACTATACAGTGAGTCACACATGCTGCAGAGCACGCTGTCAATCATTGTGCCGGGCAGTGATTACAGCCATGCTCACTATATAGCGAACAGTGACTGTAACATTTCCCTGCACTGCCCGGATCACTGGAAGAGAGAGGCTGCACAGAGAATAAAATGTAATTTTCTCCCTGTAGCTGCTGCTTCTCCAGTAGCCGGCTAGTCAGGATTTAATACGCCATTTAGCTGCAGATTGATTCTATGTCTGCCAATAAATAACATTTCTGCATGTTACAGGTTCCCTATAAGATATTTTGCCTATTTAATTTTTTATTTTGATCTTGGGAACCAGATATTTATTTGGCACTGAATTGCCTGATTTAGTAAAAGGGTATTTTTTCACTTTCTCACAATAGTGAAGGATTACATATGTAGTAAGACAGATGTGTCAGGAGAGCGCACAGGCCCCCTTTAAATCCAATGGTAGTTTCCTATCTGGTCTTATACTGTAGTAACTATCCAAAGTCAATTTCTCGTGTTAAGTAATAAAGGTTGTTTTGCCTAAAAGCTCTTTTTTTTTGTAACGAAACAGAAAGCAAAATCGACATTTGGAAAAAGCAGATATTATCCAACTCAAGGAGGCGTACAAATGGATAATCCACCCCATGATCTCTGAGGAATTGGGGGTACAGGCGGTGAGCAAGGTATGATTGTCTTTTGGAAGTCTACATTGAATAAACAATAAAATGCCTGTGACTCTTGTTCATGAGACACTATTGGTGTGATGAAATACCATCCACATCTGAACTTTTGTTTCCCTATTAAACCCTCCGCTTCAGTTTTCTGCAATGGCTTAAAGAGTTGTGTTATGTTCTTAGAGGGTTAAAATTGCAAAATGCTTGTAAAGCAACTTTGTAAGTTTACTTCTTATTAAAAATATTCTCCAATATTCAAGAATGTAGAGATTTGTAAATCTGTAGTTTACAGCTCATTGTGTAGGTTACCGGCTACCCTGCTGTCTCTTAAAGAGAATCTGTCAGCAGGTCTTTGCAATGTAATCTGAAGACAGCATAAGGTAGGGGTTAAAACAGAGATTTCGGCAATGCCTCTCTTATCAAGCTCTGAGGTTTTGTTTGCCTGCAATGATTCTTTTAGCACCAGTAACTTATCATTGCTGTGACTAGCTGGTCAGTGAGCATTGGTCCAACACGCCCCCTCCTGTGATAGGCAGCTCACTGTCTATGGACATTGTATATAAAGAGCCTGGTGTGGGCGGGGTTAGCTTTCTCAGCTCCGCTTTATTACCAAATTTAAAAACTCTGATTGTGTGAGAACGGCTGGTCTCAGTAATCTAAGTGAAACATCGTTGGATTCAGCTGCTCTTTGCCTACATCAGGCGGCTCTCAGATGAAGTAGCAAAATCCTGCTGACAGATTCCCTTTAAGAGTAGCCGATTAATTAGACAAGGAGCACGCGCCACTTGTTGGGTCTACGGCTAACGCCTGCAAGTGTTGCTGCAGATGGCTGTATCTGGTCATTTTCAGTTGGTCTTCACTTCTCTGATGCGCCGCAGGCAAAGCTGCACTTCTAGCAGCACGGGGGAACGCTGAGTTGCTTTTTCCAACTGTCAACTTAGTCTTCTTAGTTCAGGAGCGATGCACTCACTCTTTTCAGAGTTTTCAAGAATGAAGGTAGATATAAGTCTGTTGACGTTAAACAAGCAGCATTTCCTAACATAAAGAATCCGCTGTGATCCCAGCCGTCCTGTCTGTATGTGATCTGTGATCCCAGCTGTCCTATATGTATATACAGTGGGGCAAAAAAGTATTTAGTCAGTCAGCAATAGTGCAAGTTCCACCACTTAAAAAGATGAGGCGCCTGTAATTTACATCATAGGTAGACCTCAACTATGGGAGACAAACTGAGAAAAAAAAATCCAGAAAATCACATTGTCTGTTTTTTAACATTTTATTTGCATATTATGGTGGAAAATAAGTATTTGGTCAGAAAGAAACAATCAAGATTTCTGGCTCTCACAGACCTGTAACTTCTTCTTTAAGAGTCTCCTCTTTCCTCCACTCATTACCTGTAGTAATGGCACCTGTTTAAACTTGTTATCAGTATAAAAAGACACCTGTGCACACCCTCAAACAGTCTGACTCCAAACTCCACTATGGTGAAGACCAAAGAGCTGTCAAAGGACACCAGAAACAAAATTGTAGCCCTGCACCAGGCTGGGAAGACTGAATCTGCAATAGCCAACCAGCTTGGAGTGAAGAAATCAACAGTGGGAGCAATTAGAAAATGGAAGACATACAAGACCACTGATAATCTCCCTCGATCTGGGGCTCCACGCAAAATCCCACCCCGTGGGGTCAGAATGATCACAAGAACGGTGAGCAAAAATCCCAGAACCACGCAGTGGGACCTTGTGAATGAACTGCAGAGAGCTGGGACCAATGTAACAAGGCCTACCATAAGTAACACACTACGCCACCATGGACTCAGATCCTGCAGTGCCAGACGTGTCCCACTGCTTAAGCCAGTACATGTCCGGGCCCGTCTGAAGTTTGCTAGAGAGCATTTGGATGATCCAGAGGAGTTTTGGGAGAATGTCCTATGGTCTGATGAAACCAAACTGGAACTGTTTGGTAGAAACACAACTTGTCGTGTTTGGAGGAAAAAGAATACTGAGTTGCATCCATCAAACACCATACCTACTGTAAAGCATGGTGGTGGAAACATCATGCTTTGGGCTGTTTCTCTGCAAAGGGGCCAGGACGACTGATCCGGGTACATGAAAGAATGAATGGGGCCATGTATCGTGAGATTTTGAGTGCAAACCTCCTTCCATCAGCAAGGGCATTGAAGATGAAACGTGGCTGGGTCTTTCAACATGACAATGATCCAAAGCACACCGCCAGGGCAACGAAGGAGTGGCTTCGTAAGAAGCATTTCAAGGTCCTGGAGTGGCCTAGCCAGTCTCCAGATCTCAACCCTATAGAAAACCATTGGAGGGAGTTGAAAGTCCGTGTTGCCAAGCGAAAAGCCAAAAACATCACTGCTCTAGAGGAGATCTGCATGGAGGAATGGGCCAACATACCAACAACAGTGTGTGGCAACTTTGTGAAGACTTACAGAAAACGTTTGACCTCTGTCATTGCCAACAATGGATATATTACAAAGTATTGAGATGAAATTTTGTTTCTGACCAAATACTTATTTTCCACCATAATATGCAAATAAAATGTTAAAAAAACAGACAATGGGATTTTCTGTTTTTTTTTTTTCTCAGTTTGTCTCCCATAGTTGAGGTCTACCTATGATGTAAATTACAGACGCCTCTCATCTTTTTAAGTGGTGGAACTTGCACTATTGCTGACTGACTAAATACTTTTTTGCCCCACTATATATATATATATATATATATATATATATATATATATATATATATATATATATATATATATATATATATATATATATACACACAGCAGGGGCACGTTTATAAGATTATCTCAGCACAGGAACATTTTATTTAAACACATCCAATTGTGGAAACTATTATCATTCCGAGATCTATTGATTAAAATGAATTTTGTTTGTGTGAAAACCCCTTTATCTTACTAAGTAATGATGCAAGTTGTTTTATTATGTTTATTAATGACAAAATGTTATTAGTGACTATATGCCTTTCACCATGTCCATGCTGGACGCTTTTCTTTGTCATTGGTAGAACTGGTGAATACCTGCCTCACACACTATCCGTATCATGTGCACAAAGGCATCTTAAGGGGACTGTATAAGATGAGAGGGGAAAACGTCTACATAATACATTTGTCCTCCATGGTTCTTGTCCAAAATTGCAGCTCAGTCCTATTCACTCACACAGGGCTTAGTTGCAAATACTAGCAAGCAAAAACAAAGAAAGTGCACGCTCTATCCGCTTCTGATAAAAGTGGATAACAGTTTGTGGATAGCAAAACCATTTAGTAGCTCTGTAGTGCGAGGAGCCTTTTTCTGGACCCTTGGGATAAGGTAATAATGAAGTATGATTTCTCCTTCACCTCATTTGGGGACACAGACCGTGGGTGTATGCTGCTGCTGCCATTAGGAGGCTGACACTAAGGCTACTTTCACACTAGCGTCGTGCACTGCGGCGCACCGACGCATACTGTGGAAGCGCCGCACAATGGGGGCAGCGGATGCTGTTTTTCAACGCATCCGCTGCCCCATTGTGAGGTGCGGGGAGGCGGGGGCGGAGTTCCGGCCGCGCATGCGCGGTCGGAAAAGACGGTAACGACGCACCAAAAAACAATACATGCAACGTTTTTTGGTGGCGACGGTCCGCCACAACACGACGCAACCATCGCACGATGTTAGTCAATGGAGAAAAAGCGCATCCTGCAAGCAATTTTGCAGGATGCGTTTTTTCTCCAAAACGAAATGCACTACGCTAGTGTGAAAGTAGCCTAAGTGATACAAAGAAAGTTCTCTCCTCCCCTGCAGTATACACCCTCCTGCTGGCTCTCAGCTAACCAGTTCTTGCTTAGTGTCTGTAGGAGGCACATGGGTCTGGTTCAGACCCCAACGTTTTTATTTTATTTTATACTTTTCTGTAAATTTTTATCTTTTAATTAACGGAGTGAAGGGGGCGACGGATCCTTTCAAGTTTCCGATCTCCCCTGAATCATCAACAGGCGAGCACGGCGAGTATACCTCCCTGTACCCTCTCCTGCGACGTGGGAAGCCATGCCTGAGCTCACTTCAGGGGCGACGGTTCCTTCACGGTCCCGATCTCCCCACACCAACAATAGGCAACCACATGGAGTGTCGCCTCCACGTATCCTCTCCTGGAGCCAGGCCTAATGCCGGACAACTGGCCCTGTCCACCCAGGAGCTGAACTCTGTGGATGTACAGAAGCCCCTCTCTTTGGTGTCCGAGCAGCCCCCACTGTCCCACCACTGTTAAAGCGGATGGCACAAGGAGGTGGACGGTTCCTCTCCACCTCCCTAACAAAGGGACGATGGATTGATGTTTACACCTTTATCCCTGCACCGTCCACGCTGCAATACCCGACCTGCAGCAGAACAGTCATCCACGGCGGCTCCATGCCGGGACGCGCACTGATGGTGAGTGGATCCAGTCAGCGATAGGCCCCTGCAGCGGGATATTCACATGCTTACAGGCAGTCTCCGGCTTCCCTGTGGCCCACCTCCCTGAGGTAACGCTCCGGCCGGCTGCAAAGATTTAGCCCCCAGCTTCGGCCGATGTGTAGGCCGCACCTCGGAAGCGCACTATGGCGCCCTAAGGCGGCTCTGCCCACTTTTCTGGTGCTTCTCGCCTGGCACGGAAGCACTCAGTTTTCTCGGCCACTACAACGCCCCTCACTTCTACCACTAGTATCGCTCGCGCTGGCTGCAGAAATTTAGGCCCCGGCTTGGGCCTATTCATGGAAGTCTCTAGGCTCCGCCCACATTGTGTATGTGTCTCCGCCCCCCGAATTGGCACTTCTCGCTCTCTGCGAGATTTTATCACCTCTGCAACTCCCGGTGGCCATCTTGGTCCACCCGGCCAGCTCACACAGGGGAGACGACTTTGCATTAAAGGGGCACAACGACTCTGCAACATGGTATGACCAGTATTCCCTGGTCTTAAAGGCAGATGACCGGTATTCCCTGGTCTTAAAGGCACATGACCAGTATTCCCTGGTCTTAAAGGCACATGACCAGTATTCCCTGGTCTTAAAGGCAAATGTCCAGTATTCCCTGGTCTTAAAGGCACATGACCAGTATTCCCTGGTCTTAAAGGCACATGACCAGTATTCCCTGGTCCTAATAGCGCATGACCAGTATTCCCTGGTCTTTAAGGCACACGACCAGTATTCCCTGGTTTTGAAGGCACACGACCAGTATTCCCTGGTCTTAAAGGCACATGACCAATCCGAAGCCGGTCACCCTAAATGAGCTCAGGAGCCCTGCGCCGCTGATCCAGTTTATCCCAGAGTACCTATTTCCCTCAGTGGACTTCGTCACTGCCACAGCCCATGGTTTCTGTGACCAAGAGATTGAATCCCTCCGTTATCCTTCTGTGGCTCGGAGTGTTTGCAGGACCGATATACATGGTCCCTCTCCTACATGGGAGCCGTCGACTAGCAGGGGCCGCGAGTATTCTAGAAACGTACAGGCATCTAGAAAACGAAAGTTTTCATTTCATGATCTCTCTCCCCAAGGATTTGCTGTGAACAAGACTCTGAATATGGATCGGATATTGCCTTGGGCCTGGACTTGCCGGAGCTTCAGTAAAGGATGAACTCGCCTATTTATATCATCAACCAATCTCTGTACTTTGACGAGGACTCCGGTCCTGCTCTAGACTACGCAGTGTCCCTCATAAGGAGACTAAACTCCCTCATAGAGCATTTGCCATTCAGTCCGGATAAGCGATTCACTGGACAGAAGCCTCTACATGGGATGCCATGCGTGGTCTGATTTTTAAGGGCAACGGGTCCTTTAAAGGACACCAATCTCCCCACACCATCAACAGACGAGCACACGGAGTGTCGCCTCCATGTATCCTCTTCTGCATCCAGGCCTAACGCCAGACAACTTGTCCTGTCCACCCTGAGACCTGAACTCTGTGGATGTACAGAGGCCCCCTCTTTGGCGTCCGAGCACCCCCCTCTGCATCTCCACTACTTAGCAGAGGATGCAAGAAGGCGGATGATCCCTCTCCACTTCCATGTTAAGAGGATGGTGGATCAAGGGTTCTTAATTTTTAACTCTGCACCGTCAAAAGAGAGCGGCGATGGCAAGAGACTATAACCTGCTGGATGCAGCCGCGTATTCTGCCACTTGGCAGATTAACCGGGTAGAATCTCCTGTGGTATATCTACCAGTATCCCTGCCTGATGTATCATCAATTAAAAATACCACGGACTGTCAGATAGCAAATCTGGTTCATTCCGTCTTGCGGCTTCGGGTTCAGCGCTCTACCCTCCCTAGCCGCCGCATGGATTGCTAGAGCAATGGTCTCCTGGCTGGAGACCTTAAAGGGACTCTGTCACCTGAATTTGGCGGGACTGGTTTTAGGTCATATGGGCGGAGTTTTCGGGTGTTTGATTCACCCTTTCCTTACCCGCTGGCTGCATGCTGGCTGCAATATTGGATTGAAGTTCATTCTCTGTCCTCCATAGTACATGCCTGTGCAAAGCAATCTTGCCTTGTGCAGGCATGTACTACGGAGGACAGAGAATGAACTTCAATCCAATATTGCAGCCAGCATGCAGCCAGCGGGTAAGGAAAGAGTGAATCAAACACCCGAAAACTCCGCCCATATGACCCAAAACCAGTCCCGCCAAATTCAGGTGACAGGTTCCCTTTAACTACTTTGATTCACACCAGTAACCTTTTCCCGAAGACAGTACAACTGGCCAATCAAATCTTTTGAGCGGGAGACTAACAAAGGATCGTATGTTCCTACAGCCCCAACCAGCAATGGAAGGGTTGTCCAGGACAGTCTAGATCTAAGGAATCTTGGTTCCAAAAAGGGGAACGAAAAGTAAGACCGGTCCTGGACCTCAAACTTCTAACAACCTTTGACAAGGTCCTCCTTCTTCGAATGGAGTTCCTCCGCTCAGCCATTACTTCAACAGAAAAAGGTGCAGTTTCTGGCATCCATCGACATTCGGGATGCGTACCCTCTTCAAAAATTCCTTCTTTTTTCCATTCGTGAACAGCATTTTCAAGTCACGACCTTGTCCTTCGACAAGGCTCGAGTGTTCGCAAGGCTCATGGCGGCTGTCATTTTCCTCTTGAACCCTAGAGGCGTGGTCGTCCTGCCCTGTTTAGTTGACTGTCTAGCCGCCCTTCCAGGACTACCCTGAGTAGTCTATATCACTTGCTATACCCTCTCACCTGGGCTGGCAACTAAACTTAGACAAGTTCTCCTCATTTCCAGCCCAGCAGATATCCTTTTTGAGGATGATCCTGCACACTTCCAGAAGGATGGTAATTCTCCCTCAAGACAAGGTCATGGCCCTTCAACAGGGAGCTCGTGCACTTGATCACTCATCCCCTCATTTCATTCGATTTGCTGGGAGGGTTCTGAGGAAAAATGGTGACGACAATGGAAGCGGTTTCCTTCGCTCTGCTCGTTTTCAGCAAGTCAAACAGACTTTCAGACGATAGTCTCTGAGCTCCTTCTTCATCCAGGGCCTTTCTCCCGGTTCAATGGTTATTAGTAACTAGATGGCGGCCCGATTCTAACGCATCGGGTATTCTAGAATATGCATGTCCATATAGTATATTGTCCAACCACGTAGTATATTGCCCAGCCACATAGTATATTGCCCAGCCATGTAGTATATTGCCCAGCCACGTAGTATATTGCCCAGCCACGTAGTATATTGCCCAGCCATGTAGAATATTGCCCAGTCACGTAGTATATTGCCCAGTCACGTAGTATATTGCCCAGTCACGTAGTATATTGCCCAGTCACGTAGTATATTGCCCAGTCACGTAGTATATTGCCCAGTCACGTAGTATATTGCCCAGTCACGTAGTATATTGCCGAGTCACGGAGTATATTGCCCAGTCACGTAGTATATTGCCCAGTCACGTAGTATATTGGCCAGTCACGTAGCATATTGCCCGGCTACGTAGTATATTGCCCAGCCACGTATGTAACAGGTTAAAAAATAAAAAAGAAACATACTCACCCTCCGAAGGCCCCTTGTAGTTTTGTCGCCTGTGTGCGGTGCACGCGGCAGCTTCCGGTCCCAGGGTTTGTGATGACATCGCGGTCACATGACCGTGACTTCATGGAAGGTCCCTCTCGCATTTGGAACCGGAACCTGCCGCTTGCACTGCCGAGGACAGCACGCACGTCGGAGGGTGAGAATAACCTTTTTTTTTTTTTACTATTATTTTTAACATTAGATCGTTTTACTATTGATGCTGCATACGCAGCATCAATAGTAAAAAGTTGGTCACACAGTGTTAATAACTGCATAATCGGAGTGCATTACACCGCGCTCCGGTAATGCTGGCATTAACCCTGTGTGAGGGCTGACTGGATGACTGGAGGGGAGTATGGAATGGGCACTGACTGCGGGGAGGAAAGAGCGGCCATATTGCTGCCGGACTGTGGCCGTCTCTGATTGGTCGTGGCAATGGTCGTGGGTGTTTTGCGAGGACCAATCAGCGACTTGGATTCCATGACAGACAGAGTCCGCGACCAATGAATATCCGTGACAGACAGACAGAAGGACAGACAGAAGTGACCCTTAGACAATTATATAGTGGACTACCAATGCCAGTCTTCTTCTCCCGATCATTGCCCTGGAGATCCGAACGGTAGTCCTACAGCAGGTCCATTGCCTTCTGGCGGGTCACCCCATCCGAATTCAATTGGACAATGCCATGGCTGTGCCATACGTCAGTCATCTAGCAAGTACCCACGGTCAGGCGCCATGGCCGAGGTACCTCACATTCTCTGATGGGCCGAGATCTATCTTACGGTGATCTCGGCAGTACATATCCCAGGAGTAGAACTCTGGGCGGCAAACATATTCAGCCATCAGGGTTCCGCCTCAAGTGAGTGGGAACTTCACCAGGAAGGCTTCCATCAGATCTGCCTTCACTAGAGCTCTCCAGTTGTAGATCGGATGGCTTCCAGACTGAACGCCAATGTACTCGAGTTTGTGGTTCGGCCTCGAGATCCAAGAGCCATCGCACTGCATTCTCTGGTTCTTCCGTGGTACCATTTTCCATAACTACCCTTCCACTACTTCCGAAAGCCTTTCGGAAGCAGAAATGGCCTCAGTGATCCTCGGAGATCCACACTGACCACGCCAGTTTTTTGTTTGTGGAGCTAGTATCTTAACGCCTTACTGCAACAAAACTGCAAGTAGAGACTTTCTCGCAGGGAGTTTTCACACGTAGTTCTTCCCTATCGCAAACCGTTAGATCATTGGGACCTTAATGGTCCTAGGAGTCTTACAGTAGACTCCTTTTTGATCTGGACAGATTTAGCTATCATGGAAGGTCGCCCTTTTTTCTCTGCAATATCCTCATCCTGACGAGTCTACGTAGCTAGCTGCTCGGTTCTTTCAGACTTTTTTCCCTTATTACCTTCAAGGCAAGGTTGTCCTCAGGCCATCCTCGTCCCTTGTTACCAAGGTGGTATTGTATTACCACTGTTATAAGAGCAGCGTTCTTCCCTCATCTCTTTCGGCACCAGTCCACAAAATGGAATGAGTTCCCCATATTCTGGACGAAGTGAGTGCTCTGAGTAGGTACGTCTCAAGGACGGCGTCCTTCCGAAGGTTGGACACTTTATCTTTGGCTTCCTGACGGTAAGAGGAAGGCTTCCTGACGTTTACAGGAAGGGTTTAGCCGTTTCATCGGCCATGTTAGCCTGGTGGATTTGTTTCACCATCCAGGAGTCCTTCCGTGTTAGATGTCAGCCTATCTCCCTGTCTCTCGTGGGTTCTAGGCACCAGGCATCGGCAAGGCACGCCTGCAAGCTTGCGGATTCGTCCAGTCCGCATGCATTTTTGAAGTACTATAATTCCCACACTTCCACAGATGTGAGTCTGGGCAGGTGGACTCTGCAGGCCGCAGTGGCGATCTTGTAAGTAGCGGTTACATAGGGCCTGATCTGATGTTGTCCCCACCTAGGGACTGCTTTGCGACGTCCCACGGTCTGTGTCCCCCAATGAGGCGAAGGAGAAATAAGGATTTTTGTGTACTCACCGTAAAATCCTTTTCTCTGAGCCATTCATTGGGGGACACAGCTCGCACCCTGTTATTAGCTTATGCTTGTTTTATAATCTGACATGCTATACTCTCATATATAATATGACATGCTATACGCTCATATGTTATTGATCTCCTACTGCTTTTGCACTGAACTGGTTAGCTAAGAACCAGCAGGAGTGTGTATACTGCAGGGAAAGAGCTAACATTCTTTGTATCACTTAGTGTCAGCCTCATAGTGGCAGCAGCATACACCCACGGTATGTGTCCCCCAGTGAATGGCTCAGAGAAAAGGATTTTACGGTGAGTACACAAAAATCCCTATTTTATGTTAGTAATGAAATATGATTTCTAAATGGGTATTCCCACCTCAGTGATGAGATATTGCTAGAATATGGCATCATTTACATAGGATGGGTGATAGTTTATAGATTGTTTGGGGTCCGACACTGAACTGCAGAGTGAGAGACGTTAGAATAGAGTTGCCTTACACATGTCCGACCTCCGCTCCATTCGTTCCCTATGGGGCTGCTGTAAAAAGTGGGGCCCAGCATTCAGCCGCCCAAAGGGAAGGAATGGCGCAGCAGTCATACACACTGCCACTCCATTCTACCTGGGATAATATTTCCCCTTTCTGGCAATAAGTTGTGTTCCAGTGGTCGGATCCCCACCAATTATTCCCTTTAATGATTTGTCATGGTCTGATCTCTGGAACTCTCACCAATCCTGAAACTGAAGGGGCTTCAGCTCTGCATGCCCTTGATGTTTTTTTTTCTGCACAGTAGCGCCTCCAGCCCACCTGTCTATGCAGAGTATTGCAGCCTGCCCCATTCACTTTTATAGAGCCACGCTGCTGCAGGTGACACTGCTGGCACCCTTCATTCTCAGGATCAGTGATGGCTGTCGAGGTTGGTCATCTCATTGATAATTACTTTTATTGCATCTCCTATCAATCACTCACTGAGATGGGAAGCCTGAAGCAGCAGCACTGGGGCCGCGCTTTCTTGCTGTGTGCAGCACACCCTTAGTCTTTGTAGTGATGGCTGAGGATTGGTTTCCTCTTGTCATTCACGGTTGATCACCGCACAGTATTCTCCCTTCCTTTGTTTGCTTACCACATCTCTGTCGCTGAAATCTTGTTTTTGTTTTCAGAGTCTGTTTGAAGTTGGGGTGGTGTTTTGTCACCACGATACAGACGAGGACTGCCACTTCCTGTAAGTGACGCTGCCCCGCAGATCTCCATCTTTTATTAGAGTCCAATTCCTCATTTCTTAGGTCTCTTAGTCACAGGACTGGCGGAGGGAAAGCACTAATCACTAACACATTACTCATCTCATAGGTTTACAGTAATGTGTGGCTGATTCACCCAGATTCTTTATATGCAGGAATTCCTTACACGAGGAAGTACAATCCTAATATACCCATATTTTTCTGTCTTTAACTACTTCATCCTTCATGACCGGAGATATTTTCATTTTTGCGGTTTCGATTTTTGCTTCTCTTCTTCCCATAGCCATAACTTTTTTATTTTTCGGTCAATATGGCGACTTGAGGGCTTGATTTTTTGTGGGACGAGTTGTACTTTTGAACGACACCATTGGTTTTAACATATCTTGTACTGGAAAACGGGAAAAAAATTTAAGTGCGGGGAAATTGCAAAAAAAATTAATTTGCACAATATTTTTTTGTTTTGCTTTTTTACTATGTTGAGTAAATGCTAAAACTGACCTGCCAGTATGATTCCCCAGGTCATTGCGAGATCATAGACACCAAACATGCCTAAGTTCTTTTTTATCTAAGTGGTGAAAAAAAAATCCAAAATAAATAAGTAAAAATTGCGCCATTTTCCAATACCCATAGCATCTCCATTTTTCGTGATCTCGGGTAGGGTGAGAGCTTATTTTTTGCGTGCCGAGCTGATGTTTTTAATTATACCATTTTTGCGCAGATACGATATTTTGATCGCCCGATATTACATTGTAATGCAATGTTGCAGCGACCAAAAAAAACATGAATTCTGGTGATTTGACTTTATCGTTACGCCGTTTAGTGATCAGGTTAATCCTCTTTTTATATTGATAAATTGGGCGATTCTGAGCGCGGCGATACCAAATCTGTGTATATTTGATTTTTTTATTATTATTTTATTTTGAATAGGGTGAAAGGGGGGTGATTTGACCTTTTTATATATTTTTTTATATTTTTAAAAACTTTTTTTTTTTACTTTTGGCATGCTTCCATAATATCAATTGGAGACTCGAAGCTGCCATAACCCGATCGGCTCTGCTACATACAGGCGATGATCAGATCGCCTGTATGTAGTAGAATTGCTCACTTGCTATGAGCACCGACCACCCGGTGGCGCTCATAGCAGTCTGGAAGTGACAACCATAGAGGTCTGCTGGAGACCTCTGGTTAGTATAGAAAGATAGGAGACAAAAAAAGCACAAATAGGGTCTTATCACCAGGATTGTTTCCAATCAATTATGAGAGAACTGCTCACCTGATGGTACACAGTAAAGGCGTGTAGTTGTCAGCTGCTGCAGATCCACAGGTCGGCACTGCGACCTCTCAGAACCGTTATAATAGATGAATGTGGATAAAATACGCGCTGCTGCAACATTCATCTATTATAACGGAGACCTCTGGTTGTCATGCTGACCCATCAGTGACCCGCGATCACATGACGGGGTCACCGATGGGCGGGATTTCTGGCGCACTTGCTGGAAGCGCATTTTAAATTCCGCTGTCAGAGTTTGACAGTGGCTTTTAACAGGTTAACAGCTGCTGGAGGATCGCTATTCCTCTCGCAGCTGTTAGCGGCACATGTGAGATGTTCAAAACAGCTGACATGAGCCAGAAAAGATGTGGGCTTACTGCCGGAGCCCACATCAAAGGGAAGGTGTCCGACATTGGCGTACTATTACGCCCTATGTCGGAAAAGGGTTAAGACAAACTCCCCCACATACACACAATTGGGAAAAAAATGCGGGTGCATCTTGTAGTCCGAATGTAGCTTAAAGGGGGGTACCAGCGGTAGAGCAAGTTCACAGGATCTAGGGTCGCCGCTGCAGGAAGCCAGCAGGAGTGGGGTAATGCTGCGGGCCCTGGGCTGAGAGGAGGAGGTGTCCCAGAAGTGTAAGGCAGGAGCCATTGATCTCCCGGCTGTGGGCTTCATGAAAATGTCAGCAGTGCAAGGCACAAGGAAATTTAGATCTCAGCTCAATGACGAGCCAAGATCTCGATCTGTGCATGCCCATTTCAGGTACCATTTTCTGCACTTCAGTTCTGCAGACCCTTCACTGTTATTCCCACCAGCTGTTCAAGGAGATGTTGGTGACCATAATTATTTGAATGGAGCTGTGTTGCCGAAAGATTGTGGAGGTGCTGCATCCCCTTTATTCTCAGAATCTACACCCCTGTAGTAGCAGAATTTCTCACTCTTTCCTTTCTCCATTATATTCGCTCTACTCCACTTCTAGAATTACATTTCCATCCATCTCTTCACTGTAGAATCAACACTCTGCTAAAACAAAACTCAAGGTCACAATGAATGTGGGTGAAATCCTCTACTATTCTGGTTCTTGACGCAGCAGTCGGGTGACCCGGGACCAGGGGCTCCTTCCCTGTCCCTAACACTAGGGGGTGCCCTAGCTCACCCTATTTCCCAGGATACCTCTGAATGTGAAGATGCAGAGGCCTCCACCCTTGCCTTATCTCCTGAATCAGCCCTCCGTCTGTTTTCTTCCCCCACCCAGGGAAGTTGGGCGCTGCCGCGCACCGCAGTACACCAACCCGACGAACAAGGCAACACAAACAAGGGTAACTGAAAATACCAGGCATACAAACATTCACTCACATATAACAGAGGAATGAATTGGGGAGTGGAGGATGGGGAAAAACCAAAGTAAGAGGCAGGAAGGGAATTATCACACTTACAAACCCACACAACAGTCACAGATAAGTCCTCCAAACTCCTTCTCATATAATCACCAAAACACCTCTCCCCCCAGCCACGCAGCATAAGCTAGCTTTGACAGTGTTTCAATCAGGACCCAAATTATAAAGGGGATAGGAGTGGCTAGCCGAGCTCAGACTACCAGAGCCCCCAACATGGCCAATTAACCCCTGTACTGCCAAAATTTACACCATTTAAAAAGGTGAAGTGCTTCTTTTCAGTGCAGGAGTAGAAGAAATCAGACGCTGCGGTCATTTGGCTCCTCTCTGTTTCAATAACCCCGTGACATCAGGCTGGTGGAGATCATGATTGTATTGGGTCATTGCATTGTATTTTCTTCAGATTAAGGGAGGCTACAGTCACACTATCAGTATTTGGTCAGTATTTTACATCAGTATTTGTAAGCCAAAACCAGGAGTGGGTGATAAATACTGAAGTGGTGCATATGTTTCTATTATACTTTTCCTCTATTTGTTCCAGTCCTGGTTTTGGCTTGCAAATACTGAGGTAAAATACTGACCAAATACTGCTAGTGTGACGGCAGCTAAGACATTCCGCTCAGTATCTCTTTAGCAAAGACAAATGAGACCTTCAGATACATTTAGGACTCGTGCTTTGAATGTAGTTGTCTTATTCTTCCAGTAGTTTTTTTTTCTTTTTTTAAAAATTGATTTCATGTCTTTTTTAGGGCCTCAGTTTGCAAGGACTGTTTTAAACCTGCCAAAAATAAGCAAGTAAGTATTTAGTCATCCACAGAAATGCAGCATTTGTGTGCAGTATTTGTAAGAAATTGTGCCTAAGGACCCCCATACACATTAGGAACATGTCGGTTGACCATCTGATGTGTACAGGGGTCTCCCAATATTATCTGTTGGGGAAGAGAAGGAAGTTGGAATTTCATTGGTCCAATCCTTTGGTTTTCAGGAGAGGTAAGCTGCTGCCAGAGGAGTCTGGCAATGACTTTCTCCTCTCTACCTGTTGAGCATACCTGAGGACTCCGCAGAGCTGAGTAATTATGTTTAGTGGGGAGTCAGGAGGAATAACTATCTGACAGATGAACAACCTGTCTCATCTGTGAGGTCAACTTAATGTGTGATGCAAATTCATTGACCCTTTAATGCACCATGAGGGAAATACCAGATATGGAGCATGTCCGATTGTGGATCAGGTCAGGAGCTGAGCCCACTCCACACAGGACAGTCGACTAACAGCCGGATTTAAGGAGTGCAATCTTGCCCTGGCATCTGTTTCGGGAGTCCAACAGCCCACACACAACATGATCGCAGGTTGTGATGTTAGCTATGGCAGCCGGAGACCTGCTTAAGGCCCTCTATTATTGCAATGTTGGTTCTCCCATGAAACCCAGATGGGGAAAAAAGTTTTAGAAAATATAAAAAAATAAAATGCATAAAAATTTGAATAGCCCCCCCCCCCTCATCCCCAGTTTAAAAAAACATAAAATTGAAAAATAAAAAACTAAGCACATTCACTCTTGCTGTGTCCGTGAAAGTATAACCTATGGAAATATAACATTGTTTAACACTTGTAGTAAAGAAAAAAATAAACCACAAAATTCGCATTTTATGGTTAATACATCTGTCACAAAAAAGTGCAATATATAATGATCCCAATATGGTTTGTAGCTCATAAGTACCATTAGAAAAACCACAATTTGGCACATAAAATACAAGCCCTCATACAACCCCATTGAGGGAAAAATAAAAAAATTTGATCTTAGCAAATGGTGACAAATTCTATAAACGGCAATCGTCAGCTCTTCCCAGCGCCGCTCGGTTCCCGCGCCACCATCTTGTGACATCAACGTCTAACTGACCAGAAGTCTGAGGTAAAGGTCACAAACTCTCAGTGTAGTCTATGAGGCCAGAACAAGGCTGTAGGAGACTTGCATTGAAAAGTGGCTTCAAACCCTGGAGTGATCGGACATGTTCCAAACTGCTGGAGACCGACGGGAGCGGCGCCGATAACAGATGAAGATGGCGGATAGTAAGTATACAACTAAGTGCAAGGGCCTTATATTAGTAGCACCGCTCTAGCGCCGCAATAAAAAAAATGCTTTAGTGGTGCTTTAATAAAAAAAATACATGTTTAGTGTCACCCTTAGCATGCTGACTTGTTACCGGCTCATTTATATCGCACAATTAAAGCCATAAAAACTGTAGTAGAATTTCATCCCACGTAGAATTTTCCCTGTTTTTCAGTACATTGTAAGGTAAAATGTCATTCAACACTGAAACTCATCCCAAATAAACCAACCCTCAAACGGTTATGTCGATGGAAAATTAAAAAATGTATGGCTCTTGGTAAAAGGTAAAAAAAATAAAGAAAAACGCAAAATCGAAAATTGTCCGCATCCCTGAGGTGTTAGATGGGGTTTTAAAAACTTAGAGTACGGGAATTAAAAATAAAAAAACTGTACTTGCCTCTCAGACCAGCACTGCACTTCTACACTGACTTCTGTGTCCCCCGCCATCTTCTTCCCTGGCAGATATCAGTAGATATGATGTCAATGGCCCCACTCACCTCCTGATACAGAAGTAAGCAGAGCCAGAGTAACCCTGGGCTGCAGAATTTAGCACCCCAATCTATTTCTGTGCCCATGTAGGTCTTTCAAAGACAAGTTTAGCAATACCTTTACATAGTCACTCCGTTCCTCCATTACTGAGAAATTAGCATTTAAATTGATATGCAAATGATGCTGAAGTGCTATTGTAGATCTGAAGGCTCTGACACTCCAGCTCTATTCTGCACCCAGCGCTGCCTTTTCCAGCTTGACTTACTGCTCCTTTGCCTGAATTTACAAAGCATAGAGGCGGTCAGTCATGCAGAAGAAGTGGCACTGGGCAGGTAATAGAGCTGGAGTGACAGAGGCTTCAAATCTAATCCACTTGCATATCAATTTAAACTCTGATTTCTCAGTAACAGAGGAAGGGATTGGCCATTTAAAGGTATCGTGTACTTGTCTTTGTTAGAGATACATGTGCATATTGATATTTTGGGGTGTGTAATCCTTCTGAGAGTTTCCCTTGAAGTACAGCATTATTCTTATATTTTGGGGTGTGTAATCCTTCTGAGAGTTTCCCTTTAAGTACAGCTTTATTCTTATCCATAAAGGAAATAATAAGAGACAGAATGTACATCAATAAAACCTTACACCTTATTGAGTTCCTTCTATCTCCGATCCTTGAACTCCCCTACCTGTAACGTCACAGTGTAGATTGGTAGCCATGCTTCCATGGTGTGGATGACTGGTGATCATGTAGGATCGCATGCAGAGTGTTGTGGGATTTAGCAAAATCTCTGTCAGGATATACAGTACGTCTGGATAATACCGTAAATGTACAAAAGCGGCTTTATATCAATGTATTTACATGTCTTTTACTTTTTTATTGCTTTTTCTTCCTCCATTTTCTCATATAACACTTACATGATTATATATAAATGTCAGTACCACAATATAGTATTAAATAAATAAACTGTGACTAAAGAGGAAGTGACAGGAGGAGGAAGTCCTGTTGGAAATTGGTTTTGTTTATTTGCTGGCTGTTTCTAGGTGTGTCTTGTACAAGGTAAGAGGCATCTTGTCTCTTTCTAGCCGGAGTTTCCTATTTCTGGTTCTGCAGCCTGGACAGGGTGGGGAATGGCAGAATTGGGTTAAATCAGTGAATGTTCTTCACAATCACTAATATGATACTTGTCCACTCACTGCACAAGTGAATCAGATGTGGTTACTCCACTTCTCACACTCACAACTTCACTCACCTTTACTCTAAAACTGATGTAAGCGCTCCCCAAAGCTGCACAGAGTAGCACAGCTAGGCTTCAGTTTACCTCTTACTTGTGGGTACATTAGAGCAGCAAGGACCCAACTTATTACATTTTAGATTCAGTATGCAAAAGGTACAGTGCCTACCAAAAAAAAAAAAAAAATTATTAAATAAAAAGGCAAAGGAGTACAAACCCAAGGGGATAAAATAGAGACCTCTTTCTGGTTAGATCGGTGAGATATCCTGCGGAAGTAAACTCCCGAAATTGGACAGATCTACAATCCTGGTTGTATCTTTTAGGTTTTTCTCTTGGTGTATCTGGATCTGAGATTTCAAAGGGTCCCAACCAGACCCCTCACCCCTGCTCCTGAGAGGAGGATGACTAAAGGTACCTTCACACTAAACGACGCTGCAGCGATCCAGACAACGATCCGGATCGCTGCAGCGTCGCTGTTTGGTCGCTGGAGAGCTGTCACACAGACAGCTCTCCAGCGACCAACGATGCCGGTAACCAGGGTAAACATCGGGTTACTAAGCGCAGGGCCGCGCTTAGTAACCCGATGTTTACCCTGGATACCATCCTAAAAGTAAAAAAAACAAACGCTTCATACTTACCTTCCGCTGTCTGTCCCCGGCGCTCTGCTTCTCTGTGTTGGCATATGCAACAGATTGGGACTTATTATAAGTGAAAGGAGGACTTTATACTAACCAGACAGCAGATGGCGATAGTGTGTAAAGTCATATACTTGCTGTAATGTGGGGAGGGAAGCTCTCAGTGGTTGGTTGTTTTCTTACTTTCGGTTTTGCTTTTCTTCATGAATGTGTTGTCTTCAGTGCACGGACTGTGTGACACTGAATTGTATCTCATGTTTATCCAGTATGAAGTAAATACTGTTTACTCAAGATATCTTGCTGATTGAAGCTCTCCTAAGTACAGCGGTGACTGCAAGAAGACACACTCTGCAACAGGTTATGGGCCCAGGCAGCCCAGATAACCCCAGATAAGCCCAGGCACCCCAGATAACTCCAGGCAACCCAGGCACCCCAGACACTACAGGTCTGCACTACAAGCTCAGGCAGAAGGATCCTGGTTTATAGCCCAGATAACGGAGCACACAGATAAGCTCTGTAAACAGAAGGAACTAAATCCAGATACAGAGTGACAGACGAATTCAGCTGGAGCTGGATATAATTGCAGAGAATTCACAGGACATACAGGAGAATATCTTCAGTACAACTCTCTAAACAAGTAAGACTATATAAAGATGATGAGTACCACAGAACTGAAATTTACAGTAGCTAAACTGAATAGTGAAAATTATCAGTTATGGAAATTCAAAGTAGAGATGTTGTTATCTGAGGATGATCTATGGGAAGTAATTGTTACAGCAAGACCAGATCAAGATAATCAGACATGGGATAAGAAGGATATATAAGCGAGAGCCACCATTAGCTTATTAGTGGATGATGCTCAATTAATACATATAAGAAATGAAGAAACAGCTAAGGGAATGTGGGAAGCATTAAGAAAACTGTATGAAAGACCTAGCTTGAATCACAAGTTATTTTTATTAAGAAAGCTGTACAGTATGAGATTGAGTGCAAATGACGATATGCAGAAGCACATATTCTCAATGATGGAAGTGATATCACAGCTAAGATCTATTGGTGAAGATGTTAAAGAAAGTCATGTAGCAGCTATATTGTTGTGCAGTTTACCAGATTCATATACAGCCTTGATAAATGCCCTTGAGACGAGACCAGAAACTGACATTACATTAGATTTTGTGAAGACAAGACTAATAGATGAATATCAGAGAAGAAAAGAACAAAGAAATGATTCTTCTACTGAAAAGGACAGTGAAAACGCTCTTAAAGCTACAGAATTCAAAAAACCCTATAATAAAGAGACAAGAGAATGCTTCAGATGTAAGAAAAAAGGTCATTTAAAGAAAGACTGTACCATATGGAAAGCAGAACAACAAAAATTACAAGATAAGCATACAGAGAAAGTAAAAAACACAATTTCCGATTCATCTGAGAATAATTGGAATGGCACATTTAAAGTAACAGACAAGAAATCATCACTTGGTTGGTTTATTGATTCAGGAGTAACGAGTCATATGACAAGTGACAAGAATTTCTTTACTGATCTTGATTTAGATAAGAAAGAAGCCATTTATCTCGCAGATGGAAGCAAAATAACCGCAGAAGGTATCGGACAAGGTATGCTAAATTGTTCAAACAAGTTCGGGCAAGATTCAAAGATACTTGTACAAGATGTGTTGTATGTTCCAAAATTGGAAGGCGGATTATTATCTGTGAAACGTTTAACAGCAAAAGGACTTACAGTGAAATTCAAAGACAATGAGTGTGCAATTATTGCAGGAAACAAAGTGATAACCAAAGTCAAGGCAGATGAACAATTATATCATTTTGACACACCAAAGGAACAGATGAAGGTATGTACACATGATCACAAAAACTGTATTCACATGTGGCATAGACGTCTAGGACATAGACACCCTGACAGTATAAGGGAACTACAGAGAAAAGAATTGACAAAAGATTTAAAGATATCAGATTGCTCAATTACCATAAGATGTGATTGTTGTATAAAATCCAAAGCCACAAGGATATCTATTCCAAAAGAAAGTGAGATGAAAAGCGAAAGACCACTTGATTTGGTGCATACTGACGTATGTGGACCCATGAAAGTGACTACATCAGGAGGCAATAGATACATGTTGACTTTTATAGACGATTACTCAAGATACACAGTCACATACTTAATTAAAAACAAAAGTGAAGTTTTTGATAAACTTGTAGACTATGTAACAAGATCAAGTAACAAATTTCAAAGGAAGCCAATTGTCATCAGAAGTGATAATGGAGGTGAATTTACAGGTCACAGAATAGAAGACTACTTAAGACAAAAGGGGATAGAACACCAGAAAACTGTTCCATACACACCTGAACAAAATGGAGTAGCAGAAAGGAAAAACAGAACTCTAACAGAGATGATAAGAAATATGCTGACGGATTCCAAACTACCAGAGAAATATTGGGGTGAGGCAGCAATGACAGCTACTTATCTACAGAACCGACTTTTTTGCAGAAAACTGACGAAAATTCCATATGAACTGTGGCAAGGTATGAAACCAAGTGTCAATCATTTAAAAGTTTTTGGATGTAAAGTTTTCATATTCATTCCAACAGAAAAACGTTCCAAACTTCAAAACAGATCCATGGAAGGAATATTTGTTGGATATAGTGAAAATTGCAAAGGATACAGAATCCTAGATCCCAAAACAGACAGAGTTACGGTGAGTAACAGTGTGACATTCATTGAAGATTTGAATGAAGATATTATGATTTCAGTTGAAACAAAAAATGAGAAAACCAATAATGACACAACTGAAGAAATATCTGATGAGAAAGAAGTAGAAGTTAATGAAGAACAAAATACTGAAAGTGAAGAATCACAACTACAAACAGACACAGAACCAAGACATTCAATGAGAGAGAACAAAGGAAAACCACCAAAACGTCTCTCATACAAGACAAGCACAAGAAAAATCTATGAGCCCACTTCTTGGGAAGAAATATCTAAACTGCCTGTTGGAGAAGACTATGATGAGACATTTGCTCCAGTTGTCAAACACACTACAATAAGAACTTTACTTACAGTTGCAGCAATGAAACAGATGCAACTGAGACATCTGGATGTAAAGACAGCTTTTCTGAATGGAGATTTAACAGAAGACATTTATATGGAACAACCTCCAGGATTCAAAGATGAAAGAAATCCAAACAAAGTTTGTAAACTACAGAAAAGCATATATGGTTTAAAGCAAGCAGCTAAAGCGTGGAATGACAAAATCACGGAAGTACTTACAAATGAAAAATTTCAAAGAAGCAAAGCTGATCCATGCTTGTACACAAAAAGGCTGATTAATAGATGGATTTACATACTCATATATGTAGACGATATTTTGATTTGTTTTGAACAAGAAAGGGATAACGAAAACATTCTAAAAATCCTGAAGCAACATTTCGAAATCAAAGACTTGGGAAATGTAAAACAATATCTAGGAATACAAGTAGAAAGAGAAGAAGATGGAAGTTTCCTACTGAATCAAAATCACATGATTCAAAACATAACAGAAAAATTTGGATTAAAAGATGCAAAAACAGTAAAGTCTCCAATGGATACTAATTATCTCAAAGAGATGAACAGTTAACAAAATATGCTACCAAATAATGAAGAATACAGAACAGCAATAGGAAAACTACTGTATCAAGCAACCGTTACAAGACCAGACATCGCAGCAGCAGTAGGAATCCTGAGTAGAAAGGTATCAAAACCAAATAAAGCTCATTGGAATGCCGTGAAGAGAGTAATACGTTATTTGAAAGGAACTAGCAATGTTAAGCTGAAATTACCCACAAGCGATGATTGCATTTTAACAGGATATGTTGATGCAGATTGGGCTGGAGATCCAACTGACAGAAGATCTACCAGTGGACATATTTTTTTCCTCTCAGGTGGACCAATAAGTTGGACAAGTAAGAAACAGTCAATTGTAACACTATCTTCAACAGAAGCAGAATATGTTGCCGCAGCACACGCGAATCAAGAAGTACTGTGGTTAAGACAATTGTTGACAGAATTAGGACAACCACAGTTGGCACCAACAAAACTAAAAGAGGACAATCAAGGATGTCTTGTTCTTGCTCAGATGGAAAGAGTCAATCCAAGAACCAAGCATATTGATGTGAAATATCATTTCTTGAGAGATCATCAGGAACAAGGAGTCTTGAAGTTAGAGTACTGTCCTACTGAAGAAATGACAGCAGACATTTTCACGAAGGCGTTGAATGCTGATAAACATCAGAGACTAATAAAAAAGTTGGGTTTGATTGAATAAGTCCTTACTGTTGAGAAAGGGTGTTGGCATATGCAACAGATTGGGACATATTATAAGTGAAAGGAGGACTTTATACTAACCAGACAGCAGATGGCGATAGTGTGTAAAGTCATATACTTGCTGTAATGTGGGGAGGGAAGCTCTCAGTGGTTGGTTGTTTTCTTACTTTCGGTTTTGCTTTTCTTCATGAATGTGTTGTCTTCAGTGCACGGACTATGTGACACTGAATTGTATCTCATGTTTATCCAGTATGAAGTAAATACTGTTTACTCAAGATATCTTGCTGATTGAAGCTCTCCTAAGTACAGCGGTGACTGCAAGAAGACGCACTCTGCAACACTCTGTACTGGCTGTGAGCACAGCGGCCGGAAAGCAGAAGCGGTGACGTCACCGCTCTGCTTTCCGGCCGCTGTGCTCACAATGAGTGCAGGAAAGCACAGCGCCGAGGGACAGACAGCCGAAGGTAAGTATGAAGGGTTTGTTTTTTTTACTTTTAGGATGGTATCCAGGTTAAACATCGGGTTACTAAGCGCGGCCCTGCGCTTAGTAACCCGATGTTTACCCTGGTTACCAGCGAAGACATCGCTGAATCGGTGTCACACACGCCGATTCAGCGATGTCAGCGGGAGAGCCAGCGACCAAAAAAAGTGCTGGCCCTCTAGCCCCGACCAACGACATCACAGCAGGATTCTGATCGCTGCTGCGTGTCACACTGAACGATATCGCTAGCGAGGACGCTGCAACGTCACGGATCGCTAGCGATATCGTTTAGTGTGAAGGTACCTTAAAGGTACCTTCACACATAACGATATTGTTAACGATATCGTTGCTTTTTGTGACGTAGCAACGATATCATTAAGGAAATCGTTATGTGTGACAGCGACCAACGATCAGGCCCCTGCTGGGAGATCCTTGGTCGCTGAGGAAAGTCCAGAACTTTATTTCGGCGCTGGACTCCCTGCAGACATCGCTGAATCGGCGTGTGTGACACGAATCGGCGTGTGTGACACCGATCCAGCGATGTCTTCACTGGTAACCAGGGTAAATATCGGGTTACTAAGTGCAGGGCCGCGCTTAGTAACCCGATGTTTACCCTGGTTACCAGCGTAAAAGTAAAAAAAAAAAACACTACATACTTACCTACCGCTGTCTGTCCCCGGCGCTCTGCTTCTCTGCACTCCTCCTGCACTGGCTGTGAGCGTCGGTCAGCCGGAAAGCAGAGCGGTGACATCACCGCTCTGCTTTCCGGCCGCTGTGCTCACAGTCAGTGCAGGAGGAGTGCAGAGAAGCAGAGCGCCGGGGACAGACAGCGGTAGGTAAGTATGTAGTGTTTGTTTTTTTTACTTTTACGCTAGTAACCAGGGTAAACATCGGGTTACTAAGCGCGGCCCTGCGCTTAGTAACCCGATGTTTACCCTGGTTACCCGGGGACTTCGGGATCGTTGGTCGCTGGAGAGCTGTCTGTGTGACAGCTCTCCAGCGACCAAACAGCGACGCTGCAGCGATCGACATCGTTGTCGGTATCGCTGCAGCGTCGCTGAGTGTGAAGGTACCTTAATTATCTACAAGAAAAGATGGTTGTACGACATCATTTCGTTTTAGACACACAATGCCTCAGCACACTGTAATTAATGAATATACAAACTCCACTTTTGCTTTTTGATCAGAAATTGCAAGAGTCATCGAACCACATCAAGGTGGACCTTCTATATGGATGGTCCTTACTACTTGTCTCTGACTTCTTGATGTGCCAAGGGTTTACATATAAGCTGGACCTTACCCAGTTCAGGTGAGGCCTAGCTTGACGCATAGACTTGAGTGATGGGGACCATTCATACAAAAGGTACACTTTGATGTGGTTGGATGGATTTTTCCCTTTTTGAACAATAAATGTTTACTAGGTACCCTATGTTTTTAACCTCTCTAGCTGTATTGGAGTTGATGTATTAATTAGTCGCAGCGTGCTTACGCATCGTGTTTGTATATTGGCCATATAGCGTATTTGTGCACCTGTACTTTAATATTAAAATGTGCAGATCATTTATTATTTATAATTCCTATTTATGTCATGTTCTACCACAGGAACCTCCTAGAAGATGATGTTTCTGAGCATATTTTTACCACCTTAGATACACCAAGCATGATTTTATCATATCTGGTTGATATTATGTTCCCTGATCAGAGAAATATCAAAACATTGTTTTGAAATTAAATTAATATAGAGATGGCGCTGGAATGTTGCACGCACCTGATGTGAGCTGGAGTTGGCCAGTCTACATAGGGACCGTGACCGTTACCTGCTCGTTAGCATGTCTTTGTTAACGAAGAAACCAAAAGAGAGAGCATTTACTCATCCTGCAGACTGTCATCTCCTGACTAATGTGTCTGTCGCCATACTGACCATTATGCTTATAGTTCTGCATTGATATTCAATTTTTATTAATCAAATTCAAAATCATACCTGTAGTGATATAAATGGAAAAATATATATATATACTCTATAATCGACCAGTATATAAGGGTTAACTCTAACATTCCCACTACAGTTGGTGTTTCAATGGGTGGTTCCTGATTTTACCTGCTTTAAAGACGACCATTCACCGTATTTTGTAATTGTCATAGTTTTTAAGGTTGAAGGTAGGCTTTAATGGAATCTGCCAGCAGGTTTTGCTATGTGTTCTTACAGGGGGAGAGGAACACGATGATAAAAAGGTCCAATGTAACAAAGCCTTATTAATTAAACGACCCGTGTGAGCAAGCAGGGGAAACATATGACACACATGTACAGTGATCATGTGCTTATGGGGTGTGCAGGGTGGGATCAGTTCCCTCCGGACCCACCCAAAGACAGTCTCATGTATTTAATAACTACGATAATATGTTCCTAACATCATGACACCGTTATTTGTTTATTCTGATTTTACTTGAATGATATGGTGGCCATTTATAATTAATATGACCTATGTATGCATGCCTATGTGTATATTCTTAGATCCTCGGAATTATTATTTAATATGGTTTATATGATTAAGCGCAGATGTTCCACTATGTTGACTATACAATTATATGATGCTATACACATATGATTATGTGAAGATGTTTACTATGTTGACTATATAATAATATAGTATTACACATTTACTCTGTATGTCACCCTATGTTTTCCTACTATATATCCTACCACCAATCGAATGATAAATGAGGACATCCTTGTATATATTTCAGTGCTGCGGTGTAAGTGACGTGTTGTATTGTGTGTTATGTTTTTTAATGCATTGCTTCCAATATGCATCCTTTGCCCTTGCTCTCAGGTAGACCTATTTTCCCCCTCTTAGTTACTATTTCTCATAGGCATGGACACCCCTTACTATTGGTCTTTGGAATCATATCATATATCCGTTGGGCTTGCATGCATGCTTTGTCCCCGTTATCCCCGCCATCTCTCTGCATCTGTATGTAGCGGTTGACGTCTGACCACTTCACCCAAGTCATCTTAACGTCACATGTCGCAGACGCCGACCGTCACTTCCGGTCCACGGTGACATCCCCTTCCATTTTTAAACCCATGCACCATACTTACACTATGCCCCCTGATGAAGGCAGATCCGAAACCTGCGTAGGGCCGGACGCACAGGTACTGTGGAACCCATACATTGCATTTATTCCAGGTGATATATCGGCCAGTAGTCGGTCATGGTTATTGACCATTTTGTTGGAGTCCACATGGTTACTTGATGTCTAACATTTGGTGCTCATTGCAGGGTATAATTATACTTGGTCAATATATATCACCATCATATAATATTGTTGTGATTCATGGTTTATATATACTGATCCCACCCTGCGCACCCCATACACACCTGATCTATGTACACGTGTGTCCTTTATTTCACCTGCTTGCTCAAACATGCATTTTAATCAGTAAAGCTTTGTTACATTTCTATATTTGATTTGACTTTTTGATCATTGTGTCCCCCCACCCCCACCCCTTTGATTTATGTCTGTGACAATTTGTTTCTACTAGTCCCACTAATTAGTAGCATTATGGATATTGTGTAATTTTCGGTCACATTCATACAACTCTGGTTTGCCTATGCTACTTCTTTCATTATGTGTTCCGAGAGCAGCATAATATAAGGGCAGAGACACTGATTTCAGCAATGTGTCACTTACTGGGCTGTGTGTTTCTGTTTCCATAAATTTAGCAGGAGATTATCACTATCTATCTGCCTCTTGTTTGCTGGTCCAACCACGCGTACACCACTGATTAGCCGATCTGTCAGTATCCATTGTACAGAAAAAGATGACTCTGAGTGGTGTTGGCGAGGCTCAACATTCCAAGCTCTGCTAAATCTGCAGCAGAGAAAACTGACACCGTCACAACTGCTTCACTCAGTAAATAAGTGACACATCACTGGAACCAGGATCTCAGCACCTCCGTCATGCTGCTGTCAGATTACATAGCAAAGCCTGCTGACAGATTCCCTTCAACCCCTTCCTGACATTTGCAGTATATATATACATCATGGTTGGGAAGTACTTCATTGAAGTATATATACGTTATGGAGATCGCCCGCTGAAAGTAGGCTGTGCGCGGGCAATTGCCACTGGGTGTTCAGCGGAAATGCGCTTCTACGGCTTCTTCTAGCCCCCCACCTGCCTGAGATGTTTGAAACATTTTTTTCAGCGTAGCGTAGGTGTCTGACATTTTCTGTCTGGCTTCTTCCATTTGTACCTGGTGCCAGTATTGCAGGATTGTCCTCTTCACGCCAATCAGACATGGCTGCAATAATCGCCCACCTTTACTATCAACCATAAACGGTTCCATATTCACACCGAAGAGACCGCAGTGCTCACAGAAGTGCACAGTCTGTTCAGAAGTGCCAAAGGTTGAACCCTCACTGATCATGTAGTGTTGATATTCTGATCCCAGACACCCCTTTTAAGGGGTTATATCATGTCAACACTTTGTTCTTATGTGATTAAATCAATAGATCAAAATAATTTATAGCATTTGCAATTTCTTACAAATTTTTGCTTCCATCCCTCCCTGCTGTAGCTACTGTTTATTTCCTGATTGGTGAACAACGTACAACGATTGAAAGGGAATCTGTCAGAAATTGTTACCCCCCACAATCCTTTAAAATGATTGAAGACCCTTAAAGCATAAGCCAGTCAATCCCTTTCTGACCTCAAAATAGACCCTGAAGCAGTGACAAATTGCACTTTAAAATTCAGTTTGGAAGTGCATTGGGGTGTGATGATGCACTTACAGCTCTTTGGTCTCCATTGTATTCCTGAACGAGCAGTCCCCTCCCCTGACTAATTGACAGGTCATTCGCTCTGGTACACTGGACACTGGCCTCTCACTCAGCCAGAGGAGAGTGCTGATTGTTCAGAGAATGTGAGAAGCTGTAAGTGCATCGTCACACCCCAATGCACTTCCAGACTAAAATTTAATACATGATTTTGGAGTCATAAAGGGATCAACTGGCTTATCTTTTAAATAGCTATACCGTCAAGTTAATGTTTCTTTGGGAGGCATCTTAAGAGTTAAGTTTGACAGGTTTCCTTTAACTGTGCCTGATTGTAACGGGAGTGGTGGAACCACTGTGCCATGGTCCGAGGAGAGCCTGGAGGGGTGTAACTAGGTGAACACCTGCCCTGAAGGAGAGTAAAGCTGGTACCGGCAAATACGACTGGTATACAGATAAACACAGGCAGGTGCACACTGGTACAGCTGGTATACAGAAGGGCACAGGAAAGTGCAGGCTGGTATACAGAAGAACTGATGCTGGCTGGTATACAGATAGATGCAGGCTAGTATAAACAAGGGCACAGGCAGGTGCAGGATGGTATACAGATTGGCAGGTGCAGGCTAGTATACAGATAGGCACAGGCAGGTGCAGGCTGGTATACAGATAGGCACAGGCAGGTACAGGCTGGTATACAGATAGGTACCAGCTGGTATACAGATAGGCACAGGCAGGTGCAGGTTGGTATACAGAAGGGCACAGGCAGGTGCAGGCTAGTATACAGATAGGCAGGCTGGTATATATAGAGACACAGGCAGGTCCAGGCTGGTATACAGATAGCTACAGGCTGGTATACAGAGAGGCACAGGCAAATGCAGCTTGATATACAGAAGGGTGCAGGCTGGTATACAGATAGGCAGGCTTGTATATATTGAGGCACAGGCAGGTGCAGGCTGGTATACAGATAGGCACAGGCAGGTGCAGGTTGATATACAGAAGGGCACAGGCAGGTGCAGGCTGGTATAGAGATAGGCAGGCTGGTATATAGAGGCACAGGCAGGTGCAGGCTGGTATACAGATAGACACAGGGAGGTGCAGACTGGTACTGGTGGGCACGGCTGATATACAGGCAAGCTGATGCTGGTGGGTACGGCTGAAATACAGCCAAAAGGTAAGTATGGACAGACAGGTACAGAACCGGTAACTGGACTGTACTGTCGACCTGACAACAAGAAAGCGTGCTAACTAAACACATTTCTCAAGCACCTCCATACAGGAGGAGGTGCCTTAAATAGTAAGTTTTCCTCAGCTATTTGCTGGGGTGCTGGGGACTCTTTAAGACGGTGCGCGTGGCCCCCTTAAGAAGGTGGGAGCGCGCGCCCTAAGCACAGTGCCCAGGGATCTGCGTGCCACACGCTTACCCCGTGCAGCCGCCCACAACACAGGAGGAGAATGTGCGGGAAGGGGGCCACGGCGGTGAGTGAACCAGCATTCCTTCCGGGGAAGAGGGGCAGCATTCAGGGACGCCGGCGCTACACTGATTTAGGCGACTGTTATTATTTTCTTTGTACATTTTGGATTTTCTTATATATTGGTGTCATTTTCTAAAAATTAAATTTTGCTTATGACATATTACCTTGAGTTAGATAACTCCCCCCCCCAAAAAAAAATTAGATCTAAAGAAAACAAACCATTCTTTATTATTAATAATAATAATTGTATTTTCTAGCACCAACATTTTCCGCAGCACTTAACAATTCAGAGGTGACATACGGTATACAGACAAAAAATACATATTAGAGTAACGTATAATTCAATAGATACCAATAGCAGTGAGGGCCCTGCTCGCAAGCTTATAATTTGTGCTTTGGAAATTGATATGGAATCCCCCTTTTCATGTTGTTCCAATGCCAATTTTCTTGCAGTTTCCACCCCAGACGTTAAACATAATACTAAGCTTACACTTCCTGTTTCATATAAAAGACTTTTCATCAGTCTCATTGTCATCGCAGACAGAATTCCAAGAAAGGATAATATCCGCGTATACAGCAGATTACACAGGATTCACCAATCGCTGTAGGTGATGGCCGGTCACAGCTCACATCTTCCTTCTCCCACCCCCTTCCAAGTGGGGTATGAGATTAATATTAGGCTTATTGGTCAGGGTGGAAATTTCAATAATATAACTTTTGGGGAAAAGCGAAAGAGACCGCGAACCCCCCACTATTATGGAGCAGCTCTTTGTTGACTAAACCACTGAACAAATGCCTGATCTTTCCCATGAAGGAGGTAGGTAGACTATGTAGATTTGCCTCCTCTTCTGGTTTAGAAGCCACATATGTGAGCCTTCACCTGTCTGGAGTTCATTTTTTATGAAAGAACAAATATAAAGTGTATAAACAATGGCTGTGTCGTGGGTAGCCGCATCCGCTGCATGTTTTTCAGCTGTTTCTTTTCCCTATAGATAATGGTCTAATGCTTTTTCTTCTTTCTGCAGTCTGTCTTCACTAGAATGGCTGTTGTGAAGGCTCTAGACAAGATAAAAGACAATGATTTCTGCAAGTGAGTTCCGTTAACTCTACTTCTCGGTACCAAATAATACAATTTTATATAACAACCGCACATTTTAGAATTTTCCACACAATCATGTGCACAAAATAAGCGGACTATTTTAACCCATCATCATAACTATATGACTGATGCTACACAAAGATGATACCAAGGTCTTTTTTAAATGTGGAAAAATACAAAGCTTTATTATTAAAGGGATACGGAAGGGTATACACATAGCTGATCACACATATGGAATGCAATACAAAAAATGGCCATGCCGGGACCTGGTGCCATAAATCAGGGGTATCAGTGATCACTCAGATGTAAATAGTATTTCTCCCTTATAACAAAACCTCGTAATAAAGCCAAATCCTAATGCTATGTGATGCCAATATACACCCAATCATTATTACACAGCCAGGTGGTGCCATATCACAAATAGGGTAAAGCCTCACTAATAGTGAGTAGCTCAGTAAATGCACAATACACAATAGCAGGACAATCCGACATTTGCACCATAACCTAGCATAATAAATAGCATTAGCAATAGTTTATAATAGTTACCAGCAGTTATGGAATTATGAATATGGTCCAGTGACCAGCGCGTCCGCCCCGACGCGCGTTTCGGACTTTCCTTCAGGCCCCCTTCAGGCATCATATAGCATTAGGATTTGGCGTTATTAGGAGGCTTTGTTATAAGGGAGAAATACTATTTACATCTGAATGATCACTGATATCCCTGATTTATGGTACCAGGTCCCGGCGTGGCCATTTTTTGTATTGCATTCCATATGTGTGATCAGCTATGTGTATACCCTTCCGTATCCCTATACACTGTGTTTTAATAATAAAGTTTTGTATTTTTCTACATTTAAAAAATGACCTTGGTATCATCTTTGTGCAGTTCTCAGTACCAAGTATATGATTAACAGAACAGTGTGGGGGAGGGGCTGATAAGAGGAAGCACACAATACCTGATACTCGTTACTGATCTGCTGATTAATTATTTCACAATTCCTCCTGTCTTCTGTTTTTGGAAGTGATTCAGAGTTCACAGAAGTAGCGATTGCGTAGCCTGCAGAATACCCCCCTTGGTTGGCCCACTAGCGTAATGGTTCTAGATGATACATTTGTGGAATATTTCTTATCCTCGGAGGATGGTAAACATTTCTTGAAATAACGTGAAAAGTCACAATTTCATTCTTCTCTAAATTTTTGCTGGGGGAGACCAAAATAATTTTATCTCATTGCTATGTATACTTTTTATACATTTTTATTGATGGAGGTCGTGCTACTGAAACTGCCCCTTTCCATGTGCCCTTTTCTATATGACTCTATGGAACTCCCCTCTTAGAGTTAGATTTCCTCTTTGATGGGGGTCTCACATTTGATTCATACACGGAGACCCTCCATACGTAACATAGTGGAGATTCATCCATATGGCATGTAAAAGTTTGGGCACCCAAGTTATTGTGAACGGTCAAGCAAGTTGAAGATGAAATGATCTCTTAAAGGCCTAAAGTTAAAGATGACACATTTCCTTAGGATTTTAGGCTATATATATATATATATATATATATATATATATATATATATACTGTATATATATATATTCATCTTTTAAGTTTTTAAAAATTACAAAAAGGAAAATGGGTCAGTGCTAATGTTCTCAATATCAGTCATTTTGACCCGGGTTGCCCATACTTCTACATGCCACTATGCACATTAGATACCTGTCGCCTGATAACTATCTCAGTCCAAACTCTTATACAAAAGCGAGTTTGCCTGGCCGGTATCTCCTGATGGACAATGCAATCGGGAGTACAAAATCATACATGCCCAATCGACATCATCCCATACAACCAGTCGGCCAGTGCCACCATACACATTAGACTGTCGACTGAATTCATCAATATTAGCAGGTATGGCTGACATTAGCCTAATGTGTATGGAGGCCTTAACTTTACATTTTCACCTTAGTGGCTGATATGAAACAGATCCTGTTTAAGGGGATGTTCCAACGTCATATCTGGGACCCACATCTGTATCTACGTCTTGAAACTGCTTTGAATCGAGAAATAACCACCCATTTGTAGATATACCATAAAAGTCCAAGCTGGAACTAACCCTTCAAGGCCTATATAAAAATTACGTGTCATTGGATTATTTAGCCAGAATTTTTATGGACCTTTAATCTTGAAAAGTTTGTTTGCCACAGGAATCTTGTTCTGCGCAGCCATTCGGCCAGACTATAAGTGATGACGTTCTGACGTCCTGATGACCAGTTACCTGACCCTCCAGCCAACTAGTGGTCAGGTCGTTGGCAGATGGGACGTCAGCACTCGCGGATTTAAGATTAGGCTTTAAGGTTTCATTACTAGCAATATATGTTCTGAATGACTTGCATATATTTTATAGCCACTTTCCATGGCCTCCATCTTCTCCAAAAACAACGTGCCAAGTCGTTGACATACAGTGCAACCACGCATCAGTTTTCGTGGCAGGTAATTCATATTTTTCCTTTATTTTTTGTGTATTTTCCACTAATTTGCTTAGAGCCTATAGCCTGGATTCCTGTACCTCCTGCTGAGCTGAAGACTGTGTTCCATATTGTGTAAAAGATATCTACACAAGCATTGAGACCCTTTATATCCTCATGATCATTTCCACTGTGGAAAAGCCACAGCAGCACAATCAGTACAAAATTGTGTGGATTGTACTGCTGATATACTGTGGAATTCCCACAGATTTCACCACAAAATCCACCTAATAAAGTTAGAAGTAATAAGTTTTCAGATCCACAGTGAATGTCAATCTGTTCTACGCAAAAGGTCATCTACGGTGCTGCTACTGTAATAATCAGTGTATTTTCGGTCCAGAATATATTGACAGATCTGCATATCACACCCATTTGGACATACCCTTAGGACACCTTCACACATCCACGATTTCTGGACTGACTCTTGACCAAACTCGCTGGCCTCATGCCTACGAGGTCAGGTTCATAAATCGCAGTCTGAACCTCGCCTTGCTGAGTGCCTTGAGGAGATACATTTTCCACCATTTATAGTTTTTTTAGATGTGGTTTGGGGATTTTCACCTAGTTTTCTCTGCAGAACCTGTCAGGAGATAGGGAGCATTGATTGTTGGGGCTGAAATCATCAAAAATACATTTCTAACTTTTCAACCGAAATATAACTGACCCATATAAGCGCCCTTCTTTTCCATAACAGTCTTAAGTCTTCCATCCATGGAGTCTGTTTCTTTATCTGTTGACGATCATCTTTTAGGGCATCGCCAACCACAGCCTCCCAGACACTGCTCAGAGAGGTGACTGTTTTCCTTCACTGTAAGTCTCCTGTTTAAGAAGGTTCACAAGTTCTCAATAGGGTTGAAGTCAGGTGAGCAGAAGGGTCAGATCATTATTCTTTCATCGTTAAGGCCTTTACTGGCAGCCGAGCAGTGGCTACTTCGATGCTATGATTGAGCATTGTCCGGAATAAAAAAAATCATAGTTTTCCTGAAAGATGCAGACTATTTCCCCGGCTCTGCTTGAAGAAAGTGTCTAAAAAAACTACTTCCAGAAGGTTTGGGAGTTGATTTTGAGTGCAACTTCAACCAGAAAATGTCCTACTATCTCATTTTTAACCCCTTAATCCCATATGACGTACTATCCCGTCGAGGTGACCTGAGACTTAATTCCCAGTGACGGAATAGTACGTCATATGCGATCGGCCGCGCTCTCAAAAGGATCGCGGCCGGGTATCAGCTGACTATCGCAACTGACTATCGGGTGTCAGCTGACATCCGGCACTATGTGCCCGGCACATTAACTCCCCTCACACTACAGTGTTCCGGCATAGGCATAGGGAAGCATCACGCAGGGAGGGGTCCTCCCTGCGTGCTTCCCTGAGACCCTCGGAGCAACACAATGTGATCGCGTTGCTCCGAGGGTCTCCTACCTTCTTCTCCCTGCAGGCCCTGGATCCAAAATGGCCGCGGGGCTACATCCGGGTCCTGCAGGGAGGTGGCTTACCAGCGCCTGGTCAGAGCAGGCGCTGGTAAGCCAGGAGCACTGCCTGTCAGATCGCTGATCTGACACAGTGCTGTGCAAGGTGTCAGATCAGCGATCTGTCACTATAACATGATGCACAACCCCCCCCCCCCCCCCCCACCTGGGCAATGTTATAAAGTAAAAAAAAAAAAAGAAAATTCCTAAATAAAGAAAAAAAATTGTTCCCATAAATACATTTCTCTATCTGAATAATAAAAAAAAAAACAATAAAATTACACATATTTAATATCGCCGCATCCGTAACGACACCACCTATAAAACTGTCCCGCTAGTTAACCCCTTCAGTGAACGTGGTAAAAAAAAAAAAACAGGCAAAAAAGAACGCTTTATTATCATTCCGCCAAACAAAAAGTGGAATAACACGCGATAAAAAAGACAGATATGAATGACCATGGTACCGCTGAAAACGTCATCTTGTCCCGCAAAAATCGAGCCACCATACAGCATCATCAGCGAAAAAATAAAAAAGTTATAGTCCTCCGAATAAAGCGATGCAAAAATAATTATTTTCTCTATAAAATAGTTTTTATCGTATAAAAGCGCCAAAACATTAAAAAAAAGATATAAATGAGGTATCACTGTAATCGTACTGACCCGAAGAATAAAACTGCTTTATCAATTTTACCAAACGTGGAACGGTATAAACGCCTGCCCCAACCCCCCCTCCCCCTAAAAAAAAAAAAAAAAAAGAAAAGAAATTCATGAATAGCTGGTTTTTGGTCATTCTGCCTCACAAAAAGGGTTGGGGCTAGGGTTAGGGGTGTGTTTGGATTAGGGTTTCAGTTATAATTGGGGGGTTTCCACTGTTTAGGCACATCAGGGGCTCTCCAAACGCGACATGGCATCCGATCTCAATTCCAGCCAATTCTGCGTTGAAAAAGTAAAACAGTGCTTCTTCCCTTCCGAGCTCTCCCGTGTGCCCAAACAGGGGTTTACCCCAACATATGGGGTATCAGCGTACTCAGGACAAATAGGACAACAACTGTTGGGGTCCAATTTCTCCTATTACCCTTGGGAAAATAAAAATTTGGGAGCTAAAAAAAACATTTTTGTGGAAAAATATGATTTTTTATTTTCACGGCTCTGCGTTATAAACTGTAGTGAAACATTTGGGTTCAAAGTTCTCACAACACATCTAGATAAGTTCCTTGGGGGTCTAGTTTCTAATATGGGGTCACTTGTGGGGGGTTTCTACTGTTTAGGTACATTAGTGGCTCTGCAAACGCAATGTGACGCCTGCAGACCAATGCATCTAAATGTGCATTCCAAGCTCTGCTATGCGCCCAAACGGTGGTTTTCCCCCACATATGGGGTATCTGCATACTCAGGACAAATTGGACAAAAACTTTTGGGGTCCAATTTCTCCTTTTACCCTTGGGAAAATACAAAACTGGGGGCTAAAAAATAATTTTTGTGGGAAAAAAATAATTTTTATTTTCACAGCTCTGGGTTATAAACTGAAGTGAAACACTTGGGGGTTCAAAGCTCTCACAACACATCTAGATAAGTTCCTTAGGGGGTCTACTTTCCAAAATTGTGTCACTTTTGGGGGTTTCAATGTTTAGGCACATCAGGGGCTCTCCAAACGCAACATGGCGTCCGATCTCAATTCCAGTCAATTTTGCATTGAAAAGTCAAACAGCGCTCCTTCCATTCCGAGCTCTGCCATGCGCCCAAGCAGTCGTTTACCCCCACATATGGGGTATCGGCGTACTCAGGACAAATTGTACAACAATTTTTGGGGTCCATTTTCTCCTGTTTCCCTTGGTAAAATAAATCAAATTGGAGCTGAAGTAAATT